>NW_020837970.1:17890786-17892449 GCF_003676395.1 Aethalodelphis obliquidens | reverse complement strand
CCCTCCCTATCCCACCCCTCTAGGTGGTCACAAAGCACCGAGCTGATCTCCCTGTGCTATGCGGCTGCTTCCCACTAGCTATCTATTTTACGTTTGGTAGTGTATATATGTCCATGCCACTCTCTCACTTTGTCACAGCTTACCCTTCCCCCTCCCCATATCCTCAAGTTCATTCTCTAGTAGGTCTGTGTCTTTATTACTGTCTTACTCCTAGGTTCTTCATGACAGTTTTTCCCCTTAGATTCCATATATATGTGTTAGTATACGGTATTTGTCTTTCTCTTTCTGACTTACTTCACTCTGTATGACAGACTCTAGGTCCATCCACCTCGCTACAAATAACTCAATTTCGTTTCTTTTTATGGCTGAGTAATATTCCATTGTATATATGTGCCACATCTTTTTTATCCATTCATCCGATGATGGACACTTAAGTTGCTTCCATCTCCTGGCTATGGGATCATTTTTTTTAAACCCCATGTTGATGTTGGACTTTGGGAAGGGCACCCATGGTTCTGGGCCACTTTTCTGGTGTTAAAAGCTAAAAGGATGCATTTTCAAAGAATCGCTAGAAACATCAAGAAAAAATATATATATACATATATATATGTATATATATATATAAAGGAATAACTCAAATTCTATAATATACTTAGAAGTTATAGATATCTTTCAGTACTTTCCATATCAGTTTAATAATATCATATTCCAAAGTCATCAGATGACCTTGCCCTGGATCTAACTGGGGCTTCTTATTTCACAAAGTCTAAAGGTTATATTTAAAGGCAAAATTTGTCATCATTGGAGCTTTTTTTCTCTCAATCAAGTACAGGTATTTTGTTGTTGTTTTTGGGCTTAGTGAATATCCTCCTTTCTCCTCTCCCCAAAACAATCTCACAAACATCAGTAAAAAAAATCATTCCTAGACAACAGTTTTGTTTTTAAACAAGTCTAACAAAGGCGGTCTGGTCACACGTATAAAAATCAAAACTTTATATGTACTTTGACCCTTGACCAATTTTCACTTCTATGAATTTATCCTAAAAAAAATCAATCATGTGTGCCAACTGTAAGCATAGGAGTGTTCACGGCAGTGCTTCCAATAATGAAAAATGAAGCCAGTGTGGTATATTAGATTCATGTTTGAAAATATATACTCTTCCTATGTCCCTCTCTGTGGACCCAGTGTACTTCCTGCCCCCTGAATTCAGGCTGGACCAGTGATTTTCTTTGGCGAATGAAATATTCATGACCAGGATGCAACCCAAGGCTTGACAAGCATTGTGCAATTGGGTTTTCACCCTTGCATGTTTGTCGTCACTATGAGAAAATATACAACACTAGCTGGCATCAGTGTGAGAAGATCCCAGGAGGGGGAATGACAGACTCATGGATCAGAGCCTCCCCATCTACCTCATTATGTACCACCAGTGCCACCGCAGGCAGTCTGTAAACTCATGAGTAAGAAGTAATGCTTATTTCTACAGGGCATTGAGATTTTGTGGTTGTCTGTTACACAGCATTATTATGACCACAGGTGACTGATATACAACCTAAATATCAAAAACTAAGGAATTTAATAAATTGCGATACATATAATGGAGCATTCAACAGTCATTATTATTATTATTATTATTATTATTATTATTATTATTATTATTAT
>NW_020837970.1:17844271-17890776 GCF_003676395.1 Aethalodelphis obliquidens | reverse complement strand
ATTATTATTATTATTATTATTATTATTATTATTATTATTATTATTATTTGGCTGCACCACGCGGCATGCAGAATCTTAGTTCCCCGACCCGGGATCAAACCCGTGCCCCCTTGAGTCTTAACCACTGGATCGCCAGGGAAGTCCCGATAGTCATTATTATTAATGATAGTGACCTATGTACATACTGACATGGAAAGTATCTAAAATATATTAAGAAAAAAGCAAGTTATAAATATTTTATGTATAGCATGAATCCTTTCTTATACAAAATATATATACATATATGTGTTTACATGTATAGGAAAGAGCCTGAAAAGAAATATACCAAATGTTAGCAGTGTTTCTCTCTGAGTGGTAAGAATATAAATATTTTCACTTTCTTTTTTAAGAACATCTGATTTTTTTGTATCAAAAATAAACTTATAGCAATTTTAAGTCGGAATTAAAACAATAAAGTTACTTCATTTAGAAAATCAATTAAAGCTTGTATAGAATTCTGGATATAATTTGTCAGGTATTATTGGCCTTCCAGAGGAAAAAAGTTTTCTTCTCCTAGAGAGTTAGAGGTATGTTTTTTAAAAATTTGGCAACTAAAGTTTGAAATGTGCTTCAAAAATTAAACCAAATTCCCATCAGAGTACTAAAAACAGCCCAACCTGTCTCAAATTTGTCCATCTCCTACCTCAACTGATAAAAAGCCTTTGCTTCAGATTCTGAGTAGCATATCTGTAAATTAGTCTTCATACGGTTTCCCAAAGGTAAGGCTGACCTTCTCTCCCACCTCTAACTTGATGATTTGCCCTTGATCTGTCCGTGAAACCCCAAATCCAGAAGCAATGATTGGGAAAGGGCAGACTCTAATAAAAGTAAGTTCATTAGTGTCAGGGAAAAAGACAGCTTACCCAATTAAAAGGACTAAGATTTGGCATCAGAAACAGAAGCTGTGAACACGATAAATAACACTGACAAATGGATGTGGAGAATGGTATTTAAATCTCCTGGGAATTCGTGTGCAATATCTCCATCAAATACCTCACTCAGGTACAGCATGTCATTGCAAACATTTGACTAAAACAAAAGAAAAAAACAAAAAAACCTGCCAGCGATCAGCTAGCATTTACAGATGCCAGACATGGCTTGCAAAAAATGTCCTGCCTAATTTTTCTGCAGGTGTTTTTGCTCCCTCGGACTGCCATTGTACTACTGGGGGCCCACTGCTCTCTGGTGTTAAGGATTATAGTTGTTTCAGTTACAAGACATGAAGCAGACCTGTGGTTTCAGGAAATATTAAAGACCTGTTCACTTGCAGGAAAATGACAGAAACTTTCATCTCTGTTAACCAGCAAATAGTCCCTTTCTCTAATGGCCCGTTAGGGAAGCACGGGGAGGACAGGTCTCGGAGCACTTTGCCACACTGCCCAGTGTCTGGAAGAAAGTCCATATGGTTCATGTCCCTTGCAAACACTCAGTTGGTTGCCAGGGACCTCCCATTATCAGAAAATGGTCCCCAATATTTTTATTACATGTTACATAATTAGAGTGAGTGTGTGTGCTTTAAGCCACATAAAAGGGACTTGAATTTTGGTTGCTACCTACAACTGACATTCTCTCCAATTGAAGTCCAAGACCTAAATCCCTCCTCACAGTGCTGCACTATTTTATAACAGGTTACTAAAAATGCTGTTACTTTGATTTTGTTACTCTTCAGTACATCGTTTGGAAAGAATCCACCAAATCAGGTTCTCCACTAAAAGCTGCATCTTTCTACTTAATAAATCTCTCTCTAGAGACACCGTATGTGCATGTTCATTTATAAAAATATGAGAATGGAAGGTATAATCCTTTATATTTCAAATCCAATCTTAAATAAATATGTTATAATACAAGATCACATAAATTAAAATAAGTAGATGAAGACATAACAAAGCCAGGAGTGGAGTTAGCCCACAACACACAATATACCTTCTCATGCACTTGCCTGAGGTAAGCTCTGAACTTTCTGCTGTGATCAGCATATGACACAGGATTCACAGAACCAGAGTAGGCTGATTGCTTAGTACAAAGACAGCTAATTCTACTCAGCTAAACCTGAGGGAAATCTCTTCCCTGGGCCCTCATTAAGAGGCTGCTGTGGAATGTGATGAACAACATCTTCAAGAAAACACTGCACAAAGCCAGCTAGCGGCTTCATGGGGCCGTTTTTAACAACAGCCCTCAAAGCAGGCTGAGAGTGTAAGCCCTCTTCCTTTGATCTGGTCACACAACTCTGCTGCACTGCACCTGATCCAGGGACAGAATGACTGTTGGTAATCATTTTTTAAGCTGCAGAACACTGTCTTCACGTGAAGCCTTACTTGGGAGTGGGAAACAGAGAAAGAGGAGCAGGTTTGGAGAGCGGCCTTAGGGCTGATGGTGGGGTTCTGGAGGGACGCTCAGCTTGAGACGCAGGGCAGGAGATTGGGAGGGAGATCTGGGCTAGTGATGAAGACTGGAGAATCACCAGCACGACAGTGGAGGATGAGCGGACCCAGCTAACGGGGCGAAAACGGAAGGGGCCGAGGACCCACAGATAAGAGAGCTGCTCAAGAAGTAACGGAAGCAGCAGCTTTTATTTCTTTTTCTGTAACTTGCAGCGTGAGGCTCCCAATGTGGCCTCCATATCCCTCACGGAACTTTCAAGTGTCTCTTGCTATCCGCCCGTCCGTTCATCCTCCTGGCACAAGAGCTGCGGGCAGTGTGGGGAAAATGAATTCAAGACCCGGGGCCTGTGGTGCAGCACATCCACTTCCTCCACTTCTGGACTCCTCTGGGCAACTTCAAAGCCATTTCCACACATGCTCGCAGTTTTCCTGGCTGTCTGTTCATGCTCTTACTCCAACTCCACATTACACAGAAGAATGAGGCAAGCCCGTCAGGGACACACTCTTGGGCAGCTGGCTCTGGCCAGCCCCGTGCAGGTCTGAGCCCTCTTCTCAACGCCATGAGCTCATGGCTCTGGTTTTTGAAATGTTTGTAGACCAGGATCTGTATTACAAATGATTTACATGTTTACCTGGGTGAACTGCGCTATTTTAGGGGACAATTTGCATATATATCCCCACGGGCTATGAGTGGTATCTGTAGGCAAGATTGCATATGGCCAAGTTCCCTAGAAAGCTGAGTTTAGATATCGCTGGGAGTGATTCAGGCGCTCTACCTTCCGCTCCAAATGGGAGGATGCCACTGGGGGGGGCTCCCTTAAGCTCATCCAAAAGAAAAGAAGGATTAGAGCCTTTCCTAAAGGTTTTCATTAGGATTAAGATCATTCTAAAGAAAAAGATGGATTTAGATGTCTGCCTGGGAGACTGCTGGGGCAGCTGGTGCTCGCTAAGGCTCACTTTACTAAAAGCAAACGTCTCCAACGTTTCTTGAACCAGTGGAACAATGGCTCAGCAGAGGGTTTGGCAGTGACCTGGCCACGAGCTCCCCTCTAAAGATGCTAAATCAGAATAGTACTGGGTTCCAGCTATCGCTTAGGATCTGGGGGCTGACTTGAAGCAGAACCTTCTGGAGAAGCTGCCAGTCTGGGACACTGGAAGCTGTTTGAGGGGAGTTATGGGCACCTAAGTATCAGCAACAGACAGAACGTGGGGCAAAGAAGAATCTGAGCTCCCATCTGTGGAATGTCAGGGATGTGGCAAGCCCTTTGCTAAGTTCTTTATATACAGGTGTGACCTTATTTGATCATCATAAAACCCATGATCCGATCCCCATTTTATTGATGAAGAAACTGAGGCTCAAGGAGATTAAGAAACTTGCCAAAAGTCATAGTATGTGGTTGATTGGGGATTTAAACCCAAAGCCTATTTCTTAGCCATTACTTTATGCTTACTCTCTAACTCCTTGTTAGTCAGGACCAGCACAGACCTGGATCACCTGGGAACTTGTTAAAAATGCAGACTCTCAGGCCCCACACCAGACCTCCCAAATCAGAATCTGCATTTAACGAGATCCGCAGGTGATCACCTGTGTGCGCCCAAGTCTGAGAAGTATGACCCTGACACACTGCCACTATCTGGTCAATTAATAGCCACTGGAAGAGGTACTACAATGTGAAATAACCAGAGACCAGTTTAGAAAATAGCAAATTGGGACCACCTTTTGGGGGAACAAATTTGGCAATAGCCGTTGAAATTCAAAATACACATTCTATGCTATTTGAAGGAATTTATTCTACTTATAAGCTCATATATATGTGCAGAGATCTATAAACAAAGATCACAACTGTGTGGAACAGCAAACCTAAATGTGTGTCAACAGGTACATCAGGCAGGGAAACAGATGGCAGGTTCAAATCGTGACAATTTGAGGAGGGCTTAATAAAGGGATTATTAGCAAAGTTGTGGGTAAGGCAAAACAAGAAGGCTTAGAGCAGTGGTTCTCAAACTTAACTGTGCATCAGAATCACCCAGAGGACTTGTTAAAACACACACTGCTGGACCCCCGTCCCCAGAGTGTCTGAATCACTAGGTCTGGGGCTGGCCTGGGAGTCTACACTTCTAAGTTTCCAGGTGATGCTGATTCTGCTGGTCCACCAGTCACTTTGAGGATCACTTGCATAGTGTACTAACTTAGGACATAAGAGTGAAGGAGAGGCCCTTGGCCCAACGGGACAAGAGGAGGGAGAGATTGCTGAAACCTGAAAGGCAACGGTCATGTAGAAAAAGCACCTAAGAAGTAAGAAGTGAGGCAAGGGAATAAATACCCCAACCTCACTCTCCTCTCGCCTTCCTGTCTCACGTTGAGCTTCCCCTTGGCTGAACCCAATGGGAAACCAGGAGGAGGGAGGCCTGATGATACAATCCATATAGCGCCTCCTGCAGCAGACAGCGGGATGGAAAGGGCAGCCAAAGGGTCTGGAGGGGCAAGAGGAAAGTATCTGGCACAAAGCAGACTGGTTGCATGAAGCCATGGAGAACTCTGCCGTCAGGAACAAGAATAAAGCAGCCAATGTCGAACAGTGTGTACTGTGATGCTGCCCTTTGTGTACAAATACTGCAGAATATCTCTGTAAGGGCACAAGAGGCTATGAACTGTGGCTCCTTCTGCCCCTGGGGCACTAGGATTCCTTGAGTGGGCAAAGCCTGACCCCAGAGGAGGTCAGAGGGGCAGCGGGTGAGCCTAACCAGAGAACCTCATGAGGAGTCAGCATCAAGAGACTGCCCAGCAAGGCTCATCACCAGAGGGACCTCAGTAGGGTGGGTCTCAGCCTGGATGCACATCTGAACCACCTGGGAAGCTTTGGAAACTACCACACAGGCCCCAGCCCTAGAAGTTCCAACTGAACTGGTCTGGAATAGCCTGGGCTGCTAAGTAAGAAAGTCCCAGGTGATGCTGCACTGGGCTGGTTGCTTTCTGATGAGCGCCCTCCACTGGTGGCGGCATGCACATGCATGGGGATTTTGCTGGCCCCATTCAGACTCCTCTAGGCTCCAAGTCCCTCACTGTCAACAGCCTCCCAAAACAGGGGGCAGGGTCCTTGACACCACTCCTCCACCCACCAGGAGCAGTGGCAATGGGACGGGAATGCTCCCTGCCTCTCTTCGGTACGTAGGGGTGAGACCACCTTGTTACAACGACATGAGCATGCCAGGGATTAGTGCTGAGGCTATTACTACTATTAGAGAGAAGAATAATTTACCAACAGGTCACCTTGTGGATTTGAAGACTCAGAAACAATAACAACTCTGAGCGATTTAGTCTGTAGAGTCCCAGTTGGGACATGGCCCAGAAAAAAGGTTGTGGCTCTTAAAATAGTACTGAATGAAGTAAAACAGGTTAAGATTCACAAAGCTGCATATGGTCAATAAAAATTGCAAAAAGACTGGGTAACATCAGAAAAACCAAAAAAAAAAAAAAAAACCCTAAAAACGCACTATTCAGAAAGACCTCACCAATAACAGCTGTCAGCCTGCACCACCCAGGTATCCTTCCCACCAGAGTTACATAAAACAACTCACACTGTCTCCTCCACTGTTTCAAAGGTTACATTCCCTCCCAGTGCCGCTTTTCTAAATTTAGAATGCAAAGTTTACCACTCACACAGTTTCAATTAAGATGACATATGCTTTATGAGAATAACATACAGCCAACCTCCTGTGAAATCAACCTTTCTTAAAATCAAGATTCCAGTTTCCAAGCAGGTCAGCGAGCGGGACTTCCAAAGATGCACTGAGAGAAAGATGAGTGTTCTGGAACATTCATCTTGGAATGAAGACTCCTCAGGGAGAAATTCCTAGTTTGTCTGCTGTGGAACCCTGCCCGTTAGGGTAGGCAAGCCACTGTCCACTAAGAAAAGCAAAGAAACCTTCAGCTGGGGAGATTCTAACTGGGGACTTGGAGGGAGAGCAGGAGTAAGGCTTACAGGGACAGTCTGAGCGGTGCTGGAAAGGATCCCCACTCAGATGAGCCTTTTCGCAGCCACTATAGATCATTCATCCAGAATGGGTTAACTTCAACTGGTGGTAATGATGATGGTAAGTGACAAACAGTAGTAGTTAGTATTTACTGAACACCCAATATGTGCCAGACAGCCCACTGAGTACTTCACCATATGATAAGCATGAAATCTTTACAACAATCTAATAAGGTGGATACTACTATTAGCCCCATGTTACAGAGGAGGAGAAGTCACAAAGTCACTGGTCACACAGTTAGACGGTGGCCAAGCTGGGATTCAAACCCACTGTGGGACTCCAGAGCCCAGGCTCTGACACTGTATGGACAGCCTCTGAGAGCCGTTGTTACTGAGGACTAGGGATCATCTTACTTGAATCCTCATGACAACACTGCCAGGAAGGTATCATCACTCTCATTTTATACATTAGGAAATTGAGGAATAACAAGTTTGGAGGACTTGCCGAAGGTGACATACTTAGTATGATGCCTGAGCCAGGATTTGAACCCCGGCGTGTCTGAGCAGACCATCCTTGCTCCTGGCCACTTGACTATACTTCTCCCTTAGGTTGCAAAAGGCAAACATCTGACTGAGGTGATACAAAGGGGCATGGGCCAGGCCAGAGGGGGGGAACAGGGGGCAGTGGGCCAGATGGCCTCAGAGGGGCACACTGCACACTGCAGACCCAGTCTTCTACCTCAGAGCTGCCTGGGTGTGCAAAAAGGGCCACTGAAGAGGTGAGAGTGGTATACCCTGCTCTCAAGGGATGAAACGGAAAGGATTAAGTACATTCCCAGTCTCAGAGGGAGGCAGGGCCTCCTGTGAAAACGTCCTAGAAACTGTTCCATGGATCTGAATTTTGGATACCTCCACCTGCTTGCTCTAGTGATCAGTTCTGAATCTTCCCGTGCAGAGGGCCGGTGCTCATGTTCAGAGTAGCTGGCATGGGGAGCAGAGGAGGGGACCAGCCACAGAGGGAGGAGCCAGAGAGGGAAGCCATGCTGGAGAGGGGCCCACAGCACAGGGAGGCGAGGGAATGCTCCCGAGATGTCAGGGCCCAAGGGGTTATCTAAAACCCAGCAAGTTCTTTCTGGTTTTCCTCATAAAAAAAACTTCTTTGCCTAGCAGAAAAAGCTCAAAAAGTAAAATAATAAAAGAAACAGCCTGATAACTTTAAATACACTGTACAACTTTTGAACTGTGTCAGAGTTTAACATCCTAACTCAGTCGCTTGAGTGACCTTGAGCGAGTCACTAAATCTTGGTGACTTGGCTTCCTCATCAACGAAATGGGGCTAATACTAGCACCTACCTTATAAGGTTATTATAAAAATTAAATAAGTCAATACATATAAAATGCTTAGAACAGCACCTGGCACTCTGCCCTGTAAATATTAGCAATTGTTGTTGCTGTTTTCTAGTTGTGGTTATTGAGGGGGTTTTAAAAGACCTTTATATTGAAAGGACTGAAGTGTAGCATTCACTTGGCTCAACATCTAGGAAAGAAAGCAACATTTTCAGTTTTACTGGTGCTCCCAGGCAGGCAGCGGATAGAACTCTGGTAACAAATGACCAGATCCTGTTCTATAACATTTGGATGCAAATCATTGTTCTAAATCAAAGCTCTGAACTTTGATAACTCAGTAGTAATTATGAATCACTTCTAGAAAAAAAAGAGGAAAAGTTTAGTTTTACAAAAAGCTACTTAAACAAAACTATAAGGTCTTTAAGTTAGGGGACCTCTTATACTTATTGCCTGAACATGTAAGGTTGTTTTGTCCCTTTAGACCCTTGTACAAGTTGGTTTCTCTACCTCCATGGGCCTGGCAAACTCATATTCATACGACGAAATCCAGCTCAGACATCTCCTCTGTGCTACTTCAACGCTGTGCATGTAGTTATACTGTATACTTTTCTCTATAATATGATTGCTTAAGTTTGGCTTCCCCCACTAGATTTTGAGCTCCGAGGATAAAGACCATGTTTCAGTTATCTTTGCATCTTCATCCTTTAGCATGTGGTGTTCTTTCATCCATTCTTTAAACAAATACTTATTGAAAGCCTATTCTATGTCAGGCACCACGTAAAACACTGGAAAAGGAGTCAAGAGTGAGCAAGACCAGTGTTGTGGAGAACATGGGGAGGGAGATAACCAGATTATGAATTTCCTGCTTTCCTCCCCAAAAAGGGCAGTCTTCCAAAGATATATTTGATGCAGATGTGTTGAGCATAAGTTGAATACATATCCAGCTAAATGTATTCATATGGGTGCTGTTTAGTAGATAAATATCACCTGTGCCTCGCCTCACCAGAAGGGAGCTATCAGAAGAAGTTGGTGGGTAGCTTCTTGGCCTTGAACCCAGACATTAGTGTGTGTCCGTGGACCTGGTGGCTATGAGGGAGCCATACCAAGGACATTCTCACATTGTTCTTTTACTGTTCACCATGGCTGTTGACCTGTGAATTTGCTGTTGCATTCTGAGAACTGGTAAATCTGAAACTGTGACCTAAGTCGACTGAAACTGTTACGTATGTGTGCAGACCAGGCCTATGTCTGCAACCCAAGGAACCCCACTGGTAAAGACCCATGACAACCACAGGGGGTCTGAGCAATGCAGGACACAGAGAAGTCAGCATGGTTTATAAGATGGAGAAAAAATTTTTTTCAGCAGCACCCTCTTTGGAAGTAAGCTGTAGGTGTTTGGGAAATATATCCAAACAAGTTCCTGGGTCAAATTCGAAGCTTGGAGGAAACCTGACCATACATCAAACTAGGCAAGACAAGAAAAGTGGATGGGTGTTTATTGTTATAGGTATTATAGGTTTATGGGATGCCCCCACAGTATTTATTCTCCCTTTCTTCCATACTCATAGAACCCCTAGGTTTTAACTGGATACATGTCTGCCCAGATAAAGACTACATTTCCCAACTTACTTTGTAATGAGGTGTGGCCATATGACTAACTTCTGGCCAATAGGGTGGAGGCAGAAGTGGTCTGTGCAACTTCTGGGAAATATTCTTAAAGGGAGAGTGCATGCCCTTCTTGCTGGCTGGAATGTATGAGTAATGGCTGGAGCTGCAGCAGTCATTTTAGATAGTGAGGTGACCTCAGATAGAAGCCAAGTATGAAGAAATAAAATGAAAGAAGGACTCATACTGAGGACAACAAAACTGCCCTGCCACTCTCCGACTTCTTCAATGTGAGACGGAAATAAACTCCTTTAGATCACTGCAATTATTATTATTATTTCTATTAGAGTTGAACTTAATGTAAAGGGGAATAAGAAAAAGACAGTGGAATGAGAGTTGAGCCAGTGAAGGGACATATGACCAATCACTTGTTAAATTCACCTCAATCTTCAGTAAAGATAGTCAATTCATGAAAGTCAACTCATACCGTGTGGATTTCTGCAGGAAATGGATTTGGGGGCTTGACTAATGAGGACAGAAACCAGGGTAGCACATGAAGATACTGAAGTGAAGAGGCAGAGAGAAGCATGAAAAAGCAAGCCCGGGAAGTCTCTGGAAATCATGGGAAATGCTTTGGAGCTTCTAGGCCTTTCCTAGAATTTAATAGGGTTTCTTGGAGGGGAAACTTGGGGCTCTGGTTATAAAGGTGAAGCAATACCTGAGAGGGGACACTTGATTAAGGGTCTGGGTAAGGAAGTCTGTCTCAGCTGAGCCCAAAGGACCTTGAGGCACTAGCCCCAGAGGCACGAGAGCTCATGTCCAGTCCAGTGTATCTGGAATAGAGCTTAGCAGGGCAAGAGGGGAGGAACGGGAGATAGCAGAGGTCAGGTCATGAACCGCTTCGGAGATTTGTTAGGGGGTGGAGGTTTCATCTTCAGGGCCACAAGGATGAAGTCCCTCCAGATTTAACCAGAAGAGCTCGAGATTGGCATTGGCTTCTGGAAAGACAGCCTTGGCTGCAACATAGAAAGAGGGTCAGGGGCGAGTCAGCACGATGCAGGGGAGCAATTTCCAAGTCACTGCAGCAATCTAAGCAGGAGGTAATGATGGCCTCTACCAGGGGAGGGAGGAGAACAGCATTTGAGAGAGATCCAGAGAGTGGAACACACACTTGAGGGATGAAGAACGGAACTTAGGGAGAGGCTACCTAGAGGCTTCCTCCACGGGGCCAGAGAAGGAGGTCTGGCAGATAAAGGAAAGGACCTTTTAAAGCATGATAGGGCCTCGGACTGGGGGGCCTGGGGAGCAGGTGGGCAGTGAGGGTCTACGGCATGTCCAGTCTGATCTTGTTTCCCTGGTCCAGCTTCTCCTCCTCAGGCCTCTATTCCCTGTGTTTAAAGTAGAAGAGGAGAAGAAAGGCTGGAAGAGGAAGAAGAAATATCCTTCAGAATTCTCAAGGAAGGGTAGGTCAGGCCCTCTTCCCTGCATCAATTTCATCCTGGGCCCTGCTTTCTAGACTTCTCACTCTGTTGTCACAGAAAACGTTAGCACCGACCCCCCAAGGAATTGCCAATAAGCACTGTGAATAGGCATTCTCTTATTTGCCCCTATTTAAAAACCCATGTAAAGTGACCGAAGCATTCTTTCCAGTTTCCTCCCTCCTCCAGCTGATACTATATGCGTCACAAATAAGAAAGCAACAAAGCAAGTTTGGGAAAATAACCTATTAGATTAAGCTTTTCCCAACTGGGGAGATGAATACCGACCATGTAACTGATGAAGTTTGATTTATATGTAGGTAACTTGGGTTGCAGGAATAAAAAGTCTAGGTAAATACACATCTTAAATTTAAATGCGTCACCCAGACTTTAAATAACGAATCCCCTTTCCTTTGTGCTCATTAAATCTGAAGCCAAAGAGGGAGGCCAGGGAGAAAATGAAGCATAAATCTATCATTTAGCTTTATAATGTAGAAAGGACTTAAAACTCCCCAAAAGGTAGCAGGGACAGCTTTTAAATCCTGCGTTTTCTCTGCCCCTGTCTACCTCTCAACAGTCACCCTAATTAACTGCAGCACAAGTGTCAAACTACGGAACCACAGCCAAGATACGGTAGGAGCCTGAACTGCTGAATTCAAAGGGGGCTCATTCGTTTATTACTATTCTGCAATGATGCAGCCAATCACACCGAACATCCGGTGGGAGATCCCGCTTCAATTAATAAAAACCTTGTTTTCTTCACAGTGAAATGTTAGAGTAGATTAATACATTTGAAAATGAGTAGAAACAGGCTCATTTATTAAAGAATTTCAGAGGCTAAAAGCTCCGATTTCCTAGTGTTTAGTGGGAGAGCCAGGGGCTTGAGTTCTATTGTCACTCACTCACCAGGGAATAAATAACTCAGGTAAGGGCCACACACAAGTACAAATTTTACTTAGTCTGGAAAGTTTTAAACATTCATTCTCACTTATCATTTAGGGGATATAAATTGATGTTAAAAATGCATATATTCACTTTCCTAAGTAGGGAATTAAAGATTTGCAGGGGTCCCCAACCCCTGGGCCGTGGACCTGTACCAGTCCGCAGCCTGTTAGAAACAGGGTCACACAGCAGGAGGTGAGCGGCGGGCGAGTGAGCGGAGCTTCATCTGCCTGTCACGCCCCATCGCTCACATTACTGCCTGAGACACATCCCACCGCCCAGCCCCCGAATCCGTGGGAAAACTGTCTTCCGTTAAACGGGTCCCTGGTGCCAAAAAGGTTGGGGACCTCTGATTTAAGGAAAGAGGTGATGTTTTCATCTCTTACTCCAACTGAAGGCCATAGATTTGGAAGATCATGGAATACATGGGAAATTGGTAGCTGGCTACCTAGGCAGGGTTTACAAATAAGGATTCTATGACTTCTTGGGCAGAAACAGTGTACATCTCACTCCTAGGAAAACATATAGGGAGTAAGCTCCTTAACATCCATGTTCGTAATGATTTTTTAGATTTGACCCCCAAAATAAAGGCAACAAAAGCAAGTTGGGGCTTGCTAAACAAGTGGGGCTACATCAAACTAAAAAGCTTCTGCACAGCAAAGCAAACCATCAACAAAATGAAAAGGGAACCTACAGAATAGGAGAAAATATTTGCAAATCATATATCTGATAACGGGTGAATATCCAAAATATATAAAGAAATAATATAACTCAATAGCAAAAAAACCAAACACCCCAATTAAAAAACAAGCAGAGAAACTGAATCGACATTTTTCCAAAGAAGACATACCAGTGGCCAACAGGTACATGAACAGATGTTGAACATCACTCGTCATCAGGAAAATGCAAATCCAAACCACAGTGAGATATCATCTCACACCTATTAGAATGGCTAACATCCAAAAGACAAGAGAAAACAAGTGTTGGTGAGAACGTAAATTAAAGAGAACTCTTATGAACTGTTGGTGGGAATGTAGGTTGGTGCAGCAACTAAGGAAAACAGTATAGAGGTTCCTCAAAAAATTAAAAATAGAAGTACCATATGATCCAGCAATTCCACTTCTGGGTATAACCCCGAAGGAACTGAAATCACTACCTCAAAGAGATATCTGCACCCCCATGTTCACTGCAGCACTATTTACAATAGCCAAGACATGGAAACAACCTAAGTGTCTATCGATGGATGAATCGACAAAGAAAATGTGGCATATGTATAAAAGGGAATATTATTCAGCCATAAAAAGAAGGAAATCCTACCACTGAGACAACATGGATAGACCGTGAGGGCATTACGATAAATGAAATTAATCAGACAAAGAAAGACAAATACTGTATGATCTCACTTATATGTGGAATCTAAAAAGCACTGAACTCATAGAAACAGAGAACAGATTGGTAGTTGGCAGAGGCAGGGGGGAGGGAATGGGGGAAATGGGTGAAAGTGATCAGAAAGTACAAACTTCCAGTTATAAGATTAATAAGTTCTGGGGATGTAATGTACAGCATGTTGAATATAATTAACAATACTGTATTGTATATTTGAAAGTTTCTAAGAGATTATATCTTAAAAATATATACATCACAAGGAAAATATTTATAAGTATGTGATGTGATGGATGTTAACTTATTGTGATCACTTCATAATACATACATATATCAAATCATGTTGTACATCTTAAACGTATGTTAAATGTCAATTATATCTCAATAAAATTAGGAAAAACAAAAACTCTAAAATAAAGGAATAAAAAGAAACAATGTATATCTCCCCAAACTGGAGAAAAGATGGCAGAGGAATTTCTGATCTAGAGGGTTAAAAGCTTAAGCTTTAGAGAGGAAAATGTCCAGATGAGACTATGACTCTATGCTAAGACAATGAGTGTGTCCCAGAAAAAAGCACCAAAGCTCTATATTTTCCATGAAAAAATTAGGGCAAACTTATTGAGTATGTTGCTCATAACTTAAAGGTCCTACAGACTTTAGAAGAGACAGACTGTGGGTAACACAGTTACTTGAATTGTGACCCTTGATGGTGGGTACCTTTTCATTCTTATCACCAAGAATGATGGTTGGGTCTCATTACTACAAATCAGCACCCCTCCCCTGCAAAAGTATGCTTTATCTAAAATTAACAGGCAATAAGCTGTACTGGATTATCAGGACTGGACTGGGAACTGGAACCCAGTCTTTCCATCTATTTTTCTGCCCACTGTCTTTCTAATCTTTCTGACAGGTGAAGGGCAAGTTCTGTGATGGAGGTTCCAGGGTGGGGCAGGGCAATATGCATCCTACCTACAGTGCTTGATCCAACAGAAGTCACACGCGGGTGGGAAACAAGGTCTGAGCCAGAGTAGACTGTCTGAACCTAGTTACCAAATCTAAGACCCAAAGACAGTGGGCATGGCAGGGCATGAAGCCAAAAATAATGGAGAAATCACAGATCCTAACACATAAGCCTGGACACCTAGGATGGTGAGGACAGGTGTGAGTTTGCAGGACTTCCTAAGGTGGAGCAGAGCTGACCAGGGTGGCTTGTTATGGACTTGTTTGGGAAGTTGTGTAGGGTGCATTAAAAAGTATTGACATGGCATGGCCATATCTTGTACAGGGACGTACACTAAGTACTCATAATATTTGGTGATTTGAATTATGAAAACCCATGAACCTGAGGATCAAAGCAAGGTAGAGAACAGACAAGTGAGGTCAAAAGGGGAGAGTGACGTGAACCCAAGATAGCTAGAAAGAACCGCTGATCAGGAATGAAGAGACTTGGGTTCTAATCAAGGTTATAATACTTTTAAGCAACAGGGTATGTCTTGGTTCTAAAGGGTCAGGTCAAGGGGTCAGTCAATAGATACATCTTCATGAACTTGGCAGTCCCCTAGCTTGAGCCAGGACTTTGGTGGTTAGGGAGTTGGAGTAGAAGACAGAACCATTCCCAGCTTGCCCCATTCCCTTTCTGCCTCTGGAGCAAGAAGCAGGTCACTACAACTGACAACTGGGAATGTCAGAGACCCAGCATGTGTTGATTAATCAAGGCATTTGGCAAAGTCTCTCAGGAAATTCTTGTGGACAAGATGGAGAAATGCAGACCAGATGACAGTATAATTGGGGCAACTCATAGTTGGCTGAAAATCTGTTTGCAAAGAGGGGGTGGAAGGGGGAAGGGAGGGGCCTAATGACCCACCAAATGACTCTGTCACTGGTCCTATTCTACTCCCCATTACTAGGAGTGACTTGGATGCAAAGAGAGAAGAAATGCTGAGCGAAACTGCAGATGAATACACAAAGCTGCAAGAAATACTAATACAATGAAGTCAAGATCTAAGAGTCAGCAAATATCAACACGACTTTGATGGACTGGAATCATGAGCTGGACCAATGAGATGTAACTGGATAGAGATAAACGTGAAGTCTTTCATTTAGATTCAAAAAATTAAAAAATCAATTACAGGGCTGGGAAGATAAGAACTGAGAAGAGTTCCCTTCAACAAAAACTGATCATTTTAGTTGATGACAGCCCAAAATAATCCAATAGTTTGACATGGCTACAAAAAAACTAATGTAATCTTTGGTGACATCAACAGAAACAACATCTAAGTTAACTGGAAGAAACAGCTCCACTCAACTCTGCGTTTTTCAGACATCTGGACTGACACAGTGCCTTGCCAACAGACAGAATTCAACAAATTCTTGGTCGCACAAATGAATGGACACCACATTTTCAGATGGACCTTGAAACTAAGATGGCAAGGGATGTGGAGGCTAAACAAACATGGAATATTTAACCTGGAAAAGACTAAGGAGACCCACAGGAGAGTGGTTTTCAACTATCTGAAGTAATTTCACATTTGGTTTTGTTCTGGGGGTTAGTGGGGGGGAAGGTCAATGGTCAGAAGATACACAGAGATAAAAATGTGGCTTAAGCAGCAAATTAGAACTCTTTGACAATTAAAGGGAGTGGTAGCTTAAGCTTTTCCTTACTTACGATATTAAAGCAGAAGCAGGATGATCAACTACACATCTTTAGTATTTCAGAATATATACCTGCATACATTGGAAGTTTGGCCTGGAGGGTCTTGCAGATTCTGTCCAACCATGAGGCTATCAGAGAAATGATTCTACAACGCTTCTGGTCTTGTTCCTTTAGCTCTGAATGCACTTCCAATTCACTGGGGTTGGCTTGCCAACATGCAAAACGTTGTGCCAAGCGATCTTGGCTATAGATTTCAAAGCAGCAGCTAACAAAAGGAACTGGCCTGCACTCCAGGATGGCAATCCATGACAATGGTAACTTTGTGAAAGGATTCAGTTCTGATTTGCTTGTTTAACTTTCCTCAATGCAAACACTGGGGAAGAAAAGAAAACTGATAGTGCCCATATGGCTTCATCATGGTAGAAGAAAATCCTGTTTGGAAGTGTGATCAAAAGTGGACTCTAACCCTGACTTTTCTGGACTGTTTTGTTTCTTAACAAACATCAAATCAGATGTTTGGAATTGAATCTTTCTTTTAACAGGAATACATATAATATTGACACTGTTTGGTAGCCATATTTAATACTGATGGAACCTACAGATCCCAAGAGCACCTTTGGCTCTTTATTTGAAATAACACTACTAGAATTTTCTACTACAGGGGATTCAAATTCTGAAGGGCTATAGAGAGTGTGGTAGCCCCCATTAAGATGGCCTCCAATAATCCTGGCCAACTGGTATTCATGCCTTTTTGTAGTTCCCTTGCATACTGAATGAGGCTAATCTGTGTAACCACTAAGATATTACAGAAATGATGAAGTGTGGCTTCTGAGGCTAGGTCATAAAATGCACTGGGGCTTCTAGTTTGTACTTTCTTGGATCATCTGGGGAAGCCAGCCGCCATCTTGTAAAGACACTCAAGCAGCCCTGTAGAGACTCATCCATGAGGAACTGAGGCCTCCTACCAATAGCCAGTACCAACTTACTACTCATGTGCGTAAGCCATCTTGGAAGCAGATCTTCTAGCCCAAGTCAAGACTTTAGATGGCAGCAGGATGACCCAGCTAACATCTTGACTGCCACCTCACGAGAGCCCCTGAATCAGAACCATCCAGTTAAGCTGCTCCTGAATTCCTGACCCACAGAAACTTTGTGGGAAAATAAATGTTGATTATTATTTTTAGGTCACTAAGTTTTGGAGTAATTTGTTACACAGCAAGAGATACCTAACACAGGATAGTTAATACTGAGCTACAATTAGTAAATCTCCATTTTTCTTTTTAGTGGTTAAATAGTAGGGACCTCACTAAGGGGGCCAACATGTATAAAATGAGGATGTAGGAAACTACAGAGAAGACACAGATTTTATTTGGTCTTCCCAGGACTGACTGCCCTGGTCAATGAATGATTAGTTAAGCAAACTGTGATCTGGTAACTTCCAGTCCCATCTAGCTGGGTGGCAATGACTAGACACCATCATGAAAAAAAATGACCTTGGCCTTAAACACTAAAGGTGGCTGAACTGTGTTCAAACAGGGATCATTCACCATTGTCACAAGGTCGCCCTTTTCTATTTTTGCTAAGGAGACAGCCACCAGCCCAGGGATAGAAAGGGCAGGACTCAGATAGCAAAAAGTATCTGCTGACTTTAAATGGTCCAGGATAAATCAGCTCCCATAGAGTCATGGGCATAACTGTCAGATTCTGATGTGAACTCAGGACTTGAGCTGTCATAAACCAAGCTACTGTTTCCACAATGTGCAAATATGTCCACATGCCATCCAGCCCTGCTGGCAGGCATAATAAACTCCGTGTGGAATGTACTCCGATCCATTAATTCTGCGAGAGCAGGCATGATACGTAAGTGCCTTTTAATATACCATTTAATCTACTCCTGGAGTTATCTGGGACCAAAGGCATGCTTTAAAAAAACAGGCGGCTTGTATTTCTTCTCCTCTTGCTTATCTACCTATATATTTTTGAATGCTGGTAGATGATTTATTTCTTTTATTAGCATGCATTGGCTCTGAACAACTGGCCTAGGTTTCAACCTCTTAGCCATTCCCTTAGGGGATCCTCAGGGAATGTGCTTGAGAAAGAAAATTACCATCAGTATTGAATCAAGGGGGAGAGAGGGGAACAGCTCCAGAGGAACATGAAAAGGGGCCATGGCACGTCTCATGGGTAGAAACTTGGAGACGGGGCCAGAAGTAGAGAGTGTTGGTCCCTCCAGGGCCACAAAAGGTATTTCTGAGTGTGGCAGGGGACAAGATGTAGACCCAGTCTGTGGAAGACTCACTATCGAGGCTGTAAGAGGAAACATAATGCAGAAGATTAAAAAGTGTAAAGCTTACTGGCCTAATAATACCTCCCTAGGATTTATCAATTCATTTGCTACTCTCTAGTTCAGAGTTACTCACAATGGGCTACTCCTTCACAAAGCTGAAATGTTATTCTGAAATAACATTAGTTATGATATAACTCAGTTTACATGTATTCACTTCTTATTTTATTTATATTTTGCTGCAGTTCAAGGATTATGTGTGTTACTTGGAAGGTATATGTGTATCTTTTTGAAATTTTCAAATTAAAAAGGAATCTAAATAACCCTTGCTTCGTATATTCTATTTTACGGTAAGAGATACACTTTTTGAAGAAAACTTACAGGAGGAATGTTTCCGTCTACCTTGAACCAAGCAAGGTGAGTAGACTAAAACTCCCACCTGTGACAGCACTGGTGTGCTTTGCTGAGTGACTAGCTCAGAAGCACGTTAACCAGACAGAAAACAAGAAGAAATGAAAAGGCTGACTAGTACTGAAGATTCAAAGAGAATTGACAAAGTTACAGTTAGGGATCCATGAGAAAGCTGTCTTAAGTACCCCTTCCGGTTCCCTCAAAGATAAGTTCCAACTCTTTTCAAATAACGTGTAAAACATTGATGGCAGCATAGGCAAGGATTCAAGCAGAGAAGTTCCCATGCGTCCAGCAAATAACAAAACTTGTGAAAGCACTATCTACACTTAGTACCACTGTAAAGGAATAACAGAGTCAAGTTTTTTGAAGCTTCTTTTAAAAATTCTGTGCATAAGAGTAAACCATAAATGGGACTTCCCTGGTGGCACAGTGGTTAAGAATCCGCCTGCCAATGCAGGGGACACAGGTTTAAGCCCTGGTCCTCTGGTCCAGGAAGATCCCACATGCCGCGGAGCAACTAAGCCCATGCGCCACAACTGCTGAGCCTGTGCTCTAGAGCCCGCAAGCCACAACTACTGAGCCTGCGTGCCACAACTACTGAAGCCTGTGCTCCTAGAGCCCGTGCTCTGCAACAAGAGAAGCCACCACAATGAGAAGCCCGCGCGCAGCAACGAAAACCCAACGCAGTCAAAAATAAATAATTAAAATTAATTAATTAAAAAAAAAAAGAGAATCCGCCTGCCAATGCAGGGGACACGGGTTTGAGCCCTGGTCCGGGAAGAGCCCACATGCCGTGGAGCAACTAAGCCCATGTGCCACAACTACTGAAGCCCGTGCGCCTAGAGCCCGTGCTCCGCAATGACAGAAGCCACCGCAATGAGAAGCCTGCGCACTGCAACAAAGAGTAGCCCCCGCTCGCCACAACTAGAGAAAGCCCGCGTGCAGCAACGAAGAGCCAACGCAGCCAAAAATAAATAAATAAATAAAACTGTTTTTTTGAAAAAGAGTAAACCGTAAAGTTGTGGAAACCTCACAGGATAAGAAGGACTCTCTCTCGGTAACATAAATGCCTTGAATGGTTTTTCCAATTATGTCTAAGGATGAAAAGAATATTTTCATTACACTTATTTCTCTTTTAGAAAGTTCTAGGATGTCCAGTGTTTTGAAACATGACCATAATATAATCAGTTAACATTTGCATTATGCTTTTTATAGTTCATGAAGTACTTTTGACACCTTACTTTATTTGAGCTTAATAACAACCCCGAGAGGTGGGCATAGTATTTCACAGGTGAGGAAATAGGTGTGTATAAGTCAACCAATATTTACTGTGTGCCTAACAGGTATGCTGGACTCTACTAAATACTAAATATGCTATCCCAGGTAGTCTTGCGAATGAAGTCCTATTTTTAAAAATTTATTATCCTCATTTACAATAAGAACACTGATGCTTAGAAAGGGAAGTCTGTTGTCTGGGATAGTATTGTGATACACGCGCTAAAATGCAAACTAATACAAAATATAAAATGCTTTTGACTCCAAATCCTAGGCTCTTTCTACTCTATAACAATAGATACACAAATCAAATTTCCACATGTATTTATGTGATAAAATTCTTGTTCAAAGCTTATATGGTTTTGGGCAAGTCAATGCATTTCTCTGAGCTTGTTTTACCATCCGTGAAACAGAAATATTGATATCAATTAGAACAACTTACCCATGGCCATTAAAGAACTAAACTAATGCATATGTCAAAGAGATCTATTATAACAAGATTACATTTTCACAGGGTTGTGTCATTTTTAATAATTTATCCTAGAACGGGAAAAGCCCAGAAATCAGCTGATAGAGATTCTGATAATGGCAGATGCCACAGACTCCGTGAATTCATCTGCTCATTCAACACATACGTGCCACGCACTGTCATGCTGCAGGGAACCCAGCGGTGGGCAAGGTGGACAAAGGGCCTGCATCTGTGGGGCTCACATTCTGGTGGGGACGGCAGGCCACGAACATATAACTAAATAAATACTGTCGTCTCCGGCAATGGTGCTATGGAGAAAATAAGCCATTCAAGGGAGGAGAGTATGGTGGTAGAGACAGGGTGGAGCTAGTCTGGTTAGAGGAGGATCCTCCCAGAGGAATGTGAAAGAAGCGAAGGAATGAGCCCGGCAACGATCCCAGGGTCGGGTGCTCCAGGCAGATGTCACGGCAAGTGTCAAGCCCCTGAGCTGGGATGAGTTTGGCAAGACCCAAGAACAAGAAGGGTGAGTTGGCAGATGCCAAGTGAGAGTAGCAGAGAGAAGAGTAGAGCAGTGGGAAGGGGCCAGAGTCTAGAGAACCTGTAGCCCACAGCAAGGAGTATGGATTTTATTTCAGGTGATGAACCTCTGCTTCTTAACCTCAGGCTGAATGTACAGGTTGGAAACACCAGCACCACCATCATTCCGAGGCCAGCTCCTTCATAGGCTGGGATGGAATTCTCCACCCATGGGGCCTTCATCCTTGTCTAAAGGATACTCATGGAAGTTCCTCATCTGCTTCACCTCCCCATTCTGCCCCAACGCTTTCAAATTCTAACAAGGCCTTGTTGAGAAGGAAGCAGTGCGGCCCCCGGATGGGGTTCTCGGACTCAGAAGCCCCTCTGATTAGGTGTGACTCCTGACTCAGCCACCAACCGGGGATAAGACCTCGGTCACATCGTTGTGTGCAGCAGGTCTCCATGGGTAAACTGAGGATTGTCACAGAACCTACCTAGTCACATTGCTTGGGGATTGGTTGAGATGGGCAGGTACTGTGCTTAGCAGAGAGCTTCACTCATCTCCACAATGCATGAAACAATGCTAGCTCTTTTTATTTCAGCAAGCATGAGCATTTCAACATTTCCACTATCTCACTGATACTTAAAGGCAGCTCCTTTTAGCTACTGGCAAAAATGTTTTCTGGAAATGGAAGAAATTACGCAGGAAAAAGAAAGGCATAAGATTGCCTTAGAAACCGAGGTGAAGAGGAATACACAGGGTGGAAAATATATGAATAAACATGGCATGCTGCCTTGGCACTCCTTGATGCTTACCTGGGGACATTTTCCTCTATTTATTTAAGTAATCTAAAAGCAAACCACAAGAGGAAAAGAAAGGAAGAGAAAAGTTCTTTCCTCATACCCAAACCAAATACCACCAAATAACACTGCCATTCATACTAGGGGATTCTAATTAAGGGAGGAAAAGCCTGCCTTTGTTTACAAAAGGGGCTCAGTCTAAAAAGTCAGCGGGTCAAACTGGGCTGAGCTTGACCCTTGACTCTACGGCAGGCTCAGAAAGAGAGGAAACTGACCTGGATGAAACAGGCAGGCATCAGTGGCCTCTGTTGCTCAAAAAAACAATAGGACCCACGAGAACTGTGGGGTAAAGCGCAAAGAACGGTGCTCCTTCTTGCTGCAATCCAGGGCCACCCCGAGGTGAAAAGGGCAATTTTGTCTCTGACACCTCCCACCTCCCTTTCGGCATCGACTGTGTCAAATTTCTGCCCCCTTCCTCAGTGCTCCTAATTCCTGCCCCCTACCTCTCAACCAAATTGGGGTTCATCTGGAACGGATTACATCCATCAATTCACTTTCCCACTAGGCAGGGGTGTCAGGCCGGGGAGGGACAAGAGCATTTGATTACAGGCCAATTCCTTAGGTCAAAGGAACGAATACCCAATGCTGGGCATGGGGCTGATGGCATATGACTTGCCGGAAGGGACAGGCTGCCCCGGAGGGTTGAATAATGGCTGTTTATTAAGAGGTGGGCCTCCCCCTTTCATGAAGTATCAGGGCCAATGGGAGAGCTGGCGGGGATGAACAATGTTACCTCCGCCATGCTCTCCTTCAAACCCCACCCACCCACCAAACCACCAACTCAGCAGATAGTCCGAGTCCAAACGGTAGGCTTCTCAGTAAGCAACAGCTAGAGATGAGCCCCCTAACACTGCCTTCCAACCATTCTGCCACCCCAAGCCCTTCTGATTTAGTCATCCTGGTGCCACCGCTACATCAAATATGAAAACCTTCCAGCCTGGAGAGGCCCAAGGCTTCAACGTAGGGCAGAGGTGGGGAGAAGCGGGTGAAGCAAAGTTCTGCTTTCTTCTGGCTCTCATCCCTCCTGCCCCGCAGACCTCCAACAAGCACTTAGAGCCACAAAAGATGCCTTGGCTCAGAGAATCCAGTTAGGAACTTACTGCTGGTAGAAAATCAAGCCCCAGAGGATCAGCAGGTGAGAGGGATTTTTCTGGACGGCAAAGGTGAGTGTGGGAAGGGAGAGGGAGCTTCTGTGACCCTCAAGTCAAACCAAAGTGGATTCTGGCTTTGGAAGGAGAGTGTACTTTCCCCTCCCGTCTTGATCCTTTCAACTGAGCTCTGGAGTTTTTATTTCTTCAGTCAATTTAGCCTGTCTTAGTAACCGATCCTTGTTAATTTTGTTCCTCTTTGGAATGACCTCGTGTCAGGGAGAAACGATTGGAGGGAGGGGGACCAGGCTGCCAACCTCGCACTGAGAAAGGCTTCTTTCCAATTACCGTCTGGACCACTTAGAATGAATTTTAACGGGCTGTGCTTTTCCTGGGACATTTTTCTTTGAACTCCCAGACTTCTCTTCATTGCAAGTTGCCATAATATGAACCAGATTTTTTTTCTCCCTCTTGTTTGCTTAAAAGGCGTTAACTATAAATTAGAGTATCTCAAGAACGAGGTGTCACACATGGGGCCTCGGGCTCCGCAGCCCCGGAGCCCCACAGCTGGGAGAGGGGCCAGGCTGCCTCTTTGTTTGGCAGCCAGGCTCCAAGACCCAGGCCAGGGATGATCCCACCCTCCTTTTCAAAGGGATCCAGTTACATCAATGTACAGGAACAGCCTTGTTTGACTTAAACATGAAGTTTTATTCCTCCCTCCCCCCACCCCATTTCTTTCCTAGAAGAGCACGAGAGGGAAGAGTGGTTTTAAATGTCCATTTCACCCACCATGGACACCAAGGTTCATTTGCAACAAGTAAACCATGCTCTCCAGCCTGGGGTTCCTCACCTCTGGGGGCTGCCAGTAGGTGGCCATGATGGTCATGACACAAGAAGGCAATGACCACCACATTGGATGTTCTGATGGACTACCCATTAGATGCTCATTAGAGCATCTTCACAACTGCACACAACCACATCCCGCCGGGTCTGAATATCATGCCTCCAGGGGACAAAGCTGCTAACAGGCAGAAAACCATCGTTTAATGTAGTTCAGCTTTATTTTTTAGGATACTCAAGTTCACAGCCGTTACTCAATGTCAAAATGTAGGAAACATTCACTAGGCATCAACTGTTTACCAGGCACAGTACTAAACAATTTCACATCTGCTCATATCCCCCAAGAGTATTTACAATCATTATCCAATGTACTGCTCACTTGTGGTCGGTAACACCAAGTTGTTCCACGGCCCTCCATCCACTGAGGCACAGTGGAGACCATAGGTCAGTTCCTTAAGCCCATGTCAGACAGAAAGGCCTTTGACTTGCAAGAGCTAGATGCTTTGGTGCGAGAAAGTTTAGTTTTGAATTTTGAAAGGGCTTGGCCTGCAAGATCACCCCAAGCTGGGTCTGAGCACAGGCTGTGACTGGAAATGACAGGGCAAGCTTTTGCATGGGCAGTGTCTTGCCACAGGGGGGGCAGGGGCTGTCTTAGCTCCCCCTGCCACAGCAAAACACCACACACCAGGTGGCTTAAACAACAGACATGTATTTTCTCACAGTTCTGGAGGGTAGAAATCCCAGATCAAGGTCCCACAGAGTTGATTTCTGGTGAGGACTCTCTTCGTGGCTTGCAGATGCCAATTTCTTGCTATGACCTCACATGGCCTTTCCTCCATGTGTTTGTGTAAAGAGAGAGCAAGAAGGGGAAAGTGAAAGAGAGAAAGAGAGAGAGAGAGGGAGGGCCCTCTGGGGTCTCTTCTTATAAAGGCACTAATCCCACTATGGGGGCTCCACCCTCATGACCTCACCTAAACTTAATTACCTCCCAAAGGACCCACCTCCAAATACCATCGCATTAGGGTTAGGGCTTCAACACACGCATGTTAGGGAAAGGGGGCAAAAATTCAGTCTAGAACAGGCATAAATGCCCTTGAAAGCTGGGAGAAGGGCGGTGCGGGGGGGCTAAAGTTTCAAGTGTGGGACCTGTTCCTTCACCACATGCAGCCCCCCCACCCCCACATCCAGCCCAGGGTAGATACACTGGAGATGGGAATAGAAACCTCCAGAAATAGTTGGGAACCCAAAGCCAAGGGGATGTGTGTTGACCTTCCCACATGGGAAAATGGGAACTGGGAGACCCCCTCCCTGTGTCCCCAGCAACACAGGAAAGCTGCAGGAGAGAAGAAACAGTGGTGTGGTGGGTCTAGGCAGAGAAAGGAGCTGAGATGCACCCCCCCACCCCCCCACCGCCCAGGCCAGCGGCGTGGCTGCAGGAGTTGAGGCATGAGGTGGATGATCCAGAGCTGGGAGCCTCAGGGGCAGGCAGGGGGGCCTGGGAGCATCAGGGGCCAAAATGGGCGTGAGGGAAGACTGGAGTCCACCAGCCCTCAACTGTGCCGCAGTTCCATCCACTGCTATTGGAGCAGATGCAGTGAGGATGGAGGGGACACCCAAAGACCAGGCAATATGGACTCCAGTATACCAGTCAGCAGGAGCTAGCAGGAAGGCCCACAGGGGGCCAAAGCCTCGGCCCCCAGCACCACCAGGCTTTGTACATGTCCTCTTTCACCTCGACCCTCCCCAGGAGAACAGGGTCAGAGAAGGGATCCTCGAGAAAGAGGGAGGAACTCTGACAGATAGAGGATCTTTCCAAAGACACTGAGTTAGTCCAGAAGAGATTTCTAAAGCAGAAATGACCGACTTTAACTGACAAGATTAAATGCCACCCCCTCCCCAGCCCCGGCAACTCTGTCTACTTAGTGGAAACGGGGCCTTGTGAACAAGTTGAACTCGGTTATGAACAAAGTCACACCTCCACAAGCTCCCCTTTGTGGCTGTTTACTTTATATGTGTCTCGTTATCTTGGGTGCTGTACGCTTTGCTATTTCCATTTTGCAGATGAGAAAACGGAAGATCAGAGAGTGGGAGCAACTTGTCGATGGGCACACAGCTTGTAAGAGAGGGAAGCTGCGTGTGAACTTGAATTTTCTGAGCCTAGGTTCAATGTGCTTTGGGTTTGTTCCCTGTTCTCTCTCTTCCAACCCTCTCTGAACAGGCTCAGCTATCCCAGGTGAAAAGAAGGCAAGACAAGAGATCCTCAGCTGCCTGCATTACTTTCACTCTGGCCCACAGTCCCAGGGCAGCAACGGGGTGAGTCTGCACTCTTCTCCCGAGCCCATGTCTCCTCCAGGCAGAAACGCCAACCAGTTAGTGGAACATGTGAGACCAGAGGGACAGGCAGCTACCCAAGTCATTAGCTACAATGACCCGATCTGACCTGGTTTAGAGACAGGTCTGCCATCCCCTTCAGGTGTTCAAACACACATCGCTGGACTGAAATATCTGTCCAACACCAACACCTTCCTTCCTCTGTCCCTCCTTTTGATTCCATCCAGATTTGCACCTCACACCTCCCTTAGGGCCATCCGTGTCCACCATGGATGGTCATTCTACATCAGAGCCCTGATCCATCCCTTTGCATTGCCATGTTGCTTTAATATGGAGAATAGTTTCTTGTCCTACATTTAAAGTGAAAATTTTTTTCCTAAGTGTCTCAAACCCTACTATACATCTGTGGTGAAAGCTACCCAGAGAACTAGGCATTAACTTTGGCCAGCAAATCTTACAGATACCAGTTGGGGTTAAACTGGTTAAAAGTAGGTTATACCTGCTTTTTGTTTTCTAGTAGCTTGGGGTCTGAATTTATGTTGCAAATCAATTTCCCCCTAATTAAATCTACTTATTTCTAAAATGCTAGTTTAACTTGAACCTAGTAATAGATTTTACAGTCAAATACGATTGATTCTGCTCTCAGCACTTTTTACAACTCAAGTTAAACTGATTATAAAATGCCTGTATAGAATGGGAAAACAGAATAGACATCCTTTGTGACTTTCATGAATTTGGATTATGGCAACACTAGTAGCTGAGTTTTTTTAGCACTCACAGTGTAGCAGGTACTGTGCTAGGTGGTTCACACAAAATTATCTCACTCAATCCTCAATGACTCTGGGAAGTAGATTCTAGTATTACCTCCATTTCTCTGAGAGGAAAGGCTAATTAATCTTACCCAAGGCCACAGAGTAGTAGGTGATAGAGCCTAGACTAGCACCCAGCTCCTTCTAACTCTAAAGCCCATGGTCTTCACCACGCTACTGTGCTACCACATAGAAACAGTGTCCAATATACCCCCAGGTAATTTAGTTAAGTCAGTAACACAAGAGTTTGACACCAGCGGTACTGAATAAGGACATGTGTGTTTATGTCTACAAGAGTAGTTTAAAAGCCAATCACCTAGTTGCTAACTCAACCCAACATATAAGCCTTCTCCATTTGAATAGTGAAGACAGGGCCTGGCCACCTAGTCTCCTCTGTGATGACCACCTTAGAGTCTGTGACCGAAGTGAATAGGCTCCCTTGCGTCCTCTGGGGCAGTGCTGGGGCTGCCCCTGGTCAGGTAGGCACACGCAGGTGAGACCGGCCAGCCAGTTTCTGGGCTTCCCTGCTGTGGCTGGCCCAGGAGGGACCTGGGATTTGAAGGAGAATGAACAGAAGGCAAGGAGAGTTCTATGTAATCATCAAACGTGTTTACAGCCAGGCTCCAGTTTTCACCACCTCTCCTTTAACCAATCCATTCACCCAGCTGTGCCTTGAAAGCCACCTACATTTAACTTTTCACCACCTTGATCCAAGAGTCTGTCAGTTCCTACCAGGCGGTTACTATTATCAGTCATCCGTTTCCCTATTGATGTATGAGCGCCACCTAGGTGTGAATGGAGGTAACTGCAGGCCACAGTCGGTCCTGCACTGTTCTTTCATAGATCTTTCTAGGAGCCCTTGCAGAGAGGGCAGGAAGCAAGGATTACATGAAGATCCTCATTACATGACTCGATACTGAGCATGATACCTAGAAAATCATACAGATACACTTTTTGCTTTTGAAGACTTTGTTATGTAAGACTGGAAAAAGAAGTTAATAAATTTAATTTCCATTACCCCAGGATCATATGCACTGAAATCACTAAATGCCCAGCATGTTAAGGGAGATAAGGATAGGTTACTCCCAAACAATCTCTACCACCTAATTTCTCATCAAACTTGGGCAAACGACATCTTTCTGGGCCTCGGTTCTCTCCACATTACCTTCTCAATATTCTCAGCGAGGCTGTTGGATAGTGTGATATAAACCATTCTTACAAGGCCCAGTTCCAGGATATAACACGGTATACTTCCGTGTGACTGCTTTGAATGGCTCTGCTATTTTGTTTCAAGCTGGCAGGTGGGACAATAAGTAAAGAATAAATTATCTTGAGACCCTTTGGAGGTGACTACGGCAGGCCCTACCTAAGCTCATGCACATTCTCCCGCCTCCCCTTCTTCCTAACAGAACCCTGACAATGGGTTGGCAACGTTGGCAACGTCCCCGGAAGACCAGATCCAGGTTTAGCTAACGGGATGTAACCAGAAGTCAACTAGGTGTTGCCGCTGAGAAAGCTATTGTTTGAGGAAAAGACACAGACTTGGCTGACAGGCACCCTCAGCCCTTCTTCTTGCCTGGAACGTGGAACTCAGTGGGGCAGAATGGTCACCTGGTGCTCATGAGGACATGTGGTCACATGCTAAGGTGCCAGAAGGTGTCTCGGTCCTTGACAAGAGCATCTTCATTGGCCTAGGGCCTCTTCCTCTGGAGTTGTTGTTCCGTGGGAAAAACACACCTTTCTTTGGTTAAATCACTATTGTTGGATTTCTGTTATAAGCAGAAAGTCATTCCTGACTGACACAACAACTCAGGTTTTGCCATTCATTTTCTTACTCAACAAATATTAGAGTACATGCCTGTAACCACGTAACGGTAACTATGCCAGGTACTAATTAACCACGAGGCACTTGTGGTCTCGTGGGATAGGTTCTATGGCAGTGTAACTCATCAGAAGGCACTGGAAGGAAGGGAGGTGGTCAGAGAAATGTCCCCGCAAGACGACTCCTTAGTTGAGTCTTCAGAATTAGCCTGGTAAAATTAACCTGCTAAAGAAGGGGAAAGAGGGCTACAGCAGACACAGGTGTTTGCCAACCCAACAGGTGCTTTCCCTTCCTCCATGCTGACATGCCTTGGCTTTCATTCCAATGTCTTTCCCTCTCTCCCTCCCTCCCTCCCTTCCTCTCCCTTTCGTGACTTTGTTAAATCCCTTTGCTGGTGATTGGTTTAGGAGGGGCATGAGACTCTTGGTTCTAATAAGACAGGAGGCAAATTCTGCTGTGAGGGTGTCTAGAAAAGCTTTATTCACTCTTCGAAGAAGAAGGAAGAATGAACTCTTCTTTCTTCCGCTGGACCTCACGTCTGCCCGCAATGCTTAGACGCATGGTAGATGTCCTGAAAATGAGGGAAGTAACCCTGAGGAGGCCACACAGAGTCTGGCAGAGTGGAAAGATGAAGAGAACCTTGTCCTCGGTGGCATCACCGACTTGCCATCTTAATCAAGCCTAGAACCACCAGGTACCCAGGTTTATGCTATGTGAGTTAATAAATCCTCTTAGTGTTTAAGTCTTTTGGACTGGATTTTTTGCTACCTGCAGCCAAAAACATCCTGCTATGAAGGCATTCTAGATAGAGGCAGCAGCGTGTACTAAAGAAACGAGAGATATGACAGAAGATGACCTGTTTTAAGATCTAGAAGTATTAGTATTACCCACATCTAAGGTGAAAGAGTAGTGTGATGAAATGACACTGCACAATTAAGCAGAGACCTAAAGACCCTGAAAGAGCTACTGAAATTTTTCAGCAGATGACACTGGTAATACTGTATAAGGAGGGGCAATGCCAGAGACGGGAAGATCATGACAATGGTGGCTTTACTTACCTACACCAGCGATGATGAAGACTTGAAGAAAGGGAGCAAAATACAGAAACTTACTGAGGCAGTTTCCTTGGGACCTGAATCACCACTGGACGTGGTGGGGGGAAGGAAAAAGGAATTGAAGATGACATTCATATTTCTGGCCTGGATAACTAGCTGGATGGTACTCATGGAGATACAGGAGAGAGCATCTATGATGGTAAGGTTATCTCCTTTGGGGGGGAGAGAGAAGAAACACTCCATTTTAATTATCCTGAGGTCTGAGGTCCTTGTTGGACATCTAGGCGGAGCCATCCTGCATGTAGTTGCTAAAGGGGGTAAAGTAGGGACTCATTTCCAAGACTGAACTCAGTCAAACTTCCCCCATGCTTCATGTTGTTATGTACAAGAAAAGCACAAAATTGTAAAGAGCCCATGCACTTTCATGGGTAACATTTGAATCCTGTAACCTTGAAAAGAACTTTCTGAGGCTTTTAGTCCGAAAACTAAACCATCACTTCTTTCTGGTCAGCCAGAACAATGATGCCGGCCAATCCTTGAACCTCAGGCTTGGATATCCAGCTGCCTACTTGATAGCACCATTGAAATGACTGGGAGGATCATCTGAGAAAAGAGAGAACCTCCTGCTGATCAAGCGGAACATGGACACTGCGGGTCCTGCTGTAAATGTGATTGTGAGGTCAGGAGATACCCAGGTAAGAGCTGGTGAAGAATGCATAGATCATATAACAGTAGCTCTAAATGAACAGCGTTGAGAAATCTCATGGCTGGTTGAACAAAGTAAGTACCATGTGCTGACTCACTGTGCTAGTCAATGGAGGATTAAAGATGAGAAAGACAAGGTTGGTCACTGGTTCAAGGTGTTTCTGGGCATCCGTGGAGAGGCAGACATGTAAATCAAAAAGGCAGCAGTGAATTACAGGTGTCTTGATAGAAGTCTATTTGGAGCACAACTGGGAGAGGCATCCATCCTCTCCTGGGACCAAGAGTAACAGTGTATAGAGGTAATGACTCCTAAACTGAGTCTTGCCTGGTCTACGGCTATTTGCCATTTGTATAGGGAAGAAGAGACACTCCAGGCAGAAGAAGGAGGGGCAAAGCATAAAACAGAGGCGTGGCCTATTCAGAGAGCTGTAGCTGGTTTGGTATGGCTGGGGTAAGTGCTTTCGGAGTGGAGAGGTAGGTGGGAACTACATCATGGTGCATACTGAATGCCATGCTAGGAGTCTGGACTTTGTCTGTGGACTGTAGGGGTGGGGATCATGGGCACAGAAGAAAGAGAGTAAATTTACTCTGATTTCTATTTTAAAATCCCTCTGGCAGCGAAGTGAAAGCTCAACTTCCATGAAAGAAAACAAGAAAAGAGGCAGGAAGACCAGTTCGGAGACCCCTGCAATGGTTCAAATGATTGAAGACCTGAAATGAGGCAATGGCTTCAAGGAGGCAAGAAAGGGGCAGACACAGGAGACTTCGAGGATGTAGAATGGACAGAACTTGGTCCCCACTGGATGTGGGGAGGCGAGAATGAGGAAGGCATCCGGCTGGTCTGGCTTTGGGAAACCAGCAGAATGGAGGTGCCACTTGCCAAAATCAGAGACATGAACATGAACAAGGAGGGAGGGAAACACAATGAGTTCAGATTTGATCAAGTTGAACATTTCCAGGTAGAAATGCATAATAGTGAATTAGTATGAGTCTGGAGCTCCCCAAAGAGGCCTAGCTACAGAGGACACATTGATTCTCTTGGTAAATTTCTGTCTCTGACCAACAATGAAATTGGTAAAAGACTAGACAAGTTAGGAATGTCACTTGTGGTCACAGAAGAGGTGGTATCAGTCTAAGACACTTCAGATGGATTCAGTGCTTTAAACTCTCCATTTAATACTTTAGAATGGCGGATTCGCAATATCTTAGATGGAAAGACTGCACTCAGTTTAGACATCTGTTCTCCAGCACCAGGGCATCAGTTTGTCCATGCTCTGCCTGTGCATCTTTCTATGTGCCTGCCTGCCCACCACCCGCCCCCTCCCCGTTCACCACACATTTAACAGGCATTCACACCATTTTTGATTGGGAAGGCAGTATACCACATGAAAAGGGCCATTCCATTGCTGGAAAATTCTATTTCTTAGGAATTAAAAAAAATTGTTGACTAAAGGTCTGTTATCTCAGAAAGTACCCTCAGCCTTAGGAGAGGCAGATTTTCAATCAAGAAAAAGCATCTGATCTTGAAGCAACCCACGTAACAGAAGGGATGTGTGACAGTCTTTACTTCTAGGATTGGCCTCAGGCCCTTTCTTCTAAAAAATAAAATAGAAGCATTTGAAGAGGTACTTCCCTGGTGGCGTTGTGGTTAAGAATCTGCCTGCCAATGCAGGGGGACATGGGTTCGAGCCCTAGTCCGGGAAGATCCCACATGCCGCGGAGCAACTAAGCCCGTGCGCCACAATTACTGAACCTGCGCTCTAGAGCCCGTGAGCCACAACTACTGAGCCTGACTGCCACAACTACTGGAGCCCACGCGCTTAGAGCCCAAGCTCTGCAACAGAGAGGCCACCGCAATGAGAGGCCCGCGCACTGCAATGAAGAGTAGACCCCACTCGCCGCAACTGGGGAAAGCCCGCGCACAGCAACGAAGACCCAACAACAGACCCAATGCAGCCAAAAATAAATAAATAAATTTATTTTTTTTAAAAAAAAAGAAGCACTTGAAGAGCGTTTGCTATGCGGCTTTCGTTTTGAAATGAGATTTGCCCATTCTGCTTTAATTCAGTACAGAGCTTAAAGATTCAAGCAATGCTTGATGCAGAAGGGAATGGGATGGGATATAGCTTTGAACGTGGCACCTTTCATGCCTTTCAAAAGTACAGCACAAGGAATTTACCAGTGATCTGGGATGCCGCAGTTCTGCAAATGCCCAGCAGGGGGAGCCAGAAGTGAAAACGTACAGTTGTTGTTTGCTTGCTTCTGAAATGAACAAGCATTTTCAAGGGGTTGTTTCAACGCTTCCTCTTTGCAAAATTTAACGTTATTCCTCCTCATCCCCAATTCCGAAATATGTTGTGGCTTCCAAGCAACATTAAGTGTTTATATCTAGAAAGAGGAACCTATTTTTCTCTTAATTACAGGTGGAACCCCGGTTGAGCAGAGCCAAGTCAGGTAGAGACTTGTGGGCAGAGGACAGCTTTTCCCTTTGGACACAAAAAGTATTTATGAGCAGTCAGAGCAGCCTAGGGAGGCCAGGTGAGGAAGGGGGAAACACAGCAGATGGGTCCTGTCTTCCCCAAAAGAAATGCTTTGAATGCAAAAATGAAAACAGGGCAAATCTTTCATTTTTCTCTCCTCCAATTTGTATTTTGAAGGATTACAAACCTAAAGAAAAAGTTGCAAGAAGAGTTCCATTAACATCCACACGCCCTTCCCCTAGATTCAGTGACCAAGTTGCTACACTTGTGTTCTCCCTCTGTTCCACTTCTCTCCTCTCCCTCTCCTGTTCATCACTTCCACCAACATTTCTTTTTTTAATTGAAGTATAGTTGATTTACAATGTTGTGTTAATTTCTGCTGCACAGTAAAGTGATTCAGTCATATATATATATATATATATATATATATATATATATACATTCTTTTTTATTCTTTTCCATTATGGTTCATCACAGGACACTGATGCTATACAGTGTGCTATATAGTAGTACCTTGTTGCCCATCCATTCCATACATAATAGTTTGCATCTGTTAACCCCAAGCTCCCAATCCACCCCTCTCCCACCCACCCTGCCTTGCCAACCACAAGTCTGTTCTCTATGTCTGTGAGTCTGTTTCTGTTTCCTAAATAGGTTCATTTGTGTCATATTTTAGATTCCACATATGAATGATATCACATGGTATTTGTCTTTCTCTTTCTGACTTACTTCACTTAGTATGCTGATTTCTAAATCCATCCATGTTGCTACAAATTCCATGCTTCCCAAAAAGACATGTAATTTCAATACTGGACACTAGATGTCACTGTTAACCAGTTCTACACAACCACCCTTCATAAAGTAGTACCAGGGGAAAAGTCATCACCAAGAATTATTAAAATCACATTTACGTGGTATTGTGCTACTTAATCTATAAAAACTGGAACACAGCAATAAGACAGACTTTCATTAAAAATACTGCATGTTCTCTAGGCTCACTTTGAGGGGCTTAAAAAAAAAAAGCCTATTTTTCCCCAAGTGAGAAATAATAATAAAATCATATCAAGCACCACTGGAAGACCAGGAATTGCAACCTCCCATTGCATGTGTGAGGTCTTTAGATTGGGCTTTTAGAAAGTGACTTGAAACCCAAAGCATCCAAAAATCTTTCACCCAGGAAAAGCTCATCATAGCTCTCATAAGGGAGACAAACATACTTCGAGGTTTTGTCAAGTACAGTTTTGAGAAAACAAGGCTGGTATCTGGAAAGCAAAATTTGAATCCAAGGGCTTTTAACTCACATGATTATATTCAGTCCCTTGACAATCATGGGCCACTACTGATCTTCCTTCCTTAGTCCAATCTGACTGATTTTGGCGGTAGGGCAAGAAAGAATCTTTTCTCCTGGCACCCTCTCAATATCTGGTTAGGAGACCAGGTATTAATTGCTACAACTACTAGCATTATGCTGAAAATAAAACACAGGAAAAATAAGTGGGAAAATAGTAAATTTCTAACCATCAGGAGATGAGTTGTTAAACTTTCAGAAATTGATAGGATCCATAAACATATTAAATAAAATTTGTAGAAGATATTCCTATTTATTGAATGACAGAAGATGGGACCCCAAGAGCTGAGCTGCTCTTAGGGACAGCATTTTTTTCCCCGTCAAATCCAGTTTATTCTAAAAGCAAGTAGCTGCTAGAACTTTTATTCTGTGCTTTTCAATGAATCTTAATAAATCTAAGTCCTTTTTTCTTGCCATGGTTTTGCCATCTGGAGTACTTTTCATGATTGTAACTTCTGCTATTCCAGTCCTAAAAGTCACGGAACATACGTTTTTCAATCAAGTAAGAATGTATTGTAAATATGAAGGCTTACTAAGGCCCCTAAATGCAGATGGCTTTTCCAAATGATAAACAAACATTTCCATTTGAAGGCCATGAGTGCATTAGCTCCAAGCAAAGGGCAAACTTACCTTTCACAAGTTTAAATGCCAGTCCACTTTATTTCTCTTTCAAAGTGTACGTTCTGGTACTCATTTATGAATAGACATACAGACTGATGGAATATACTAGAAAGCCCAAAATACGTATCTACATATATACATGCATGCATGCATACATACGGTAATAAAGAGGGAACCCCAAAATAGTGGGGGAAAGATTTATTCAGTCACGATAAAGGCGTAACTGTGTAGCCATCTGAAACAAAGTAAAATTGAATCCATACCTCATATGATACACTAGAATAAATTCCAAATGGATTAATATGAAATGTAAAAATGTAAGAGCATACAGTTATAAATTACTGAAAGAAGACACAGAAGAAATTTTTTAACTTCAAAGTGCAGAAAGACTTTCCATGACACAAAATCTAGAATCAGACAAGAGAAAATTACTAAATTCACCATTTAAAAAATGTAAAACTTCTGCCTGGCAAAAAAAATAAATAAAACTGCATGAGCAAAGGCATAAGTCAACAGGCTATTTGAAGAAAAAAGGCTTTTGCAATTTATAGCATAAAAAATTCTTTCATGTATGAAAAGATCCTACAAATTAAAAGGATGATCAATAACCCAATAGAAAAACAGATCACAGGAGAGGAATATAAATGGTTCCCAGGTCAGGAGATCAAGGTGCGGTGCAGGGCTGGGACTGGAGTGGGACAGGTGAGGTGCCTAAGGGACAACATTTAAGGAGACCCTGAGAATTTCATTTTATTCAGTGCCTCCTTAAATTCTGCATCCAAGGCACCTCACACGCATCCTACTCCAAGCCCTGAAGGGATCTTAAACATATGAAAAGATGCACGACCTCACTCAAAATAAAAGCAAATGAAAACTACCCGAGATACAATTTTTCACTTATCAGATTGGCAAAAATCCAAATGTTGGACAACACACTACCCTCAGACATTGCTGGTCCGAGGGTGAGTTGTTTCAACCACTCTGGAGAGCAACTTGCCACCCACTGGGCATTAAAATCACAAATACATATGGACTCTTGACTCACTTCTAAGACTTTATCCTACAGATACAGGCAAACATAAAATGATTCACTCACGGGAGTATTCATTGCAGCACTGCTGGTAACGGTGAAAGATTGGATACGACCTGAACGTGCATCACGGTTAAATAAATTACGGTTAGTTCATATAGTGCAGTACCATGCCACTGTCGAATGAAGGGGGCTGTGCTTTAGATATTAAAACAGAAAGTTCTCCAAGATATGTTAAGTAAGAAAAGCAAGGTCCATGTGGTAGCCAAGGGGGAGGGGGGGGAGGGAGAAATGGATTGGGAGTTTGGGATCAGCAGATGCAAACTACTATATAGAGAAAGGATACACAACAAGTCCTACTGTAGAGCACAGGGAATTATATTCATATCCTGTGATAAACCATAACGGATATAGCTAGTGGAAACCTGCGGTGTAGCACAGGGAGCTCAGCTCGGTGCTCTGTGATGACCTAGATGGGTGGGATGGGGGCATGGGGTGGGAGGGAGGTCCAAGAGGGAGGGGATATATGTATACATATAGCTGGTTCACTTCGTTGTACAGTAGAAACTAACACAGCATTGTAAAGCAATTACACTCCAATTAAAAAAAGAATACATATATGTATAACCGAATTGCTTTGCTGTACAGTAGAAACTAACACAACATTGTAAATCAACTATACTTCAATAAAATAAACAAACAGATAAATAAATAAATAATTTTTAAAAGAAAAAAGAAAAGCAAGGTCCAGACCATATTTGCCAAGACGAAGGGAAAATAATATAATACGAATGGGCTGGTAAGTGTGTGAAAGCATCTGCCTTAAAAAAGGAACTATCAGAGAGTGGTTATTTCCTGTTGGGGAATGGGAAACTGGGTGGATGGAGACAGGGGATCACATTTTTTGGTAATGGAGTCATGTAATATATTATTATCTATTACAAATACAAAATAAAACGTGTTTCCTCTGGCACTGTTGCCCTCAAATATCTATTTCTACCTAGATGCACAACACCTCAGGATACTTTTCTGAAGCTCTTCTAACACACTAGCAGTGCTACTCACTACTTGGTTTGACCTGACTTATAAAAAGATGCCCAAACTTGGTATCGGGGTGATGGGCTTTCAGGCTCTACCAAAGCCATCATCAGGCTAAGCAGCCTACTTGGTTTTTTTTTAAAGTCTGATCCTCTGTCAATATCATCAGTTAAGAACATGAGCTGACTCAGCAAGAATGTGTACAGGGGCCAAAGGGAAAGGGGCGGGGGACTGCTCTCCTTGGCTTTGTTAGTCTGAATAGACACTGCCTTGGGGTTTCCATATGCAATACAGTTTTCTGCATCCCTGAAATTTTTATTACGTGCCTTGTGGGAAAGTATCTGCAGATGAGCTTATATACAATGAGCGTTGCATAACTGTAGCGTCTGTATCATAACAGGTCATACTCAGGCAGTGCTTCTAGCCTGTGTTTGGTTCAGGGCAGGAATAGAGATGGACTGGGGCAAAGGTGGACTATTTGTCTGGCCCAGGAGACTTTGCTGAAGCTTCCTCTCATTTCTCAGTTACAAGTGCCTGTCAGCACTCCTGCCAATTGGATAGAATAGCTCTTTAAGTCTCCTTTGGCGGAAGGCTGCCCCTTCTTTCAGAAGACCAGGGGAAAGGAACCCTAAAATTCTCTCTCTTCTGACACTCTGGTATAGGACAGACCACCAGGAAGGGCAGGTTGGAGGTTCCGGACATCCTACCCCAATCTTACCTAAGCAAGCCCTCTCTCATCTGTTTTGATATTAGAGATCCTGGCTGACCCCCAAACCTGTTCTCGACCCATTATATCATCCAGTTTCCAGGGCAATCTTGCTCGGCTTAGAGAATGACCCAATGGAGGGCTTTCTACTGCTAAAGCCAGTATGCACCCAGGAAGATGTGTGAGTATCTTGGAGGAAAGAAGAATGGCACCATCAGGGGGAGACCAGACTCACCCAAGGGCAGAGAGCAGAAGAAAACACAGAATGATCACCTTGGTATCTATCAGCTGCTGAGCACCGCATAGGTACTGGGTCCTGCCTGGAGACCTGGCACACATGTTCTCCAGTCCCTGGACCTGCATGGCCGGTAGTGCAGCCTCCACTTGTTCTCCCGACCCCTGCTCGCCTCGGAGACCGTCCCCTGACACCCCGTCAAACATGTGCTCTCACCACTGTTCACTATTTCAGTTCACTATTAACTTCAAAGTGCTCATCAAAATTTGTCCTTCTTTTGTTTGTTAACCGACTTTTTCTCTTTATTACTTTCTCCATTAAATTAAGCTCAATGTGGGTAGGAACCTTGTTAAACTTCCCCATTTTTAAATCTCCAATGCCTAGCCCAGTGTATGGCTGGGAGCAGTTAAGACTATTTGTTGAGTTAATGATGTGTATCGCTTAGGTTATTGATGAATGATTAGTTAATAATTCATAAGTACGTATTAAGAAATCCAAACTGAGTTTTGTTAGGTAGTGGTCCCAGTGTTTGAAAATGAGAAAAATCATAGATCATGGAAAAGAAGTACTTAGAATCAGGCAAATTTCATCAAGTTCACTTCAGGTTTCTGTTTAAGATTTCAAGAGGCCCTGAGAACAATCAGGCAGGGCTTGGGCTCTAAAATTTTAATGCTTAGTTAATCCTGTTCCTGATCATTTTTAGGAAAAGGGGTTAGGAAAGCCAATTTCTAATTTGTTCTTTGGTTCGTTCATGTACACATTTTTCAAACTGATTCAATTTATTGAATAATCTTAATACCTTAAGCACTGAGGATACAAATATGTATAACACTCCCTCTGCTTTAGGAGCTCAGACACATGTCCAAATAACTGTAACACAACAGGATAAGCATTTTAATACAAGCAGAAAGTACTTTTAGAACACGGTTTGCTTGGGGTGGGGATGCCACAGGGAGCCCACCAAGTGTCACATAAGCTCAAAATTCAAGCAAAGTAAAAGCTCTCCACCCTGTTTCAAGGCTAGACTCATGCACATGTCTGGCACAGGCAAGAACACTTTACTCAAAGCAATGACTCTCTTGGTTTCATTCAAGTAACAACAGAACTCTAAGCAAAGCCCACACAATAAAGCCAGTAACCAAAAGAGAAAAAAAAAAGCAACTTAGGGCAAATGGGCAGAGAAATGAACAGGGTTGTTTGGTTCAGGAGAGCACAACAGCAGTTTATAGAGGATGGAGGAACTGAACTCACAGGCGCACATAGATGCACACGTCCATCATGTCATCCTTCCCAGTCACGGCAACGTGCTGGTCCAGAGCTTATCTCTGAACACGTGGAAAGAGTTACCTTGCTTTAATTTACTGAATAAATATGAAAATGTCTGCTGATGTGTCCTGGTCGAAGCCGAGCAGGGACCCAGCTGGGAGAGGAGGTGTGAAAGCCCCCGTCGAGCGGTGAAGGGCGTGGATGGGGGGCCTCGCGTGGAAGGTGCTGGCTGACCAGGAATGAAGAGGGCAGGTGGGTGGCAGAAGGGGGTCTTTGCCCTCAACAGAAGGCACCATGGGAGACTGCGCTCTCACCCTTGCTTAGCTTCTTCCTGTCGTTAGCTCCTCCGGACTCAAGAAATTCAGCGTGAATAAAATTAAAAACAAGACAGGAGCCTGGGGAGGTGCCAGGAATTCTCCCTGACCTTCAAAGCCTTGGGTTCCAGGGATTTAGCCAAGGGGGCTTCATGTCCTTGTGTTATCAGCCCTCAACTACCCATCCCAGCCAAAAGAGAAAGCTCTGTGTTGGATTCAAGACTAATTTCATTTGCTGAAATGCAACAGATTAAGTCACCGAGTACCTCAATTCATTTACACATTTATTTTAAGTACCTATTCAAAAGCAAAGCGCCTGGAACTGCTCCTGGCCTGGATGGGTGGTAGGCAGTGGTGATGGGAACAAGTAATCACAAGAAGTGGGAACAAGAACAGAAACAGTGCTCAGTGGGGTCAGCCAGTGGCTTCTGAGCCGAGTCCACCGGGTGGCCCAAGAGTGGAGGTGGAACGGCTCTCCAGGCTGCCAGACAGTGTGTTCATTCTTGTGGAGGCACAACCCTGCAGGCCCCCTGGCTCAGGGAGCAACACATCCCAGCCCAGCCAGCACCGGGGCCCCAGGAGGCCTGGCAGGAGACAGACAATGCAGGGCCTGGACTTGATTCCACAGGCAATGGGGAGCCACAGGTGGAGTTTAAGCAAAAGAGAGGCATATCCTAATGTGTTTTAGAAAGACAGTTTGTTTTGGAAAGACGCAGTGAAGAAAATAAAATCAGAATAGGGGAGATCCCTAAAGCACAAGAGTTTCCACCTATCACATTTAAATGACTCTTTCTGTTCTGATTAACAATTCACCCTAAAAAGCCAATATTAACAATTCACCCTAAAAAGCCAATATTATCCAACTCATTTTGCCTTCATAACAGTTCTCTGTAAAATGGGGACTAATAATGACTGAGTTATTGTGAAAACAAATGGCTTAAGGCCTCCTTCTGTATGAACAGCACACATCACAGTGTCTGGCGCAGGGTAAACACTCAGAAGCAACTCCTTGCTGTGTGCATTAGCTTCAACGCCTTCCTGCATGGAGGTTTCGCATCAGCCTATTATTTCAAGGCACTTACTCAAGGACAGTTTCTCCACCATCAGGGATTTTTTTCTGGTGGGAGGGAGCGTAGGTCTTGGGGTGAGTCTGACTCTTTCAGGATCATTCAAGTTTGAAAGCCTGAGGTTTCTGAAAGGCTGGTCTCCAGGGAGCTAAGGTTGTTTTTTGTGCTTTTTTTTTTTTTTTTTTTTTTATCCAAGGGACCCTGTTCTTTCAAATGGCTGCTATACCTCTGAAGGCAAAGTTCCATCTATTTGCATTAAGTTGTCAGCAAAAATAATATGTACATTAGCAAACTATGAAAATCCAGAATTTTGCAGAGCTTGAAACTGAGATCAAGGAAAAAAAACTCATAGCACACTTAATGTGATGCTTAATGATAGAAATGGTTACTGTGCTCTCTGTTAATCAGACATAAATGCTATTTCATTCCCATCAATGACAATCATGACTGGGTGGGGCAGAGACTTCTCTGAAGACGGGCCAGATGTTCCTATCTGATGTCTAGCGGGATGAGTTTAAGGTGAGGAAGGCAGAATCTCTGCGGGCTTCAGATACACCCTCTTGATTTAGGACAAGTCAGGGCTAGAGTTCTCTCCCTTCAAAGCCTGGCTATCGATATGCAGTCCTTAGTCTGAGGCCAACATTTAGGACGCTTCATTCCCTGTCAAGAAAGGAAGTGTTAAGGCTTCCCTGGCGGCGCAGTGGTTGGGAGTCCGCCTGCCGATGCAGGGGACACGGGTCCGTGCCCTTGTCCGGGAAGATCCCACATGCCGTGGAGCGGCTGGGCCCGTGAGCCATGGCCGCTGAGCCTGCGCGTCCGGAGCCTGTGCTCCGCAACGGGAGAGGCCACAACGGTGAGAGGCCCGTGTACCGCAAAAAAAAAAAAAAAAAAAAAAAAAAGAAAGGAAGTGTTACCCAGTTCTGAGGGACTGGCGAGGAATTCCTATGTTCTCCAGCCCTGAGCTCAAGGGTTTCTGCATTCTTACAGCCCCTCTTCCAACTCTTGGATCTAAAACCCCAGTGGAGCTCCAGCAACAGGGTAAACACAGGCTGGCCAGGGAGAGCTCTGCCAGGAGCTGGAACAGAGCGTTCCAGCTTGCTCTGGGTGGGCCTGGGGTGCTTTGGAAGTGGCTTGGTGTCAGGAGGACGCCCTTCTCCCTCAGCTACTCTTGTGTAGGTTTAGCTCGTACTCTTATTTAATGCTTGTCACTTTTCATTAACTTTTGTGGCAGGCCCGGGTTTGCTTTCAACTCTCTGTATCCAGCAGAGGATTTCTGGAGCTCTTTCAGACGTAGACGCTCCTGTCAGAGAGTGACAGCTCTCTCAGCCACAGGTCAGCGAGGCAGAGATAGCAACTTGCATTCTGGGCTTCCGATCAAATATTCAGAAAAGGGCACTTTACCCTTTGAAAGTTGCAAACTAAACAGAACTTCAGCCTGGGAAGCAAATGTACTTCTGATTATTTAGACTGAAGTTCTAAAGAGGACGCGACAGTCAGTGGTTCCAACAACATCAATGAACGAATTTCAGGCAAATGCACAGAGAACAAATACGAAGTAATATCAAAGTTGTCCTTGTAACATCAAATTCCTATTCATCTACTCACATCCTGGGGAGTGTCTGTCTCAGTCTTTCAGCAATTATCATCTTCAAACTGTGTTGTCCTACACCACTGGTTTTCATCAATTTGTACGAATCCATACCCATGTCCTTATAAGTGTGTGTTTTCCTTTCGTATCATCAGCTTAGAGGCACTTAATGTAACACTAAGAAAACAAGCTCCCCCAGTGGAAAGAGACCACATTTCCTCTTCCTTCCAACTCATCTCACCGCTGTATATTTACAGTTCTGGTTCTTTGTGAACTGTATGTTAATCACTGTGTCCTTTAAGATTTTGCTACTCAAAGTATGATCCACGGACCAGCAGTCACATGGGAGCTTGTTGGAAAAACAGACTACTCAACTCTACTCCAAAATAAAATAAAACGTTAAAAAAAAAAGAGTCCTCCGTATCCTTGCCAATACTTGTCATTGTCAGACCTTTAACTTTGGGGCAATCTGGTGAGTTTCCCTGATTACGTGTGAGGTTTAGCACCTTTTCCCATGTGCCTACAGAGCATATGAAACGTGGCTAGTCTGAGTTGCACTGAAAGAAGTAACATACACACCAGATTTTGAAGAATTAACAGGAAAAAGAATGTAACGATGTGTCATTACTAATTTTTATATGGATTACATGTTGAAATGATAATAATTTGGATACACTAGGTCAAATAAGATACAGTATTAAAGTTTAAGAAACAGACCACTCAGGCCCTTCCCTAGACCTACCAATGTAGAGTCTGCCATCCCCCTGGGAGTCACACTACAGTGTAAGAACACTGCCTCAAAAGATAATGTGAATCTCACAAATCTACAATCTGCAAAAAAAAAAAAAAGGAAATACTTTCGCATAGAAAACTCATATACAACAGGATGTACGTGGGCATATAAGCAAACATAATACTAAGAAAAGCCAGCATGTTTCCTAAGTGGCAGACCTGTTATGAGGACCTTATGTGTATTGGCTCGTGACTCCTCACTACAATGCAGGAAGTAGGTACCATCCTCCTCCTGTTGCAAATGATGTACACGCACAGAGAGCTTACGGCACTTGTACAAGGTCACACAGTCAATCACGGAAGAGGTAGGAATTGAACACCCAAGCAGTCTGACTTCAGAGGGCATGTTTTTAACCACTAAACTACACCACCTCCCAGCAGTGTGCACCTGTATTCAGGAAATAGAACAGTTGATTCAGGATCTGAAAGAAAAAGCTAGGTTGCTAAAAGGTGCCTTATTTCTGGTTCAGTAGCATTTAGAAGCAGGGACTAGTTGAGCCGGAAACCACAAAACACTAACGGAACTCCTTTGGGTATTATCTGAGGACGGTAAGGATAGAGGGGATGCGTGAAACCCAGTCTTTTCCAAACGAGCAGAAATTGGAGGCCAGATAGGTCCCAGCCTTCAGCGTGCTTCCCATCATACTCCCTACCTCTCTTGTACTGCATCAGTGCTCTGGGGGTTTCTTGCTCATCCGAAGACAACCTCACATGCATCAGGTATCAAATGACAGCTTTTTCCTTCCTTTATTCACAATCCGAGAATATCCATACTGCTTTGATAAATTATTTTGTATCCTATTTAAAACCTCATTAAGAAAAAGGTTGGAAGGGGAAGGCGGGTGCTTATAAATCATACTCAAATAGCTCTAATACTAAACACAGTGGCAATTTACGTTGAAAGTAGAACAGGAACTTTCAGACGTGACAAGAGCTCTTCCTTTGATGAAACTCAGTCCTGCCAGCAACTGTTAATTAAGATAGAATCTTAGTCTGGGCTCCAAAGAGTCATTTACCTGCTAGAGTCAGACCTCCACTCTTACATTTATAGATGAAAGGAGGGTCGACATCCAGGCTCCAATTAATGTGGCTGTGGAATTGGTACCATCTCCTCTGGGGCACCTATTTTTAACCACATGGTGCTTTCTGTCAAAGGGTAGCATCCCACAGGGATTCTCTACAGACCAGAATGTTTGCAGAATGCAGGGCAGGGAGTTCCTGGAACAGACTTCAGAAGTACAAGGAGGCTAAAAACTTCCTGTTGAAAGTACAACTTCAGCTATAAAGGCACTAGACAACTTTCATTTGGAAGCTGGCCCCAGCTGGTGGGAGGCAAGATAAAATATGCCATGCCCTTAAAATGCCACCCTGATGACTTCAACTGCTTCTTGACTGATCCAGCAGTGCCCTTTTCATAACCTCCACTTCAGAGGGAAGAAAGAAGCTTTGGATCCAACAAGGAAAGATCGCTGAGTTTCTTACGACGCACGTGATATAAACATGCATAAGTCACTTAATAACTGAAATGCCAGAGTCAGACTTGGCAACTCCCAAAGATCGAAAACACGGAGCAAAACAAGCCGCCCTGTCTTACGCAATTCTCCCAGAGCTTATGGTTTGGAGTGGAGGGGACCATAACATGTGGGGAGGAAGCACGCCACAGCCTGGGGAACAGTGCAGTCGGCAGGCACAGATCAAACACCCGAGACCCACTCCAGATACGCCAGTCCAGGGGCACTTACCTTGCACTGCCCAGACACGCAGATGGCCGTGCCGTTCTGGTCACAGGGGGTACCATCAATGACCTTCTCCGCCTGCCGTACGTAGAAGCGGTAGCCCATTGCCTGGCAGTTCAGCTCACACTTCCGATTGCCCTTGGCTACCGAAAAAGAAAAACACAACCCAATAATCAATAAGCATCTTTATTTTTTTCTATATTTTTTATTGAGATAAAATTCACATAACATAAAATTAACCATTTTAACCAAAGTGTGCATTTCAGTGGTTTTTAGCATATTCACAGTGTTGTACAACCATCCCCGTGAACTAATTCCAGAACATTTCTATAGCCCCAAAAAGGAAATGCTGGACCTGCTAGCTGTCACTCCCAATTCTCTCCTCCCCGCGAGACCTTGGCAACCACCAAATCTATTCTTTGTCTCTATGGATTGCCTATTCTGGACATCTCATAGTCACACACCTTTTAAAATGCGTGAAAGTTATTAGATCTCTCTCTCTATTTGATGGTAGAGAGAAGGGGCTGTATCTTGATCTATAGGTACATAGTAGAGAGTCGATGCTAGTGAATACTGTGAAGGAATTCTTAAAGAATCTCACAATGCAAATAATAGACTCCCCTTTTAGACATCCTCCCATGCTTTAACATAGTCAAAATTATATCGTATAAATCAGCAATCACAGTGAGCACACAATATTTATGTTCTACTTTTTATTATTTGAAATCTATACAATTATATCATTTTATGTTCTTTTACATGGCTGAGTTTCCTAATAATGCCTCCATTACCAGATATTTAAGTGGTTTCCCTATCACCTTAGTTTGGAGTCCAAAATCCTCAGCAAGGGATAAAACATCTTTCAGGAGCTGAACCTTGCCTACCTTTATAGTCTCATTTCCTCCTGTTCCTCCTTAAATCTGCATTCTATCCCCAATTAAGCACTTCCTCTGTCCAGCCATTGTTTCACTGCTCCTCTGGCTAGTACCTGTTTCTACTTTGCTTTAGTTCCCAGGTCACCCCCTCTGGGAAGCCCTCCACAGATCCTGATCTACTCTATACGTCCGTCCATCACAGGCTGACCCAGCCTCCTCTACTATAAGGTTAAACAAACTTCATTTGAAGCATGGCTTTGAGGGACCACAGAGATGTGTCTATCTTATTCACTTTTATATCCCCAACACTCAGTAGAGAGCTGGGCACATAGCGAATGCTCAATAAATCCCTGAGGAATAAAAGGAGGGATAGATAAATGAATATTGGCCTTTGGGTTTTGCTTTGTTTTGTTTTTGTTTTTGCCTTTCTCTCCTCTCTCCCCACTAGATAGATTCCCCTACCTCGGGGTGTTTCTTTATATTTTTGTTACTTCACAAAAAGTACTTCACCAGCACAAAGCCTGGTGCTCAATAAATGCTAAATTAATTACTGCTACAACTAATATTTTCAGAGCAATCTAGTTGCCTCCAAAATAAGAATGAGAAGAATGTTCAGGTGAGATATATTTCCATATCCAAGGGAGAAAGACATGCCAAGTACACAATGATTTTGTTTAACTGCTTTTGGAGACAAGACTAATGCTATGTTCAGCCATAAATAGCATGTTCCAGGGTCATGCCTTTGTCTGAAAATCTGATTACTGCATTGGATAATACTAACTTTTTCCTACACAACACAATACATCATACTTTCCCCAGTGTGGCTGCCTGACTGTCATAGCAACGAACTTCCTTCTACTCCAAAGCCATTGAAAACCGCTAACAGGAAATCACAGGCAACCTCTGGGACCACATGGTTTAGGGAAGATTGAATCTTCTGTGTACTCTGAGCTCTACTGGAGAAGTCAAGAGACTTGATTTCCTACACTGGCTGCCCAAAAGATATAAGAGGTGATCTTGGAAAAGTCAAAGATTACCAGAGACGAAGCACCTTTGGGAATGTCTGAAACCAAACCGTCATTTTATGGATTAAACACACACACACACACACACACACACACACACACACACACACACACAC
>NW_020837970.1:17478062-17844261 GCF_003676395.1 Aethalodelphis obliquidens | reverse complement strand
CACACACACACACACACACACACACACACACACACACACACACACACTACACACACACACACCAGGCCTAAGAAAGGAAGTGACAAGTTAGAGGGAAAACTAGTCTCCTACAACCTGCTTTCTCATGTCATCTATGTATCCAGACCCCGTTTCCTCTCTCCCAGCTCCTTACTTTGGGAAGTGACAGCAGGAACTATCCAGGTGCATTGCATTTTGTAATAAAAGGGTCTGAAAGGCAGCCTCACAGAGGGCAAGGGTTTTGAGTTCTCACTTCTCTGGGCTTCCTCCTAATTACCTCTATCCTTTGGAATACTGTCACTGGCAGCTACAGCTTTAACCCTCAATATTTGCAACCATACTATGGAAGAACATTCTGAGAACAAAGAAAGATGGCTGAACATGAGACAATGACAGCAAATGGCTACATGAAAATAATCTAGAGGAATGGCCTTAAGTCTGGGTTTCTTCTACCTGTGGCCCAAACCAGCTACTAGGTCTGACCGTCTGCCTATGTGGCTTAGGCAGTGTCCCTGCCTTCTCAGACTTGCAACAAGGAAAAGGGGGATCCTAGGAGATAACTGAAACCTGGGGACAAGTGACTACCTGACAAAATTGCCCAGAATCCTGCTGCCTTAGCAATATTGCATGTAGAGCATCTCATAAAATTACATTAGCGGGCTTCCCTGGTGGCGCAGTGGTTGAGAGTCCGCCTGCCGATGCAGGGGACACGGGTTCGTGCCCCAGTCCGGGAGGATCCCAGTTGCCGCGGAGCGGCTAGGCCCGTGAGCCATGGCTGCTGACCCTGTGAGTCCGGAGCCTGTGCTCCGCAATGGGAGAGGCCACAACAGTGAGAGGCCTGCATACTACAAAAAAAAAAAAAAAAAAAATCTGCAGGGCTACAGTTTAATGTTTTTCATGGATGGTCACTTCACTCCTTTTTTCTCCCCTTGAATAGAATTACAATTCTGATGTCAAGAGCCTCTTCTCTAAGCAGATTTTGTCATGGTTTCCTCCTTGCAGAGAGAGGGGACAAAACAGGAGAGCACAAGCTAGAACAACAGGATAAGAGCAAGTGGGCACATCCTTCTCCTCCGCGCTTATCTCCCTCTTACTGCTCTCCCTCTCTGCTCTCATCTGCTTCCTAAAAGTCCTCCCCACCCCCACAGGGAATACCTTTACATTCCACACACCACAGAGGTAGTGACTCTCAGTGTGGTCCCAGGACCAGAAGGATCAGCATCACCTGGGAACTTGTTGAAAATGCAAATTCTTGGGCCTCACTTCCAACTCCTAAATCAGAAACCCTGGGGATGGAGCCTGGAAACCTGTATTTTGACAGGTCCTCTGGGTGATTCTAGTGCATGGTCAAGTTTGGGAACAACTGCTCTATGAAAAATCAAGTAGTGAATAGACCTGGAAGCAGCTGATTATTCTTACATTGAATCAAAGATGTTCAAATTCCATACCTAAATTTAAAAGTTAATACAAGCACTATTTTTTAATTTAGGATATTGCCTGGATCCCTGATAGTAAAACAGCCCTCTGATCATTTTTTAAAATTCTGGAGAATATACAAGAAAATTCAGGTTGCTTAGAATAAAGTGACTAACAGCTAAAGGGTTTACCCTCAAACACAGGTTAAATGTTTAAATCACTCATTGAACTCTTTAATTGGAAAATCCATTGATCTAAGAGGAAAGACATTTTTAAGTGATAAAGAGCAAAGAATATAGAAAAAGAGCTAACAGTTATAAAATTTTGGAAGGTGGGAAGCAGAGGGATCCATGGAAATGACTTAGCAGACAGACCCAAGCAAATGGATCTTAAGCAGGAATTGAAGCAATGAAGCTACCTAGTATTGTACCATCTCCAGAAGGCAACTTTGGAAATAGGGGAGAAAGTAGGCCTAAAAACAGAAAAATTATCTATAAGAGTATTTAAGAATTAGTCAGAGGTTCTACTTTCCAGAATGGTTAGCTAAAAGCCTTTGAAAATCAGCTCCTTCATAAAAGCAAAGAGAACATTGGAAAAAGCTGGAGTGGCTATACTAATATCAGACCAAACAGACTTCCAGACAAACATTTTTACCAAAGACAAATAAGAGCATTTTACAATTATAAAATCCATCAGGAAGACAAACAATGAAACCCCAAAATACATGAAGCAAAAACTGACAGAATTGAAAGGAGAAACAGACAATTCAACAATAATAGTTTGAAACGTTGACACTCCACTTTCAATAATGGATAGAACAACTAGAGCAGTAGATATCTATAGAACCTTCCACCCAAGAAGAGCAGAATACACATTCCTCTCAGGTACACATGAAACATTCTCCAGGAGGGAACAAATGTTAGATCACAAAATAAGCTTTAATAAATTTAAGAGGAGTGAAATCATACAAAGTATGCTTACTGATCACAATGGAATGAAATTAGGCATCAATAGCAGAAAGAAATTTAGGAATTTCAAAAATATGTGGAAATTAAACAACATACTTCTAAATAACTGATTAAGAAAAAAAAACTCAGGGGAAATTAGAAAAAACTTTGAGATTAATAAAAATTAAAACACATCATACCAAAACTTATGGGATGCAGTTATAGTTGTGCTTAGAGGGAAATTTATAGCTATAAACACCTATGTTAAAAAAGATCTCAAATCAATAACTTAAGTATTGAAAAAAGAAGAGCAAACTAAACTCAAAGCCAACAGGAAGAAGGAAACTAGAATGGAAATAAATTAAACACAGAAGGGAGAGACAACAGAGAAAATCAATGAAACTGAAGTTGGCTTTTTTTAAAGGGAAAAAAATTGACAAACTTTTAGATAGACTAACCAAGAATAAAAGAGAGAAGACTCAAAATACTAAAATTAGGAACAGAGAGGGGACATTACTACTTATTTTAGAGAAACAAAAAACAAACAAAAACAAAAAACAAAACAAGCTTCTAGCCAGGGCAAAATAGACAAGAAAAAGAAAAGGCATCCAGATTGAAAAGAAAGAAGTAAAAGTATCTATCTGTATTCACAGATGACATGACCTTGTGTACAGAAAAAATTTTAAGTGCACCAATAAACAAGTTCATCAAAGTTACAGGATATAAGATCAATATGCAAAAATCAATTATATTTCTATACACTATCAATAAAACAACCTTAAAATAAGAGCATTATTTTTATTGTAAAAATAGCATTTACAATAGCATCAAAAAGAAGAAAACACTTAGGAACAAATTTAACAAAAGAAGTGTAAGACTTACACATTGAAAAATACAAAACACTGTTGAAAGAAACTAAGGAAGATCTAAATAAATGGAAAGAAATTCCATGTTCATGGATCGAAAGACAATATTGTTAAGAGGGCAATACTCCCCAAAATTGATCTACAGATTCAGTGCAATCCTAATCAAAATATCAGCTGTCTTTTTTTTTGCAGAAATTGACAAGCTGATCCTAAAATTTATATGAAAATACAAGGAACCAAGAATAGCCAAAATAACTTTGAAAAAGAAAAACAAAGTCGGAGGACTCATACTTCCTGATTTTGAAACTTACTACAAAACTACAGTAATGAAGACAGTGTGATATTATCACAGGCTAGACCACAAATCAATGGAACAGACCTGAGAGTCCAGAAATAAACCCTTATATTTATGGTCAATTGATTTTTGACAAGGGTGCCAAGATAATTCAATGAGGAAAGAATAGTCTTTGCAACAAATGGTGTTGGGACAACTTTGCATATCTACATGCAAAAGAATGAAGCTGGACCCCTGTCTCACAGCATATATAACAATTAACTCAAAATGGATCATCAACCTAAATGTAAAAGCTAAAACTATAAAATTTCTAGAAGGAAGCATAGGCACAAATCTTCATAATTTTGGATTATCAATGTTTCTTAGATGATATGACATCAAAGGGACAAGTGACAAAAGAAAAAACAAGATAAATTGGACTTTATCACAGAAGTCTATTGAGAAAATGAGATGGCAACCCACTGAATGAGACAAAACTTTTGCAAATCATATACCGGATAAGGGACTTGTATCCAGAATCGATGAAGAACTTTTATAACTAAAAGATAAAAAGAGATTCCAATTAAAAAAGGACTTAAATAGACATTTCTCTGAGGAAGATATACAAATGGCTAATAAGCACATGAAAAGATGCTCAATATCATTAGTCATTAGGGAAATACAAATTGAAACCACAAGATACCACTTCACACACAGGATGGCTGAAAAAAAAAAAAGACAATAAGAACACTGGCAAAGATGTAGAGAAATCAGAACCCTCTTACAATGCTGATATTATTGTAAGATGGAACACCTTCCTTGGAATACATTTGAGAGTTCCTCAGAATGTTAAATGTAGAGTTACCATATGAGCCAGCAATTCCACTTCTAGGAATATACCAATGAGAAATGAAAACACACATCTTCACAAAAACTTGTATATGAAAATTCATAGCAGCGTTATTCATAATAGCTAAAAAGTAGAAACAATCCAAGCGTCCAAGTGATGAATGGATAAACATGATGTGGTATATCCATACAGGAAATATGACGTGACAAAAGAAAGGAATGAAGCCCTGATATATGCTACGACACGGAGGCACCTGGAAAACATTATGCTAAGAGAAAAAAGCCAATCACAAAAAGTCACATATTGTATAATTACATTTATATCAAATATTCAGAATAGGCAAACATATAGAGGTAGAAAGTAGATTAGTGGTTGCCAGGGGCTGGAGGGAGGCGAGAATGTGGAGTGACTACTAATGGGTACGGACTTTCTTCCTGGGGTGATGAAAATGTTCTGAAATTATATAATGGTGATGGTTGTATGACTCTATACTAAAAGCTGCTAAATTGTACTATTTAAATTGGTGGCTTTTATGGTATGTGAATTTTATCTCAATAAAGCTGTTATTTTTTTTAAAAAGAAGCAGCAGCAGCAGTTAGCTTCCTAGATCCCCAAGAAATCATCACATAAATAACAAGAAAATTTCTGTTTCCAGATTGAAGGAGCCCATCAAGTGCCCAGGACCAGGGTGTTAGGGTGCTCAGATTATCTACCATTACCATCCCAATCCAAGTCAGGATTCTCCCAGCAGCTGGGAGTTTTGCCTGCTGTTAGCTCACAGCTGTGTCTTTCTGGAACTTGCCCCGAGTCTAAGGGAGCTGCCTCACCAACCTCCTTCCCGGGGATAGCCCCTGTCCAAGGACGGGTCCATGTGGTTGTACAGTGGCCCATCCTGTATTAGTTTGGGGTAATTCCCAGCTCAGGGCTGTTCATTCCTGCATCTCACACCCCTCACAGGCATAGTTCCAGAATCACTGCCTAATAAACACTGGGCACAAATCTCTTTCTCAGGATTAGCATCCTGGAGATCTGACCTAGTACACTATCATGGCTCAGCTGCGAAGCGCATGCACATAGGCATACTGTAAGCAATGGTTATTAATCTAACCAAAATTACAACATAATTACATTGACAGTGTGTGGGATGGGAAGTGTGTATGTGTGGTGAGGTGGAGGGAGAGGATGATGAAAGAGGGCTACATCGTCACCTTCAACAGAAAGTACCTGAAACTGAAAAATCCAGAAGTAATGATATAAACATTATTCAGCGATAAGAAAGTCAATATCAAAAGAACAGCTAAAATTATTGGGGAGGAAGAAATACTGGAGGGGGCAAAGTTTGTAGAATTATTTGACTCTGTAAGATACATGCATGGGTCACTTAAACAATAAAAATTAATTTTAAAAAGAATTTTAAAAATAACTCCAACCATTTGGGTTCTGAGAAATGGAATCCTGTACAGTTTCTATCAGTGGTAGGTCCTTTCCATCTCTATTCAAAATTAACACAAAACTATAAAACTCCTTGCTGTCTTTTCAGGAACTCAGCATAAGTGGGAGAGCAAAAATGTTGCTTTCCAAGAAAGCAACACGTTGCTGAAGGTTCTAGATTTTAGCCAGCTTTGCTACTACCAAGGCTTGCATTATCTCTTAGTAGGCAAGAGGGAGACGCCTCAAAGTGGCAGGAAATGAGGTTCAAGCTTTCCCCACAAATGCACATTCTTTTGCCTTCCCTTAAGTAGAGAGAAAATTTCAGGTAAGAAAAGAGGAGAGACATTCTGTGAATAAATACGTGAGGCTATTCTTGGAGAATGGATAACATCTGTGCTTAGTTTCGGATCCATTCAAACTTCACAAGTTCACTCCAAGTTTAACACTGAAGCCCTCGTTTCCCAGGCTCAAGTTCCATTTTTTTGGTAGAATATGTGATATCCCTGTTCAAGAAAAGCAGCCTCGTAAACGGAGCTCATAAAACTCAGACGTGGCAGGGTGCTCACCCAACACATGCTGATGAGTGAAGTGTAAATGAATTAGAAACATGTGGATGCACTGTCTTAACTGTGTATGCAGTGTTTATATAAAATAAAAATGTGTTTGCCCAAAGTCCTAGCAATGGGCACGGAGTTTGCAGCATTTGCTTGGGGGTGAATAATGCAGGGCAGCCAGAGCTATAGCCATAGCCATGCCGGGCTTCGCCTCTGCCAACTACATTATCTACGTGCTAATCCTCCTGTTTATGATGAAGGATCTGCCTGCCCTTGGACTCCAAATTCCGCACTAGACGCAGATGATTACTATATAAACTGCTTTCCCCCAGATTGCATTTTCCAGGACAAAGTTATGGAAAATAAGATGAGGAGGACGCTTCTAAGAGCCCAGACTCTTCTCTGGAATTAGAAAACTGTTTGAAAAAGTAGAGAAGAGGGGCAGGATTAATTCTTAGCTTTTCCTGTTCTGAAAAGGAAATTGTTTGGGCGTGCATTCCATTATAAAAACTTAAATACAAAAGCATACAGCTTATCAATTATGGACAATAATACCCCTAACCTTCCATCCCGCACTGCGACTATGTAATTTAAACTTTGAATCTTATTTAATTGACAGCCTTCACAGACTTGGAGATCTGGACGAAAAACAGTACACAAAATGCCTTTTTTAAATTCCGAAAAACCATTAGCTCAATGTTGTGTAGATGTTAAATTCCTCTTAGCACTGCTCACACTTACACACATTTCTAGTAGGTAACACTTTAATGGTGGTTCTCAAACTTTAGTGTACTCAGAATCACTTTGAGGTTTCATTAAAACACAGACTGATGGACTCCAGCCCCAGAGTTTCTGATTCATTAGGTTTCTGATTCTTGGCAAACCCAGCATCTGCCTTTCTAACAGGTTCCCAGGTGATGCTAATGCTGCTGGCCCAGGAACCACACTTTGAGAACCATTCTTCTAATTGGTACTATTGAACCAGGATGGGGAAAGGAGACCCACCCAGCAACCAGACCACTAGTTGACACCCTGGGAATGCACTGCCAAAGCTGACACACAAAATGATGTTCAGCTAACTAAATCGAAGGTTACAGTTTTATACATGCAAGCCAGCCAGTGGAGACTGTAATCAAGAGGCCATTCAAGGAGGAAGTTCCCTTCTGAGCTGGCAGGTACGGTCCATACTATGCAGGAAACGGAGAGGGAAAAGGAACTTCTCTTTCTTTAGCATCTGCGTTTGCCTCCGGCTGCCTAACCTCTTCCTGCCTTTTACAATTTTTATGTCTACTGCTTACTGAGCACCTACTATGTGCCAGACTCTTTATGTACATTGACTCAGCTAATCCTCACCCCTGGAGGATGAGGGCCCTGAGGCTCAGGCAAGCTCATCACCGCACATGGCCCGTTTGAGGGGTGAGAGACATCCTCCATGGCGGAAGTAGAGAGCAAGGGAAGATGAGCTGAGATGAGGCTGCCGAGGCAGATCGGCAGCCCAGGGCATGCAAGACCATCATTCTCGTAGAAAGAATGAACACACTTGTCTTGAGTTCTACAAAGCACCGCGGCTAGCATTCCTTGCAATTTTCCACATAGCAGAACGTGGAACAGCAGTAGCTTCCCATTTGGAGAAAGTTCCTAGACACGTAATTTCACAGGAATTGGTTAAGCCAACTTTGTCCGAGTTACCCAACCTTTCTTCTGAAGTGTGTTCTTTTTCTCTCATGTCATAGTAAATCCAAAGCTGGAAAAAGTGACTGAAAACAAATACCATTATGGAAAAAGATCCTGCTGTTCAAAACTCTTCAAGCTGTGTGACATGGAGTGCTACATCTTAAAATGTTACATTTAATAAAAAAATGAAAGTGTGAAAGGGGTTCTGTCAGTAGAAAGCCAGTTTGGCCAACTGTCAGGAAAGCAGCTTGACAGCTTCAACAGAAGTGGGAGGTCATAACCAGTTTCTTATGGAAAAATATATATCTATCTGAGTGGATGTGGATATATTAAAATACGGCGTATATACATATCCTCCAGCAAAACAATGTGGCTGGGGTTTTTCTTGTTAAGGACTGAGGCGGTTGAGAGCTCCGAGAAGGAAGCTGGGGAAGGGAACTCTGGTACCAACTTCCATGTAAAGTAAAAGCCTCAGAGGCCAGAGAAGCTCAGAGGCAGAGGAAATGACACCATCTCTGCAGGCAACACCCAGAGGAGGGTGGCTTGACTTCCCATCTCCTGCCATTATTGTAGTAAAAAAAATATATATGTATAGGTATGTGTGTATATGTGTGGGTATGTGGGTATGTTTACATGTGTGTAGTATGTATGTATGTTGCATGTATCTGCGTGTAGGAATGCCTGTGTGCATATATTCGTGTGTATATGTGTCCTTATTTACGTGTGCATTACGTGTATAAGTGTGTTCATGTATATAAGTGTGTGTGCACACATGTATCTTCCAGAGTCTGTTGGCGCCAGGCCAAAGCAATCACCAGTGATAAGAACACAATATGCGCTGATCCATAAGGTGGTAAAGCTTATTGCATGAATGTGTGGGCAGATGCGGCAAATCCACGTAGCAAGCAGTGGTTCTAACAAAGGCTCTCTCTTCTAAACATTTAAGAGCAGACCTGATAAGACACTAGAAAAAGAAGGTTTCAGCAGGAAGGAAGTTTGGATGGCTTAGTATGACAAATTCTCAGAATTCAGGGGAGAACTTCAAGGAGCCCCAGCTAAGCTTGGACTCAGCTTTCCCTTCTGGGGCTTCATAAAACCCGCTGAAGAAAGACTTTCGTCACATTACCACTCCTCTTGCAGCCATCCCGAGTTCGTCACTCTCCTCAGAAAATCTATGTCCAGACCCTAAGATGGGGTTCGAGGACATTGTTCTCTACAAGTGGGTCTTTCACTAACTAACGACTCGACTACTCTCTTCATTGTTCTGGAAACACACCGTGGGCATTCTCACCTCTGTGGCTCTATTTCTTTTGCTCACCTCTCCAGAATGTCCTTGACATTCCAATCTACCAACACAAACCCTACCTCCAGCATATGATTGTGAAATACACAAACATAAAAACTGTGACAAGTGCTGTGAAGGCAGTCTCCCAGGGAATATAGAACAGAGAAATACACTCTGTCTAGGGTATCAGGAAAGGCTTTACTGAGGAAGTGACTTTTGAACTGAAATCTGAAGAATGAATTAGTTTTATGAGAGAGGGGATGGAGAGTAAGCCATCTCAAGCAGTGGTACCAGCCTGTGCAAAGGCCCTGTGGTAGGAGGAGTGGAAAGAAGGCCAGTGTGGCTGGAGAGACAGCCTGGAGAGGAGTGAGCCTGGAGAGGTGACCCTTCTTTAAGTCCACAGTTCTCATGATCTCTGGATCGGGGTTGCCAGATAAGGTGCAGAATGCCCAGTTACATTTTTCAGATGCATAAGATATGTTGTATGGGACATACTTAGGCTAAATACATTAAACAATGATTTGTTGATCTGAAATTCAAATTTAACCGGACGTTCTTTATTTTTATTTGCTAGCAACCTTATGCTGGATACAACCAAAGGACATATTTTTCTACATAACCCATTTGTATTCTCTACCACAACAGGTCTTATATTTTAGCTGGCTTCAGTTCTTTCCATCTCTCATGACCTCAAACAGAGAACCTCAGAGCAGGAAGAGTCCTAGAAATCAGGTAGTCTGACCTTCTAGCTCCACAGACAAGAACAGGAGGCTCAGAAAGGCTCCGGAGCTGCTCAAGGTCACAGATAAAGACCCCACTGAGGCATCTTTCATGCCCTCCTGCTGTGCCTAGGACAGCGCTGAGCACATTAAAACAACAGCCTAATCAATTGTTTGATTGAATTAACAAGCTCATTTACATGCCTCTGTACAGAGGGGGATGAATAGATACGATCCCAGACAGCCAGGAGCTTTCCAAACAAAATAAACAGCCAGACAGACAGAGCAGAGGCCACTTGCACATGCACAAACACGGGACAGACACAAACAACCCCAGCCAGCGGCTGCTTTGACCAGCTAGACTCCTGCCTTTTCCCGGAAGCTCTATAAGAGCCAGGAACCAAGAAGGCTCTCCTCCTTGCTGGCTTGGTGAATTTACTCTTGCATGGTGGCCCATGGAATTGACATGACAAGTGTGGAAAGGGATCATTTTTAACCTTAAGATGGGAACTGTGACACTGAAAGGCCTCACCAGCCAGCCTCGTTTGTCCCTTTCAGGTCCTAGTTATTTGCTAAGAGACTTTTTTCGGGTCTTCTCTGCAGGCAGAACACGTTCTGTCCAAATATGCACAGCCACCCAGAGAAAAGGGCAGGGGTGGGACCCTCCACCACTATTTACCAAACGAATGCAACATTCAACCCGACTGAAAGCAGGGGAGTAATCCCTCTGAGTAAGCTTGGCTTTCATTCCTCCACAGGACTTGAAAAGACGTCAATCCATCCCATCACAATCAAATGCAAGCATTTCACTTCCCGAAGACAAACAAGGATTTGGACAAATGAGAAACGGAGGCTCCCTTGTGGAGGCATGAAAAGGGAATTCAGCAGCCCCGGCTCCCTCTCTAAGAAAGCACCGGGAAGGATGTTCTTGCCGTGACCACACAAAGCGTGGCATGAGCTCATCACGCCAGAACCTAATTGAAACCTCAGGCTGAAACAGTGTTTTGTGATATCTGGGGGAGAGGATGGGCAAAGACAAAAAGGAAAAACAAAGGATGTGTACAGAAGAGGCATGAAAAGCAGCCCACTTCTTGACTGTTGGGACGATTTGGATGGTGGCCATTGAGTTAAATGAGGTGCAGCCTTCCTTTCAATCTCAGAGACCCAAAGCCGTTTTGCAGAACTAGCTGCTGCCAGCATTGTGACTCCCTAGCCAAGGCCTTCAGGGTCCATTAGCACCTTCAAAATGCAATTTAAAAATTGTATCTAGGGCTTCCCTGGTGGCGCAGTGGTTGAGAGTCCGCTTGCTGATGCAGGGGATGCGGGTTCGTGCCCCGGTCTGGGAAGATCCCACATGCCGCAGAGTGGCTGGCCCTGTGAGCCATGGCTGCTGAGCTTGCGCGTCCGGAGCCTGTGCTCCGCAACGGGAGAGGCCACAGCAGTGAGACGCCCGCGTACCGCAAAAAAAAAAAAAAAAAAATTGTATCTAAAGAAATGCAGCAGAAAAGATGCTGGTTAGACCTTTAGACAAACCACCTAGCATTCACGAATCCACTGAAAGGCATAAAAGGGAAAGAGAAAGAGCGTGGCTCTGTTCTGTCCTTTCCTAGGTTTGAATCTGAGTTCTGCCACTTACTAAGCTTGTGTCATTGGACTAATTATGTCTATGAACCTTGCTTTCCTTATCTGTTAAAATGGGTATGCCAATGCTTATCTCACAGTCTTGTCTGAGAATCAAATAAGAGAATGCTTGTAAAAGCACAGGTGCAAATATTTGTTCACTTCCTTTCTTCTCCCCTGAAACTAGATGCCCAGGGAAGTGATGAAGTCAGTGTTTGGAAGCTTTATTAAGAACTGCAGACATGGAAATACCTGACTTTATTGAAATGTGGCAACCCTTGCAGGCTGGAGGTAAAAAGATGCGCTAGGTGGTAGTCCCCCCTAGTTTCAAGGCTTTATTTTATTAAAAGTATTCCCTTGTCAGTAGGTAGTTAACTGACGTTAGGCTGTCTTCAAAGCTCTGCGGAGCTGCCTGTTCTTTCCATATTCTTTGATAATTGCCGAAACAGCGTGGCCAAGTTAAAATAAGCCTGGAAGAGGAGTAGGGAGAGCCGTCCCATGGTGTTTTGGCTGCACTTCAGGACTCCAGCTGCTCAGTAGCCAAACCTTGGGAACGCTGTTTAAGTCTCATTATTCTATTTTCTTTCTCTTTATGGTTCTTGCAAATAGCCACCTGAAAGGTTCATTTTGTTATCTGTATAGAGAAACGGTTTCAATCCTTCTTCTGAGAGTCGGCTGTGTTCTGAAGGGCCAGCTTCCCCTGCAGTTCAACCCTCAGCCACTGACAAATATAGGTCTTAGTGAGGGACTCGCTATTCTTTTCCTTCAGCAGAAGTTCCCATCGACAAGCATACTCTGCCTCAATGAAAAGCATGTGACAGACCGGGATGCCTGGAAAGAAGGCACCTCTCCCCATACTCCCAACAGTACCTAGTCACAGCCAGTATACCTTTGTGGGATTATTGGTTCTTTTCCTAGACCCAGTCCCCTACTTCACCTTGACTGTGCAGCCATAGCCCCATGCTCTGAATTCCTTTGGAAAGATTTAGCCAGCCATAATTACCTAAAAACCTGGGGGAGGGGGCCAGAAAAAGAGAATTCTCTTTAAATGCCCAATAGATTTGAGATACAAGGATGTGATCTTTTTGACTGAGTAATCCAGCTTATCCTCTACTCTCCTCTTCACTGTACTAGGCAGATCAGGCTCCAGGAAAACTTCCTGGATCATTCAACATAGTAAACGCAGGGCACTGTGACAAATGGGCAAGCACATGTTTAGATCAAGGACACTCAAGGGCTTTCTGTGGGTTCAGAGTGCTGGAGGTCAGGGGAAGGTTATGTGACAGAGTAGACAGAGGGAGATGTGAGATGCAAAGCTGGATTCAACCTTGTAGACCTATGAAAGTCAAAGTTTCCATAGCTCTCTCTGCAATCCAGAAATCTTCCAATAGTTCTAACCATATTTCCAAGTCCTCTCTACTCTTCCCTGTTTTCCTTGTCCAGTTAAAGCCATACAAAGATTTCACCAAAAACAGATAGTCCCATGAAAATCAAACTAGATAACATAAACAGAGAGGGAATGTAATATAAGCTCTTTTAAATCTTTGGCCTAGATTCCATTGGGCCCATCCTCTTACACCTCATTTTTTTCCTACAACAGTAACAGCAATGTTTACAAGAGCCAAAAAAGTGGAAGTAACCCAAGTATCCATCGACAGATGAATGAACAAAAACAATGTGGTATATACTTACGATGGAGTATTATTCAGCACTAAAAAGGAAGGGAATTCTGACACATGCTACAACATGGATGTATCTTCATGACATTATGCTGCATGAAATAAGCCACTTACAAGAAGACACTGTATGGTACCACTTATATGAGGCACCTGGAGTAGTCAAATTCTTAGAGACAGAAAGTAAAATCGTGGTGGCCAGAGTTAGGGGGAGGGTAAAATGAGGAGCCATTATTCAATGGGTACAGAGTTTCAGTTTTGTAAGAATAAAAGAGTTCTGGAGATTGGATGCACAACAATGTGAATGTACTTAACACTACTGAACTGTATACTTAAAAACAGTTTAGATGGTAAATTTTGTTATGTGTATTTTGCTACAAATTTGAAAAAATGGAACTAGAGTCTTTACATTCAAAAGTCTGCCCCTCCTTCCATTATATTCCAAGGGTCAAATCAACACTCTAATGAAACAATACCTAAAATTGGTGGTCAAATTCCAATAGCTGGCATGATCTACCAGACCAGGCTGCCCCACAGAGATTTGCTGTCTGCTCTCGTCAAGTGAAGTGGGCATCAGCTGTCCTTTGCAAAGATGACATTACTGACTCCAAACCAGCAAAGCATGGGTGAAGGTTGCTTCATTCCCCGTTACTTGGGATACATTTCCATCGCTTTCACCCACATTCTCCTCCTTAAAGGGCCTGGCACATACTGGGTACTCCATATGGGTTTGGTGAGCAAATTAATGAGTCACTAAAAGGCTAAAGTGGAATGAACCAAGCAGCTCTATGACAGAATTGTAAGAACCCCTCGAGAGTGTTAAAAACACAAATTGATTGCTCTTTGTGGACAAATGCGAGGGATGATTTATGTGAAACAAGGTAAAGTAGGTTCTTGTTAAAGTCTCAGATTTTACTGGGAATGTGTGATACCCTGAGTGCAGTTTTGATTTGTCTTCTGTTTATGTGTGTAAACCACAAAAGCAGTTAACTGTTGATGGCCAAATAACAAATGTCTCTGCCTCTCCCCAGAGAGATTAAATAGCTCTGGGTTGAGAAAAAAATAGAAGATCAAAAGAAGACCCAGACTTCCCGGCTGGCAGGCAGCAAGAGGTCCCCTGGCCAAGGGAGGGTAACCTTTGCTTGAACTTAGAGGAATGTGGAAAAGGGGCTCTGGGCTGAGAAGAAAATCTGTAAGATGCTTCTCCTAAGCTGTGCAGACCAGAATTCTGAGCTACATGCCTGAAATTCCCTGACCTGACCATAATATTTACTTCTAAGCCTTGGCCACATATACTTATAATTAACAAAAAGCTGTCTTGTTTTCTTTTTTTTTAAATTGATGGCACATAAAGCAAGTTCCGGGTGAGAGTGATATCTTTGTATAATTGGTCCAATACTTTTGGGAAAATAAGGCAGATATCAGGTGACATAATTCATACCCACTGATCTATTCATCCCCCTCCTGGAATTTATTCTAAGACTAAAAATCTAAAAGAAGAGAACATATTACAGTTTTCCTGAAAAACGTATTTGAATGAATTTTGAGTTCTTTTTAAAAAACTCATTAGGAAAAAGACTTTGGGGGAGATAAAACATTATCCCCATTACACCTAAGGCCATATTAACCCCTATATAAGCCCTGATTCGTGGGTACCACTTCCTTCATTTAGAGACAATCACCAACCAACAGCATCCTGAGCAGATCTGAAAATGCTTCTCTAACACCTGAGATCACCCAGACAACACTGTCCGTCAAAAAGAGCCCATTCTATAGGCACTCAGACAGGTTTTTTTTTTTTAATGTTAATGAGTTATGCCTAGCAGCTAGCTTGCAGTGCACAGCTATTCAATTCTTCAAACGGTGATAAAAGCATCCTGCCCAAGTCCTCAGAAGCCTAAAACAAAACGCAAGCAAGCTGTGAAAACAACTTGACCCCCATGCCCACGGCTGCAAGGGAATCTCCAGGGCCCAGGAAAAAAAGAAAAGACAACAAAAACAGAAAACCCTGAAACCTTGACTCCTAAAGTAGCAAGTACTATAATGCAAATGTATGTTGATTAGAAGGCAAATAGAACCCTTTTCAGCCTCTGGTTTCCAAACACAAAGCTTGGAAAACAATTGATTTTCTCCAAGTTCTTCCAAATAGAGAAGGAAATAACTGGGGAAGACTTTCGTCATTTTAAAAGCTGACCTCTGAATTTGGAACCGAGGGAACGCCCACATTTTCTCTTAAAAAGTGTTATTTACTTAGTGATCGGAGCCTACATATTTCAGACTCTCTGTGTCTCTCTCCTAACAAACAAGCCATCCCGTTCTCGAAAGTAGGAAGGCTGGGGCTGTGCCCACCTGTCAAACTTCTCTTTCACATGGTAACATCTCCATCTGCTGGAAAGTTAGATGTCTGCATTAAAGGCAGATAATGTTAGTTTGACTGTCCTATAAATCTAAGTCAAATTTACATTCCCACTTTCTCGTTCATAAGCCTTCCTTGTTATGTGAAACATCTGGCTTTTTTCCCTATTTCCGAGGCCTCCAATGGTCTTCATCCCTGTGGCATTTGCAGGACCTCTCCTAACCCCTGCTCACTCCCCTCCCCACGGTTTGCGCAGGTCCCCATCAGTCTTTCTTTAGAACTGTACATCCTTAGGTTAGTCCAGAAACCCTTCTCTGAGGCTGGATATTGTTTACCTGGAGGTCAGTGGTTCCCGTACAACCCTCCCCACCCGCCCGCCCCCCCTCCCCCCGACCCCGGGCTGGCATTCCTTTGAACTATGATCTTAGCTTTTCACAGCATGAGCTCCTTTATTTGGCTGGGCAAAACTGTTCAATAACTGCCTGTTTTGTCTTTGATTGTTAAAAATAAATAAACACACAAACATTTGGGCCGTGAGGACAAGGCTGTGGTTGCCCCTCTCTTGTTTCTGGTGCCTTCAAGTCTCTTGCTCTTCTGTACGTTTCTGTGGATTCCACCTTGGCCAGGCACCCACTCAGTGATTAGCCCCAGGAAATACAAGTGCACATTGCCTGTGTACACGACTACTTCTCTGTCCTTTCTGTTTCATCATTAGCATCACTTTTCGGAATCAGTTCCTCATGCCTTTAGTTTAGTCTCCATTCTGCCATTCCTTTCTTTAAAGTAAACAACGTGGAATTCTATTTATAAATTATTGCTTCCTGGTATTAAACTCCCAGCCAGAACCTGAGCAGCTTTCTGGGCTTCCATCTCTTTATTTGTACAGTAAGGAAGTGGGACTGATCCCTTAAGTCCATGCAATTTATGATGGTCAGAGGAAAAAGAGGCCCAGGCAAGTAAAGAAGCCACCTGCTTCAGCAGCCTCTCAAAGACGACAAACTTGAGAGTCACAGGTTGGCAAGGAAATAAAAGCTAGGCGGATCTTGTCCTTCTCTTAGGAGAGCTGGTGAAGGACAAGTTAGCTATGAGAATACCTGATTATAAGAAAACGGGGGCTTTCCTGGTGGCGCAGTGGTTGAGAGTCCGCCTGCCGATGCAGGGGACACGGGTTCGTGCCCCAGTCTGGGAAGACCCCACATGCCACAGAGCGGCTAGGCCCGTGAGCCATGGCCACTGAGCCTGCACGTCCGGAGCCTGTGCTCCGCAACGGGAGAGGGCACAGCAGTCAGAGGCCAGCGTACCGAAAAAAAAAAAAAAGAAAACGGGAGTCAGATAAGCCCAAGAGGACCCAACCCTCCTCCGTCTACCTAAAGAGAACTTAGAACTGTAGAGCTGAACAGAAAGGTAGGCCTTTCCTTGTCCTCCAAGACCATCTGCTAAAATGTACCTGAGAAGGAGAAAATGAGAAAAGCTAAAGAAAAACGCCTTCTCTCTCTTTCTGTCTCTCTCTCCACAGCTGCCTAATCCAGGGGGTAGAAGGTCTAAATAATTTTGATCTCAACAACTGGTTTAAAACATGTTATCTTCTTTTGCCTAGAAGAAAGAATTAGGTTTATTAAGCAGTGATTTACAATAAAAGATCCATAAAACTGATGCTTTAATTAATGGCTAGTATGTAAGCTTATTCCATTAAAAGCAAGAGCATAATGGAGTGGAACAGTGGATGTGGCAGGACTGAGGTCCGGCCCCCAGCACTTTATACCTATGATTATTGCACTATGCTGTTTTTCTACTCACGCCTGCACTTAGATTAGGAGTTCCTTGAGGATGATGGAACCTGGTCTTCTCATCCTAGTAGCCTAGACAGAGGTCCTCTCACACAACAGGTATTCAATAAGTGCTTGTCAAATTGAAATGGACCAACCAGAGCCCGTTCTAATGGTCCCTCCACATATGGAGAGCAGATGGCTAATGATCTACTTGCCAAAGTGCTGGCCCCTTGTTCATCTGATGTGAGCTCTCCAGGTCTCCTTCATGGTGCCTTTACAAGAATTAGAATACACGTCACTTCCTCAACACACTTTACTTCCTCCTGATAGAAAATCGTCATAATGTATTGATACCATTAGAAAAAGCCACTTTTGGCCATCTGCTGGAAAGTTGTCACAGTAAATATGCAAATCATTCATCTTTTGAGTCAACAGAGTCATAATCAAAATATGAAGAAAATCAAAACAATAAAGATACCGACAGAGGAAACTTGCACAAGCCTCTTAGATAGCCTCATCCACCAGAGGGCAGACAGCAGAAGCAAGAAGAACTACAATCCTGCAGCCTGTGGAACAAAAACCACATTCACAGAAAGATAGACAAGATGAAAGGGCAGAGGGCTATGTACCAGATGAAGGAACAAGATAAAACCCCAGAAAAACAACTAAATGAAGTAGAGATAGGCACCTTCCAGAAAAAGAATTCAGGATAATGACAGTGAAGGACCTCAGATCCAGGACCTCAGAAAAAGAATGGAGGCAAAGATCAAGAAGATGCAAGAAATGTTTAACAAAGACCTAGAAGAATTAAAGGACAAACAAACAGAGAGGAAGAATACAATAACTGAAATGAAAAATACACTAGAAGGAATCAATAGCAGAATAACTGAGGGAGAAGAATGGATAAGCAACCTGGAAGACAGAATGGTGGAATTCACTGCTGTGGAACAGAATAAAGAAAAAAGAATGAAAAGAAGAGAAGACAGCCTAAGACACCTCAGGGACAACATTAAATGCAACAATATTCGCATTATAGGGGTACCAGGAGAAGAGAGAGAAAAAAGACCCGAGAAAATATTTGAAGAGGTTATAGTCGAAAACTTCCCTAACCTGGGAAAGGAAATAGCCACCCAAGTCCAGGAAGCACAGAGAGTCCCAGGCAGGATAAACCCAAGGAGAAACATGTCGAGACACATAGTAATCAAATTGACAAAAATTAAAGGCAAAGAAAAATAATTGAAAGCAACAAGGGAAAAACGGCAAATAACATACAAGGGAACTCCCATAAGGTTAACGGCTGATTTCTCAGCAGAAACGCTACAAGCCAGAAGGGAGTGGCATGACACATTTAAAGTGATGAAAGGGAAGAAGCTACAACCAAGATTACTCTACCTGGCAAGGATCTCATTCAGATTCATTGGAGAAATCAAAAGCTTTACAGACAAGCAAAAGCTAAGAGAATTCAGCACCACCAAACCAGCTCTACAATAAATGCTAAAGGAACTTCTCTAAGTGGGAAACACAAGAGAAGGAAAGGACCTACAAAAAAAACCCCAAAACAATTAAGAAAATGGTAATAGGAACATACATATCAATAACTACCTTAAACATGAAAGGATTAAATACTCCAACTAAAAGACACAGGCTCGCTGAATGGATACAAAAACAAGACACATATATATGCTGTCTACAAGAGACCCACTTCAGACCTAGGGACCCATACAGACTGAAAGTGAGGGGATGGAAAAAGATATTGCATGCAAATGGAAATCAAAGAAAGCTGGAGTTGTAATACTCATATCAGATAAAATAGACTTTAAAATAAAGAATGTTACAAGAGACAAGGAAGGACACTACATAATGATCAAGGGATCAATCCAAGAAGAAGATAGAACAATTATAAATATATATGCACCCAACATAGGAGCACCTCAATACATAAAGCAACTGTTAACAGCTATAAAAGAGGAAATCGACAGTAACACAACAATGGTGGGGGACTTTAACACCTCACTTATACTAATGGACAGATCATCCAAAATGAAAATAAATAAGGAAACAGAAGCTTTAAATGACACAATACACCAGATAGATTTAATTAATATTTATAGGACATTCCATCCAAAAACAGCAGATTAAACTTTTTCCTCAAGTGCACACGGAACATTCTCCAGGAGAGATCACATCTTGGGTCACAAATCAAGCCTCAGTGAATTTAACAAAATTGGAATCATATCAAGCATCTTTTCTGACCACAATGCTATGAGATTAGAAATCAATTACAGGGGAAAAAACGTAAAAAACACAAACACATGGAGGCTAAACAATGTTACTAAATAACCAGAAGATCACTGAAGAAATCAAAGAGGAAATCAAAAAATACCTAGAGACAAATGACAATGAAAACATGACAATCCAAAACTTATGGGATGCAGCAAAAGCAGTTCTAAGAGGGAAGTTTATAGCAATACAATCCTACCTCAAGAAACAACAAACATCTCAAATAAACAATCTAACCTTACACCTAAAGGAACTAGAGAAAGAAGAACAAACAAAATCCGAAGTTAGTAGAAGGAAAGAAACCATAAAGATCAGAGCAGAAATAAATGAAATAGAAACAAAGAAAACAATTGCAAAGATCAATAAAAACTAAAAGCTGGTTCTTTGAGAAGATAAACAAAATTGATACACCATTAGCCAGACTCAACAAGAAAAAGAGGGAGAGGACTCAAATCAATAAAATTTGAAATGAAAAAGGAGTAGTTACAACAAACACTGCAGAAATACAAAGCATCCTAAGAGACTACTACAAGCAACTCTATGCCAATAAAATGGACAACCTGGAAGAAATGGAAAAATTCTTAGAAAGGTATAAGCTTCCAAGACTGAACCAGGAAGAAATAGAAAATATGAACAGACCACTCACAAGTAATGAAATTGAAGCTGTGATTAAAAATCTTCCAACAGGGACTTCCCTGGTGGTGCAATGGTTAAGAATCCGCCTGCCAGTGCAGGGGACACGGGTTCGAGCCCTGGTCCGGGAAGATCCCACATGCCACGGAGCACCTAAGCCCGTGCACCACAACTACTGAGCCTGTGTGCCACAACTACTGAAGCTCACGTGCCTAGAGCCCATGGTCTCTATGAGAATCCACCGCTATGAGAAGCTTGCACACCGCAACGAAGAGTAGCCCCCACTCGCCGCAACTAGAGAAAGCTTGTGTGCAGCAACGAAGACCCAATGCAGCCAAATAAATAAATAAATAAATAAATCTTCCAACAAACAGAAGTCCAGGACCAGATGGCTTCACAGGTGAATTCTATCAAACATTTAGAGAAGAGCTAACACCCATCCTTCTCAAACTGTTCCAAAAAATTGCAGAGAAAGGAACACTCCCAAATTCATTCTATGAGGCCACCATCACCCTGATACCAAAACCAGACAAAGATACTACAAAAAAAGAAAATTACAGACGAATATCACTGATGAATATAGATGCAAAAATCCTCAACAAAATACTAGCAAACAGAATCCAACAACACATTAAAAGGATCATACACCATGATCAAGTGGGATTCATCCCAGGGATTCAAGGATTCTTCAATATATGCAAATCAATCAATGTGATACACCATATTAACAAACTGAAGAAGAAAAACCATATGATCATCTCAACAGATGTAGAAAAAGCCTTTGACCAAATTCAACACCCATTTATGATAAAAACTCTCCAGAAAAGTGGGCATAGAGGGAACCTACCTCAACATAATAAAGGCCATATACAACAAACCCACAGGAAACATCATTCTCAATGGTGAAAAACTGAAAGCATTTCCTCTAAGATCAGGAACAAGACAAGGTTGTCCACTCTCACCACTATTATTCAACAGAGTTCTGGAAGTCCTAGCCACAGCAATCAGAGAAGAAAAAGAAATAAAAGGAATCAAAATTGGAAAAGAAGAAGTAAAACTGTCACTGTTTGCAGATGACATGATACTATACATACAGAATCCTAAAGCTGCCATCAGAGAATTACTAGAGTTAATCAATGAATTTGGTAAAGTTGCAGGATACAAACTTAATGCACAGAAATCTCTTGCATTCCTATACACTAATGATGAAAAATCTGAAAGTGTTATTAAGGAAACACTCCCATTTGCCACTGCAAAAAGAGAATAAAATACCTAGGAATAAACCTACCTAGGGAGACAAAAGACCTGTATGCAGAAAACTATAAGACACTGATGAAAGAAATTAAAGATGATACAAACAGATGGAGAGATACACCATGTTCTTGGATCAGAAGAATCAATATCGTGAAAATGACTATACTACCCAAAGCAATCTACAGATTCAATGCAATCCCTATCAAATTACCAATGGCATTTTTTACAGAACTAGAACAAAAAACCTTAAAATTTGTATGAAGACACAAAAGACCCCAAATAACCAAAGCGGTCTTGAGGGAAAAAAATGGAGCTGGAGGAATCAGACTCCTGGACTTCAGACTATACTACAAAGCTACAGTAATCAAGACAATATGGTACTGGCACAAAAACAGAAATATAGATCAATGGAACAAGAAAGAAAGCTCAGAGATAAACCCATGCACCTATGGTCAACTAATCTATGACAAACGAGGCAAGGATATACAATGGAGAAATGAAAGTCTCTTCAAAAAGTGGTGCAGGGAAAACTGGACAGCTACATGTAAAAGAATGAAATTAGAACACTCCCTAACACCATACACAAAAATAAATTCATAATGGATTAGAGACCTAAATGTAAGACCTGACACTATAAAACTCTTAAAGAAAAACATAGGAAGAACACTATTTGACATAAATCACCGAAAGACCATTTTTGATCCACCTCCTAGAGTAATGGAAATAAAAACAAAAATAAACAAATGGGCCCTAATGAAACTTAAAAGTTTTTGCACAGCAAAGGAAACTACAAACAAGACGAAAAGACAAGCCTCAGGATGGGAGAAAATATTTGCAAATGAATCAATGGACAAAGGACTAATCTCCAAAATATATAAACAGCTCATGCAGCTCAATATGAAAAAACCAAACAACCCAATCCAAAAATGGGCAGAAGACCTAAATAGACATTTCTCCAAAGAAGACATACAGATGGCCAAGAAGCACATGAAAAACTGCTTAACATCACTAATTATTAGAGAAATGCAAATCAAAACTACAATGAGGTATCACCTCACACCAGTTAGAATGGGCATCATCAGAAAATCTACAAACAACAAATGCTGGAGAGGGTGTGGAGAAAAGGGAACCCTCTTGCACTGTTGGTGGGAATGTAACTTGATACAGCCACTATGGAGAACAGTATGGAGGTTCCTTAAAAAACTAAAAATAGAATTACCATATGACCCATCAATCCCACTACTGGGCATATACCCAGAGAAAACCATAATTCAAAAAGACACATGCACCCAAATGTTCATTGCAGCACTATTTACAATAGCCAGGTCATGGAAGTAACCTAAATGCCCATGGACAGACTAAATGGATAAAGAAGATGTGGTACATATATACAATGGAATATTACTCAGCCATAAAAAGGAACGAAATTGGGTCATTTGTAGAGACGTGGATGGATCCAGAGATTGTCATAGAGAGTGAAGTAAGTCAGAAAGAGAAAAACAAATATCTTATATTAACGCATACATGTGGAACCTAGAAAAATGGTACAGATGAACCGGTTTGCAGGGCAGAAATTGAGACACAGATGTAGGGAACAAACATATGGACACCAAGGGGGGAAAGTTGGGGGTGGAGTGGTGGTGTGATGAATTGGGAGATTGGGATTGACATGTATACACTGATGTGTATAAAATTGCTGACTAATAAGAACCTGCTGTATAAAAAAATAAATAAAATAAAATTCAAAAAGATACCTACAGTGTAAACACTGACCCTGGAGATGCAGTAACCTGTTCAGTGCACAGCCTGAACAACTGTGCAAGGCAGATGATTTCTTTCAGGCATCTATGTGACTAGCCTTGAATAACCAAGCCTATGAGGTGGTGGCAAATGGTAGAACTATTTATGTTCTGCTACTTTCATGTTGGCTTCAGAAGAGTCACTGACAGAAAGTGGCGGGATTGCGTGTGTTTGTGTGTGTGTTAGGGAATTGGGAAGGGGGCAAGCAGTGATCACAAGTTAGATCACAAGGAATCTAAAGAATGACTTCTCTCCCTTACAAAGTTCTCAGGCCCAGCAAGTTTGAGCTGTAACCTTGTCCACAAAAGGATTTCCCTGGCAATACACTGTTAGTTTAGGTACCAAATAGCTGTCCTGACATCAAATGGCCCACAGCACTCTGGGTGTTGTCCATCAACCCACAGGTATACTCATCAGGTCTGTTCTCTTTCCTTGTCCTCTCTGCAGATTTACACTGCAGACCACCAGCCCTCCCTCAGTGCTCTCCTGTCCCTTTGCATTCCTAGCACTGCAGTCTCCAGGTTGCCCTCCTCCTGGGCTGTTCCTCCCCTGGTTCTTCTTCCTCCACCCCGGACAGGCATTCTCCGAAGGTCATGCCTCAGAGTCTGAATCTCCTTCTCCACTCTCCCCTCTTCATCTGTTTACCGGGATGGAGAGCACCCACATGCCTGTTCATCCCAATCTGCACACAACCTGTGGCCCTGGCTCTCCATATGCCTGCACAGCATTCCCACTGGGACATCCTGACTTCACCGCAAACTCACTTCATAGCTAAACTCAAGCTCTCAACTTCCTCCCACTTCTGTTCTTCCCCACTGGACTGCCTGTTTCGTGGCAGGTTTGCCGTTATTCCAGTCACATAGCTTCAAAACATGGCCCTTAGTTCCTGCATGAAGTCGCCCATCCAGCATAACTCATTCCCCCTTGGGAATGTCTCCAGTGTTTCGTTCACATGTCAGTTTCTTTCCACTCCCACACCCAGGGCCCCATCAAGCCTGGATAGCTGTGGCAGTCTCCTCTTGGTCCCTGCCCTGCTCTTCACCCTGAGCACACTTGCTACGTTATCAACACTGTGTATACTATCTATCAACAAACATGTATCGTGCTGGGAGTAACAGAGAGGCAAAGTCCCTGTTCCCACAAGTCACAAAGAATTTTATAGTCAATTACAATTCAGTGTGAGAGGTCCTGTGACAGGGAAAGCACAGGCAGCGGTGGAAACACACAGAACACCTCACCCAGTCTTAGAAGATCAGAGAAGGCTGCTCAGGGGAACGTGAACCTGAGCTGGACCTGAAGGATGTGGAGAAGGTAGTCTGGAAGGGGGGGAAGAAACTTACGTATTGCCTGGGGTTGTTTACCTTTTGCACACACACACACACACACACACACACACACACACACACACACACACGCTCCACCTTATCTCCACGTCTAGACAGTAACCAACCTGGATGAAGAGCTGATCTTTAATCCACCCAAGCATTCCTTAGGATGCTGGGGTCTAGCAGACGTGGACGTTTTTATTCATTGATGGAATGCATACTTTTGCAACAGGCTGGAGTTGTTCTGTATTTGGGAAGGCACGGGAGAGGAGGAGTGGGGAATGTGAGGACATGTGGGTTTGGCTGAAATCCCCCCTGCGATTTGGTGCTTTCTGTGGCTGTGAGGATTTCTCTAATTACCTGCAGGACAGGGGGCTCACCACCAAGCCCTACTAAACCCTGCCTCAGCCCGGTATGCCGCTTACAACTGGCAGCATATCTGCAGACGGTGATTAATGGCCCATCATCCTAGCCTTTGTGTCCACTCCCAGCCCAAGCCACCATCTGTGAACAGTCTCTTGCTTGAGTAATATCTGTCTCGAAAATTGTTTTCCACGTTTATAAACAGAGATGGGGCGTTTTCCTTTGCTGTCTTAATTTCAAGTGATTAGGCTGAGCTCATTCCTGCAAACAACCTTATTATTAGAATTCAAAGTTTGAGGGTCAGGGCCATTGCTCACCCACAAGCTTCATTCCCCAAAGCAGCCTCTGAGGAAGCTGGAGGGAGGCCTCAGTGCTCTGATGAGATCAAGGCAGCTTTCTCTGACCATTGAATGAGTAGACGCGGCCACCGTCTCCCCAAAACTGTCCCTTTCTGATTTGGAAAGTTAGATGGATATTTTCTTACCACATCCCCTATCTCACCACACCCATTTATTCTTATTTAGAATGTGGTTAGCTCCTGCCTTACTTTGGGTGGGATAAGAAGTGACAGATATCCATTAAACTCTTCTGGTCTCTATTCCATCTTTGTCTCTGCAGAAGATAGCACAACCTGACACGTATTAAATGCTCAACAGATGGAAAATGAATGAAATAATTAAGATACAGTTTCAAGGGGACATTTGAAATGAAGAAAACGACCCATGTGTTTTGCACAGACAGTTACACGCCCTCCACTTCCCCCTTTTGAGAGCTTCACCTACCCCACAGTCAAGGGCATCTGGGAAGAAACAGTACAGCAGTGAGCGCTGGAAACATGTGCTTGCATCCCCTTCAGGGAGTACACACATCACCCAGGCCATGTCCAGCTGTTCTAGACAAGGAAAACACAAGCCAGGATTCTGCATATCATTCCAGGTCTGCCCTCTGACCTAGTTTGTCATTGAACTTGGTCCAGCGTTCATATAACAAACTGAGGAAAGGGTTACCCCAGTGATTTTACAACTGATTGCAGACCAGCAGTTCCAGCACTTTTTAAATAATGATTTTGCAATTCCCAGGGACCAGTGTGTAGCACTTGCCTGTGCAAAATGCTTTCTCCAAGAAACACTCATTTGCGATGGGAACACCCTGCTTCATGAACTGCCTATGACCCTGAGGATGGAAAGCCAGAGGCCCACTGTGCAGGGTCTGAGACTTTGAGAAGCAGAACTGACCATGAGAACATCTGCCCCGACTGCCGTGTTTCATGGGGAGGCAATGCAACCCAGGGGCGAGTCAGTGGCAGAGTCGGGCCCAAAACTCACATGTCCTGCCTCACCATCCAAAGTTGTTTTAGAAGTGGAGAACGCCTCCCCACCAGATCTTATGGATCTAGAAGAGACCTCCTGCTTTCTTGAGAATGAGGTAACAAAAATGTAGTTGAGTCTCGGGTATGCTAATGTTTTCAATGAAAATTTGCTGTGTTGGTCATAAGCACTCCAAAATGGCTTCGTTCAGTCTCTGGGATCTCCTGTGTGTAAGACCCTGAACTAGAAGCCAAGAGAAGAGAAAGCCACAGAACTCTATCCAGCAACGAAAAAGCAAATACATAATCTTCGAATATCCATGGAACAGTTACAAAAACTGCCAATGTATTAGGCCACCATACAAACCTCACTACAGTCTAAAAGTTAGAACTCAGGGCTCTATTTCTGCTCCCAAAAGAAACAAAGCATAAAACTAGAAACTGATTCTAGAAGACTTCTTTTTAATTTATCCACTTGCAAGTTAGGGACATTCCTTGAAATAACTCTTTTGATTAAAGAGGCAATCAGAACCAAAATTATTAACTATTTCGAAGAATTGTTGCCAAGTCTAGCCCTAACACTATCTGAACACTCTTGGACAAATCATATAATCCTCAATTTCCTTCTCTCAAGAAAGAGTTTGTGACAAGGATTAAAAGAGATAATATGAAAAGGGGTCTAGCATAGACAACAAATGTGATGCCGGTTCTAAGGCCAAGCTTGTGTAACTGGATGCTAAAACGGGCCTGTTCTGTCCCCTTTTCACCTAAAATAGGAAGACAGTGGATGCAACACTTGGAAGGGAACACAACACAAAATTTCAAAGTTGAAGGGCGAATACATGACTTGAATCCCTTACTCACAGTGAGCATAGAATAGTTTTGAGAAAATGGAGCTTAAGAGAGGATATCTTTGGAGAGAGTTGTGCTGGCATTTCTCCCTCCCCAAGGGAAAAGGTGGGGCTCTTCTTCAGGTTGAGAGAAAGGAACTTCAGTGAGATCATTGGAGGGTTTGATTTGGTCTCCTTATAATTACTGGGACACGGAGCAGTGGGTCTAATTCCTGCTTGGAAAATCTAAAAGATTAGATGCTCTATGGGTACCAGCAAAGGAGGAGTGTCTGTTGAGCACCGTTCTCCTAGAGAGCGTCAGGGCAGATGCTCTGTAAGAGCTCCTTGTGGACCAGAAGGTATACTGGGGAGAGAGTGAGTCTGGATCTATTTAAATCCCACCTAAGAGGATTCCGTGGGAAAGTGACTGAAGCCCAACTGAATGGGTCTGAAAGCTGAGGAAAGGAGAGCTAGCTGGAGGAAAATGCAACATGTGTGTCAGGGAACATATAGGTCAATGTCCCCAGTAAGCGTCTCAAAAGAGCCCACAGAAAAATCCATGAGGGAAATAGTTGGCTCTATAGACCTTCCAGGCCCACCCAGTGAGGACACCTTACAACAGGACTTGTCAAGTCAGAGCTTTCCTGCCTTTTCTCCTTCCCAGTCCATATACCCAGCAGAGCCAGCAACGCTGGTCACAGTTATGAGCGAGGATGTGTGAAAGCAGAGCAAAAAGGAAACTCATCCTCTTCTCACCTGCATCAGCTTCTAATTTAGAAAGGGGAGCAGATCTAACTTTAAAACAAGTTGGAAATTATTACATAGACTGGTCATTTAAAAACTAAATCGAGACTATGTTGTCAACTTCCAGTGGTCCAAGGAATTTATATTACCTGAGAGTGATGAGAAAAGTCATGGGACTGCCTGAGTTTTCAATCAACGGCAGTGGAAGAACTTCTACTGAAATACTTTTAAAAGGGCAGTGAGAGCTTCCCTGGTGGCGCAGTGGTTGAGAGTCCGCCTGCCGATGCAGGGGACACGGGTTCGTGCCCCGGTCCGGGAAGATCCCACATGCCGCGGAGCGCCTGGGCTCGTGAGCCATGGCCGCTGAGCCTGCGCGTCCGGAGCCTGTGCTCCGCAACGGGAGAGGCCAGAACATTGAGAGGCCCGCGTACCGCAAAAAAAAAAAAAAAAAGGGCAGTGAGAGAAAAAGAAAAGTTGCTTGTAATTACATCCCATGAATTTCTTGTTCAATTTACTGGCTGCACTTACAAGTTATATCTCCATTCCATCCATCTCCATTCAGGATGCTGGAATACCAAGGGCTCCAAAGGCAGCCCAAAACCTCCTTTTAGTTTATAAAATCTCTTCCTTGTCCCCCTCCCCACTCCCCCATATATCTCTGAAGTTTCAGCAGATTGTGCTGTTGAAGGCTATCGCTGAGAAAGGGAAATAAATGATAGAGGGATTCTGAGAGATAGGAAAAGGATGGAAGGAGGCTTTTTACTAGAAGGGGAGAGTTAGGGCAACCACAGCTCAAGGAAGATAGGGTAGGAATCCCAGGCAGGCAGAAAGAGAGCTTGATGGAGTGGAGACAGTGCCCTTGGGGTTAAGTCTCCTTGTCTGGAGTCCTGCCTGAACCACCACTTTGGCGGCCTTGTTACTGTTACATCAGCAACAGTGATGTGAGGTATAGAAGATTGACAGCCAGAAGGCAAGCCGGGAAAGTGAGAGCTAGAGCGTTCTCTGCTTCCCCTGGAAATCCTCATGCAAATTCCTTAAGCAGCACCCACCCAATCAAGTGGGTCATGGCTGGTGGGCTTGCTCTCTCTCTCTCTCTCTCTCCACACACACGCACACACAGACCCCTACACACACACACACACACACACACATGGGTAGGGAGAGAAACAAACACAATTTTATGAACTACAAGTTAAGTGAGCTTCATTTCCAACGATCTGATATTTTTTGTATTTCTTTTCTGGGATATGTACTATCGGTGCCCAAATAACAGAATTCCTAAGCTATTTTATTGTTTAGGTGGAAGCCATGGGTGAAAATATTTGTGATTAGGGCCGTCCCCCCAAAGTGCAATTTAACAGGGCTCTACATAACCATGAATTCACGTGTACAATATATGTTCCATTTATAATCCATCCCCAAATAAGCTGCAAGCAATTTCATACCGTTTTGTACTTGCTACGACCAAAACACATGCCCCTACCATAACGCGCTTTAAAATGCGGTGCCGTGTGATGGCCAGAAAGAAAACACAAATGGTCCAAAATGATGTGACGGAAATAAACAAAACTGAGCTGCAAAAACACTAATTATCGTGCTGGGAAATGTTACAAAATCTGGAAATGCTGACATGCAAAAACATCTACTCATCCATCCAGACTTGGCTTGGTGGTCATCTCTGTTAGAACTTCCTGAACCCCCAAAGGGAAGCTAATATTTTCTGGAACCACTACCTGCCAGTTCTTTTAGCGAATCTGAGAGGTAGGTATCATTTTCTGCATTTGAACAGATAAAGAAACCAAAGCTCAGGTTGCTGAAGGTACTTGCCCAGGGCACACAAGTTAGTGTCTAGCGAGCACCTCAGATGGAAGGTGGGAAATTAACATTATACCGTAACAGTATACCAAACTGCTGGGGCCAGGCAAAGTGGTAAGTGTGAAGTATGTGCTTTCTCATTTGATACAATGGTCTGTGAGGCAGCTGTTATTACCCCCTAAGCAGCTATGAGCAAACTGGCCCTGCCTTGCTCCATGTCAGAGGGGTGTGAAGTGCTTGGACTCAAATGTGAGTTTTCTAACTCCAGTACCGTGCAATTCCATGTCACCATGCTGCCTCTTCTGAAATGGTCCCTGGAATTGTCCACTTCATTCACTTTCACTGGTCAAACATCAGTCTTCACCTAGAGTACTGCTGGTAAGTGTATCTCCCTCCTGTACCTTCTATGCCACAGGCTCAAGCATCTGCCGCAGCTGCCCATCACTGTCTGAGTTTGAAAACCGCATGCCTAGATTGCAAGATCTTCTATAATCTAGAGTACCATGACTTTACTGAACGTTATTTCTATCACACAAAACTGGGGAAAACTTTGAAAGAACTAAAAAAGATTTTTGAGTATGTTTTCCGGTAAAATTAGGCATCGTTTAATAACCTTTTCTGGATGACCTAATTTTATAGGTCAGTGCCTTTCAGAGTCTTTAGCTGAGCTCTTTTACAACTCTATAAATGGTAGAAAACTGATAGTAATGCAAATGGTTTTTATCATTTGTGGAGACACAAATTATACGCCCCCTTGCTTCCCCAGAGGCTAGTTTTTCATCTACAGCCAATTCCTTTCAGCACGTTGGTTGGCCTTTATGTGTGCTTGCTCTCTCCTTTGAACTAGCTGTAACATTGTACTGGTTCCCTCGTTAGTTAATGACTTAAATAAAATCTTCGACACATGTTCATTTTATATTTGAAAGCGTGTCATGATTGTACCTTTTCCTAAAAAATTATTCCTTAACACTGTTGCCTGAGATATTTGGGCTGAATTCCTCACTAATTTAGAAATACAGTATGTTTTCTCCTTTCTTCTTCAGTTCCTCCCTTCCCAGGGACCACAAATACACACATATATGTACACAAACACACATGCACACAGATCAGGAATTTCAGCCCTTTGCCAGGGGGACAAGGGAAAGGGAGAGAGAGAAATCCGATGTTAGCAAACTAGGAATTAGGTAATAGCAAACTATGGCCCTCAGGCTAAATCTGACTTAACCACCTGCTTTTGTACATAAAATCTTATTGGAATGCATTCATTTGTGCGTTAACTATGGCTGTCTTTGTGATGTAACTAACGGCAGCATTGAGTAGTTACGATGGAGACTATCTGGCCAGCAAAGCCTGAAATATTTACTATCTGGCCTTTTACAGAAAAAGTTTGCTGACTTCTCAACTAGACACAATCTTCACCCTCTACAGAGTTCAGAATCTCGTGAAGGGAAGTAATGAGTATACATAGATGAAAATACAAAAATGACAATAAAATAAAGTGAGTCTCCATGGATGGGAGTGGTTAGGGGAGAAATGAAACTTAGATGGGAGTGCTGAGTACAGCTGAAAATGGCTAATGAACTTCAGTAATATCACAGTAGAACACCAAAGCCATGCCATGCAAATTATTAATTTGTCTACTTATTTACTTGTCACAATTTTTCTTTGTTACTGCAAAATAACCCTAAGCATACGGAAAGGCAGTATGAAATACTTGTGTGCTCAACGCAACTCACTTTACTATTTTGTCATATTTGCTTTGTTTAAGATTTTACTTTCATAGTCTTTAATTTGGGAAGATCAGGTCAAGTTTCCTCTCTCATTAATTGACCATATAATGAAGGAGATCCATGGAGTATTTAGTCTACTCTAGATCTGAAGAAGGTCCCAGTATTAATGGTTTACTTGTTTGAAATTCTTGCTTTTCTTTTGTCTCCTTTCCATTAAAAAAAAAAAAATGAGAATCATATGGTTCAAAATTCAAGAGGTACAAAAATGTAACCAATGAAATATTTTCCTCCTACTTCTGTTCCCCAGTTACTCATTATTATAAACAATAATATGTTTCCTTCCAGAGATATTTCATGTATATTTGAGCAAATACGTATGTATATTTATTTTTCCACTTTCTTTTTACAATTTTTTTCTCTTCACCCAATACTTCATTTTGACAAGCCATCCAGATCAGCACATACAGAAATTCTCATTCTCTTTTTTCAAAATTTCATAGCATTCCTTCATATGGATGGATTATAATTTATGTGACCAGTTTTCTTTCCACGACATTTAGGTTATTTCCAATCCTCTGCAATTACAAACAATGCTACAATAATCACGTGCATTTGTTGCTTCCTCTAAACATAAGAATAACTGTACACTGAGAAGTAGAATTGCTAGGTCAAATAATATAGGCATTTATAATTTTGATAGATATCACCAAGTCGTTTTCCACGGAGAGGGGACCAAAATTATACTTCTACCAGCAAGGTATGAGGAGGCCCATACTCTCACCAAACCAGGTGGTATTAGTCTTTTTGATCTTTGCTGCTCTAAGACATGACAAATAGTGTCTCCACGTAGCTTAAAACTGCACTTTCCTTCTTATGAAGGAAGCTGCGTATCTTTTCATATAGTTAAGTCATTTGTATTTGCATCTCTAAGAACTGTATGTTCAAATATTTTTGGTTCATTTTCTTTTGGGCTATTGGTCTTTTTAAGGGGGAGGGAAGTGACCGTTTAAAATCCATCCAAGTACGGCCATGATGGAGTCGGGGAACAGAGAAGTAAGGCAGTAAGTAAGCTTTTAAACTCTTTCACAGATAAGTGGAACATGTTAAAGGACCACATGTAGGTCTTACCCATCAGTGGCTCCCCATTACCTATAGCATCAAGTCCAGGCCTCTTAGTATGACATCCAGGGCCCTTCATGCTCTAGAAACACCAAATACCTTGTGCTACCACCTACCCTGCCCTAGTTCCCACCTCTTACCTTTGTCTCTCAGGCCATTCCCTCTATCCCGATATCCTCCCACATTACTTTGCTCAGATAACTCTTTCTATAAACTTGGAGATTCAGTTCAAGGAAATTCTTCAGGGAAGAAATCTTCCCTGAAGCCCAAATTGTGTTACATGCCTCTCCTCTGTACTCATATGGGACCATGTGCAAACTTCCATTAAAATGATCTCTAAGGTACCCATCACCCCTATTAAACTATAGTCTCTTCAAGGGCAGGAATTGGGTCTTCTCCCTCTTTGTTCTTCTAGCCTAAGGAGGACAGTTTGTAAGTGTTGACTGACCTGAAGCTCTATAAAAAATTAACCATATGATTTTGAATATGCTCTCTTGGGGTCTTGGTTTCTTCCTCTGTAAAATGAGAGGGTGAGACTGGATGACTCTAAGGTCCTCATTAGATTCATGAATATATGAACCGATGGTTGAAAGAGGCACCTCATGAGGATTTGTATGCTATTGAAGTACACAGTCGATTAGGAGCTGGGGAGAGTGTCAAAACCCAGTTAGGAGACGGTTGTAGTGAACCAAAAATGAAGCCCAACTAAACAGAACTCTACAAAGGTGGTAGCAGTAGAATAGAACAGCTAATAAGATCATCTATACCATTTCTAGAAATAAAGATACAGACGTAGACCACAAATGTATGGACTCCAAGGGGGGAAGAGGGGTGGGATGAACTGGGAGATGGGGATTGACATATATACACTATCGATACTACGTATAAAATAGATAACTAATGAGAACCTACTGTATAGCACAGGGAACTCTTCTCAATGCTCTGCGGTGACCTAAATGGGAAGAAAATCCAAAAAAGAGGGGATATGTGTATATGTATAGCAGATTCACTTTGCTGTGCAGTAGAAACACAATATTGTAAAGCAACTATTCTCCAACTAAAAAAAATTTTTTTTAAGAATAGAACAGCTAAGAGGGACTTTTTTAAAGCAAAAACATTGATGGGTCCGGGTGTCTGATCAGATAAAGATGGCGACCATCAATTCCTTTTTCACTACACACACATGCCTCTTCTCATAACAAAAGATCAAGCCTAATAACTCATTCCACTGAATCTGGACTGGCCTTATAACTTTCTTGACCAATAAAATGTGGTGGCAAGTGAAGGTCTGGGACTTCTAAAGCTAGGTCGTAAGAAGCCTTGCAGCTTCCAGTGGCTTTTTTAGAACGCTTGCTCTGGGGAAAGTCAGCTGCCATGTAGGAAACTTGACTGCTCTGAGACCACCATGCTGTGAGAAAGTGCAAGCTGGCCACATGGAGGGATCACACAGGGAGAAAGAGATGCCTGGTCAGCCCCTAGCTCTTCCCAGCCCAGGTGTCAAATATTTGAGGGAAGGAACGTTTAGATGACCCCCGCTTTGGTCACCATTTGAGTGGAAGTACAGGAGAGAATGAGCAAGAATCACCCAGCCGAGTGCAGTCACTCAGAATAATGAGAGGTAATAATAAAAAATAATGAGCTGTTGCTTCAAGCCGCTCAGTGGTTTGTTACATAGAAATAGATAGCCAAAACATAAAGGAACCAGCAGATACAAAATAACAGAGTGGGAAATGCAGAAGATGGATTCTCGCACACCCAGGTTTCAATCCCAGCTTAATTTACTACTGAGTGGCCTTTGGCAAAATTCTTAATCTCACTAAGCCTCAGTTTGTTCATCTGTAAAATGGGATGATTATAGCTCCTACCACCTAGGGTTCCTGTGAAAATCAATGAGATGACAAAGTAAAGACACATAGTACGGTGACTGCAGGCCTTTACTGAATGGAAGGTCTTATAACAACAGAGGAAGAATCAAAGGTAACTCAAGATTAATGGGAGAATGGTGATATGAATGATGCAATGGGGGTCAGGAAAGAGTATTAGGCATGTTGAGTTTGACATCCAAGGAGAAATTCTTCCACACCTTCAGTGAGCTCTGGGCCTCCTGCCACTATCCTAGATATGTACAAGGCCCTCAAAACGAATTGCCTGACTGATGCACAGCAGAAGAGAAGATGCAAAGGAGAGAACTGGAGGATGGGAAAAGGAGTTGACTTTTAGACTGAAGAGGATGTTAACTTCTACCATATTAAAACAAGTGACGAGGACTATACTTGCCATACACAGCCAGTCACACTATAAAAAAATGGATCCTTCCATCCAAATAGCTGGCAGGCTACACAGAAGCAGGCTGTGCTGGAGAGGTACAAGGGAACTCATTTTTGCCAAGTTTTCACTAGGTGTCAATCCCTGGGCTAATGTCTTTGCATACATTCTCTCTTAATCTTCTTGACAATCCTAGTAGTGTTATAGCCATTTTACAGGTAAGGAAGCCAAGGCTCAGAGAATCAAAGTAACTTACAAAAGGCCACCAGATAGTAAGTGAAGATGATGATGACAGTGGCATTGACGCTAAGTAATATCAGCTGAGCAGTAGCAGGCACTGTTCTCAGCACTTTATGTTCATGATTTCATTGAATCCTCCAAGCAACCAGAGGTAAATACTATTTTTGCATCCATTTCACAGTTGGGGAAACTGAGGCACGGTGAAGTTACGTCTTTGTCCAAGGCTATTCCATTGATGAGTGGCTAAGGAAGGATATGAATTTATGAAATCTGGCTCCAGAGTTGAAGCTCTTGGAAGTCCCATGCCTGTTCCTGTCACCCGGTGTGGCTGCTTCTAAATGGACACCTATATAACGGGATTTCAGCCGGAGACATGCCTGAAGTTCCACCTGATCACACTCTACAATTAAAGTACAGTTACTAAATATCCCCTGGACTGATAATGAAGAGCTGTCACTGTCAGGGCAACCCTGATGTGGGAACTCTCCCTTAAGCCACCACCAAGAGAGGCAAGGAGCAGAATTTAAGGAACAGCTGGGAACGAGGACTCTGCCAGGACGCCACGAGGTGAGACAGACACTTTTGAGGGTCTCCAGCCAAAGGTGACTAAGCCCTTCAAAGCCCAGAGAAGGGGAAGACCCAGGGGAAGTCCATGCTATGGGCACTTGTCTGGATAAGTGCGAGAAGCCAAAGGAGATCCGGTCACCCCTCCCCTGAAAGGCCAGGCCTTGGGTTCTCGTTTCCACAGTATTAACAGACAGCAGAGCCACATCTTTGAATGTGGCCCAAGTTTGAGGTATTTGGTAGGAACCACAGCACGGGACCAAAATGAATGCTTTTTTCTCCCCTCTTCAAATCAGTAAGGCAATCGGTAGTATGACGGAGACCAGGAAAAACCCCCGAACAGATAATTTTGCAAAATAACATAACTCAATTATTTTCAGGTGGCAGAAAGGGAAAATCCATTTCTCGCCACATTTAATTGTGTCACTCTCTTTCCTTTATCCTTCCCAAATCTCCGTCCCTGCATCTGGAATGTGATCTTGAAGTGCACTCTCCATCCTCGGCCAGAAAGGACTTCAGTTGCTAGATTCTGCCAAGACACTTAATCCAGCCCCCGCCCATGTTAAAACTGCAGGCCAAGAGCCAGGAGGGGAGAGGGAGCAAAGGCATGGGGCCCTGCACGGCCTCCATGCCTCAAATACTTTCTCAAAACCTGGCCGCCGCCCTCACCGCACTTGGCAGTACAGCTCACGCCCTCTCGGAGAAGCCATCCTGCACAGGGTCCCACCGGGTCGACTTGCTGAAAATCACACCGAAGAGCATGTCGTCTCCCACCCGGGCCGGGAGTGGTAGCCAAGGAAACGCAAGCCTCCCAGCTGAGGAATCTCAGGGACAGCAACAGGGTCCTCACGGCAGCAAAGGTGGGCCACCACACACTGCCTGTCCCAAGCGTGGCAGCCACCAAATGAAGGGACTGCGAGCAGGAAGCACTTGGGTGGGAGGCGGGAAGCGAGGAGGAGGGGACATTCCTTTGCTTTCTCTCCACCAGCTCTACAGTAATGAGCACGAGCATCTGGGAAGGAGTGGTGCTTGGCCCAGATGCTGCAGGACACAGATGGGGCAGCCATCATGTTCTGTGCACCTACTAAGCTCTGGAAGCACAGCCATGGATGTGCCCTTCTTACCCCAAATGCACAAAGAAAATATCTTTCACACTTGTAAGATGGGGAGAAGCAGAGGCTGAGCTGGGCAGCCCCTGTCCCTCTCTGCTCTCCCCCAGGCTAGACCTGACTGCCTCCCTGGGCCCTGTCCCTTGGTGTCTTTGGGTGCACAGTGCTGCCAATGTCCTGGGAAAAGAACTCCCCTTAAAGAATGAGCTGTGAGGGCATTCCAGGCCCCCTTGGTGCTGGAACAGCCACGGCAGACTCCTATCTGGCTTAAGACAGCGAGTGCTGTGAGCTCCAAGGGGGTAGGTGAGCCGCACTCCGGGAGCAGGGTACCCCTCGTGAGCTTTGATGACCGTGGCCTCCTCCACCCCAGCTTGCTTAATACAAGGAGAGTTAGTATCCCCGCTGAAGTTTCCTTCCTTCTTTCCTCCATCCCTTTTTCCTTCCCTCCCTTCCTCTCTTACTTTCCTTCCCTTTGCTTTCTGTTCATTCATTCAACACATTTTCATTAAGCACCTACTACGCACCAAGTACTTCTTCTAGCCTCTGGGGACACAGAAGGAAAAGAGGCTGCTAGGTCTCCAGTCTCACCAAGTTACATTCTGCTGTGGGGGCCAGGGGGGGAAAGACAATAAGTAAATGAGAAAACAAAGAGCTCCCCCAACTCCTTTTTGGATTGAAATGAAGATTGATGGGGAGAACCAGAGCGGGGGGACCAGGTAGGGAATGACTGCATGGCCACTTTGCTCTGGGTGCTCACGGAAGGTTTTGGGGCCCCAGAAATAACCATGTGCAGAGACTAGTCATCAACCTCATTGGAAGAAGAAACTGAATAGAATGTTCTGGGGAAAAAACGAATTAGAGCTAAGTGGAAGAAACTGACAGACAACTTGGAAAAGGCGAACACTCCGTTTTTGACACGTGAAGAAAATACTACATCATGCCTTACTACTTGCCACTGGGTCCTACTGATGGAAACTCAGTCGTGCACCAGCATCCTCCATGGGCCCTGCCGTCCACTAGCTCAGCTCCCCGAGGCCCAGACCTGGCTGTCCAAGGGGACATTCCCAGCTGAGCAGGGGCTGGGCCAGCAGCTTCCTTCCTCCCCCAGCTGCCGACCAGCCCAGCATAGTCCCCTTCACCTGGGGATCCCTCCTCTCCTCTCAGGGCACCACTGAACAACACAATCTGGTACTTGAGCTTCCGGTCCACACTTGCAACAAAACCAAGAAACAAACCTCTGGGAAGTTAGGGCAATCAACTGCGAGACATTCATTTAGAGCCTCTATTTTGTGTGTGTACACACGTGTGCACACACACAAGAGGCAAATTTCCAACCAGCTGGAAGAAAGCATGTCTTGCTCCAAAAGTCATCAGGTTTGGAAGGCAATTTCAAATAAAGAAGAGGTCCTTGGTGAGTTGGGTGTAAGGAGGCCAGGATTAACACTCACCTTATGCAGTTAGCATGTCATATCACTCTTTTATTGCTTGCGGTTTTGCTCCAGGAAAACCTTTATTTGAAACACTAATTGATCTGCAGTGCATTGAAATCTCCATAAAGAGGACTCTCACGCCAAACAAGGTCATGTACATGAAAAAATCTACCACAGGGCCTAGCTCATGGTTGGCATTCAGCAATGTTATTTTTGTTTTATAAAACATCGGTACTGGTTTCGTGTGAAAACAACAGGATTCCCTGGGAGGAAAAACTCCTCCCCTGCAATACTTTATCCACCCACCAAACATGGGCAGAGACACCACAGAGGCCCAGGAGTTGCAAGGAAGAACGAGAAGGCCATGAAGTTGACAGAGGGACATCTACACGATGATGTGCTCTGGGCATAACCAGAGTTCTATATGTGAAAGGCATTCATTGATTACCACCACCTCCTGCCCCAGTCTTGACTGGGCAGTGATGTAGGATTCACTGTAGATTGGAGAAACTTGACAGATAATCTAGTCCCTATCCCTTAGGCCTGGAGAGATCCTGTGGCCTGTCCATGGCCACTCAGTGGACCAATATGTTGTCTGGTCATCTCATTCAATGCTCATTAGCAACTGCAGGGGCGGAAATCATGTTAGCCTAAAGTTTCTAAAGGTGAGACCGCAAGCTCCAGGACACCACTGGCTTTGTCTAGCACATAATAGGCATGCAGTAAGTTGACGCTGCATTAATAATAGAGGAGTCTTTAGTTCATCAAGTACTCTCTGAGCCACACTTTTGAGAAGTATAATCTGGGATTAAAATGAAGAACCAAAGGTGTCTTCTCGGGACTTCCCTGGTGGCGCAGTGGTTAAGAATCCGCCTGCCAATGAAGGGGACATGGGTTCGAGTCCTGGTCCGGGAAGATCCCACATGCTGCAAGGCAACTAAGCCCATGTGCCACAACTACTGAGCCTGCGCTCTAGAGCCCATGTGCCACAACTACTGAGCCACGTGCCACAACTACTGAAGGCTGTGTGCCTAGAGCCCATGGTCCGAAACAAGAAAAGCCACTGCAATGAGAAGCCCGTGCGCCGCAACAAAGAGTAGCCCTCGCTCGCTGCAACTAGAGAAAACCCGCGTGCAGCAATGAAGACCCAACACAGCCAAAAGTAAATAAATAAACAAATTAGAATTAATTTAAAAAAAAAAGATAGCTTTAAAAGAAAAAAACAAAGGTGTCTCCTCAGTCCTTACCTAACTCAATCAGTCTAAGGCCACTCTGATGCCTCCCTGCTGGACCCTCTTCCTCTCTGACTTCTGTCCTGGCTCCCTGGCCTCTCCTTCCCAGCCTGCTCCATCGGCTCCCCTTTCTCGACAGCCCCTTGGATCCTGATGCTCCCCAGGGTTCCATCCTCAGCCCCTTCCCTCCTCAATCACCTGGCAATCTCATTTGCTCTCCCTATTACACATGTGTGAATCTCATTATCTGTTCCCATATAACTTTCCATGTCCACAAAGGAGGAAACGAAAGCTGAGTCACACCAGTAGCGAAGGATTGGGACAGGATTTGAATTCAGGTCTGTCTGATGCTCAAATCTATGTCTTCAATGCAAAGAAGCTGAGATTTTATCATCCAGGCTTTGAAGAAGTGTTGGGGACATTGCATTCTGTAGGTACACTGGCGGCTCCTATTATTTGGGGGACTAACAGACCCTTTTTAAAATTGTATAAAAGCATGGACTTTCTCCATGGGACCTGACATAGCTATGTATTGGTAGAGAAAACGTTTGTATGCAATTTAAAGGGCGTCCTGGATCTCCCTGAAGCTCATCAGTAACTCCGTCTGGGTCAGAAAAACTCAAATTTAAAAACATATCCTGTAAGGACAGAGAAAAAACATCTTTGAAGTATTTTAAATAAAACCATGGTTTAGGTGTTCTTTCTCATCTGCTCTGAATTGCCTCTCGAAAGCAAACTGAAAACTGTATCACATCATGGATTGTTCTGCAAACAGATTAAGTGCTTTCTAATGAATAATTGGACACTTTATTGACATGGATTATTTATTGTCAAAAATTGCACCAGGCCCAAACGAATTAAAGATGCTGTGTCCCAGGAAGATTTTGTTTTCCTCATCCTCCACTGCTCTTCTAGGTGTGACATCCCTGGATGGAAACAGAGAAACCTTGCTTCTGCTTCATGTGGCATGTGTCTGTTGATATCAGAAGGGTCTGATGGACATACTGTGATAACTAAATGAAGCACCAAACACAGAGTGTTCAGCAAAGTGTCTGGTACAGGAGATGGTGTTGAACAAATGGGAGTTACTGCCTGCGAGGTCCTTGGAGAGCTGGCCACAGCTGCCTTTATAGCCTCATCTCCTGACCTCCTACCTCCTCCACATCTAGGCAAGCCACAGACGAAAACAGTATTTCCCAGAGTTTTCAGGTTTCTGGACCTTCACTCATGCTGTTCCCTCCTCCTAGACTGCCCTTCCATCGAAGTGTCCACATGGAGAATTCCACCAAGATCCAGCTTAAAAGTTCTCATCACAAGGAAAAAAAAAGAAGGTAACTATGTGTGGTGATGGATGTTAACTAGACTTACTGTGGTGATCATTTTGCAACATTCACAAATATCGAATCATTATGCTGTACACCTGAAACTTATATAATATTATATGTCAATTCTATCTCAAGTTTTTAAAAAGACCCAGCTTAAAAGCTAAGCTTTCCATTACCCCTCCCCCACCCAAACTCTGGTTGGAATTCCTTTTCTTTTCGGGGACGGGGCTCATAAAGTGCTAGGATAGCTGCTCAACTTCTATCATAGCACATATGATACTGGGTTACAAGTATTCCCTTCTTTCTCCTGGTATCTCGAGCTCCCCGGAACTCCTGAGGACAGGACCCGTGTCTTTAACATTTGTATCCCTAGCAGACCACAGAAGTTCTCAAGAAATACTCTTTGGAATGACCTCAACTATACTAGCAGATCCTCTCAAACTCTTTCTAAGTCCCAGTGTGTCTAGAAGCTTTAGTGAAGTTCAAGTATGTTCCAATTTACCTGGTTTTTAAAGACCCATACCTCTCAACCCCATTCATAACCGACACAGCAGACACAGTAACGCCTGCTACTCTGTTACGGAGCCATGACTATGTGAAACATCCTGGATTTTATCTCCATAGGAAGCCATCGCCAAGGGAAAGAAACACATCTGCTTCTCAGAAAGAATGGCTGGCAACCATCAGGGCTTCGGATGAACTCAGGCCATGTGTCTTCAGTCAGAAGTTTACCTTGTGGACAGATCATCAAACCTTAACCTGGCTGAGGACTGAACGTAATAGAAGCAGTAACACCAGGAGTGACCGTCCTGGAAGTTCCTATCTTTCCAAATGAATATTCAACATGTTCCTGGTTGGAAAAGGATGCTTAATAAAAAGAAAAAGAAAAAGAAAAAAGGACCAGGAAGGTATCAATGAATTCAAATCACCAACTTGCCAAAAATAAAGGAACACTGTCATCTTTTCTTTTGTTTTAAGTAATAGGCCCACTTTGGATGCCAAAGGGTGAAGTGCAGGGCTGTCATGATTCTTCAAAGGGGGCTTTTATCAGGTAGCTGCACACATGTACTGAGAAGTTTTAAAAGGAACCAAAGGCTGGCAAACTGTGGGTGGAAAAGCTACATGGCAGAAAGCAATGGGTTTCCTAAATGCAGACCAGAGTCGGCAAGTTACCGTGAGTTGGTAATTGACTTCTTAACCAATATGGCTCCTGGAAGGGAGTAAGGAGACAGCAGTAAAGGCATGGACCAAGCTGGGAGACATGTTGCAGACAACATGTTTCCATGTTGTTTCCAGGCCAATCTGGCCACAGAGAAAACCATCACCAGCCCAGGAGAGGGACCAGGCAAATGCCGTCTCCACTCTCTGGTGAGAACCTAGAAATAGCTGTGGCCAAGAGCCTGCAGTCTCGAGCCAGAGAATGAGAGCAAGAGCACATGTGAGAAGCATTTAGATATTATTTTGAAGTTATAAAAGGTTGTTTAGTTTTGGTACAGGGAGGAATTTAAGAGCAAACAGCTGGGAGAAGGAACGAGATTAGAAGTCTCATGAAGTCTGTAAGTTGGGAGAAGAAACAGTATTTAGAGGGTAAAATCAATGAACAGAAGCAATAGAGTTTAAGGACCTATTATTGTATGTGTCTGTATTACTTATGCATACTTTTCCTAAAGAAGGGATTTTTTTTGTTTGTAATAATGACATACATATAGCGTGTTACAGTGGGAAACACAGAAAGCTCAGCTCAGCATCAGGTAGCCGACTGGCCCTGCCCCTTACTAGCTGAGTCTGGGCCTCTAGGCTTGGGCCAGATGCTCTCTAATGCCTCTCGCAGCGCTCACGTCCTGTGATTGATTTTCCATGCAACATTTAATTGTGATGCAGGGCCTTTTTCCTACAGGGTATATACGTGGACTTCTACTACTCCCCAGTGGCTCCCCAACCACTCACCTGATACCCCAGGACCACAGCTGGCCCTGGAAAGCATTTCCCAAACAGAGGTAATTGGTACCCCAGCTGGAGCACAAGCAAAGTTGCTCCAACCGCAGCTTGTGGTCAGACTTGTTTGATTATGCTCCTTGAACACAGGGACCCGAGTGGCCTCACGTATCAGCTCAGCTTAAAGGTAATAAAAACCACCCATCCTCCCAGCGGTGTTTCTTAGAATTACCGACAGGCTTAATGCAACGAAGAGGTTAGAGGTGTGTCCACATGCTCTGCCTGCAACTTATAAAGAGGAGACTCCCAAACCTGGGGGTGGCACCAACTCTGTTCTTTTTCCCATTTGCCCTTCCCCCAAGGTCTCAGCTTCTCTCCCCGGCTCTCCTCCCCACCTTCCTCCTAATCGTCCATGGACATCTCAAGCTTGTTGGCCATTCTTTCTACTTGAATGTTTTGGAACTGAAGAAATTTGACTTCAGAGTTGTGTTAATGGCAGTGTTGGGAGATTTTTATTTTAAGAGAGGAAGAAGGAAAAAGAAAAACTCGAGTCACAAAATGTTCGCTCGAGAAGTTACAGCACCTCGGCTCCCAGAGGGGTAGTCACTTCACGAGTCAGTGGCAGCCCCAAAGCAGAGCTCAGGGCTCTTGATTCCCAGCAAAGAACTTGCTCCCGTTCCACTCGGCAGGGAATGACTGTGTGAATTCTGGGGCACTCGGCTCCCCACCAAGAATGCACGCTTCAAAATGAAGGTGCCGAAAAGAAACACTGAACAGACCCCAATATCCCCTCATGTTAGACACTGGAAAGCATAACTCTGGGATATTTTTGGTGAGTAAATGTCATCAAACTCAGGGACAAAACACAGTTCAGCTTAAAATAATGAAGCTCAAGTTAATACACCCTACCTCCGTGGTTTTGGCATCACAATTCACTATTTTTTCTTTTTTCGGTACTTTGTAGTTTATACAGTTATAAGACTGGAAATCTATCACACCAGCTGGGCAAGGATACACTATAAATGTGTTAGAATAAAATATAGATGGAGATTTAATTATCATGCTACTCACGCTTTTTAAATAACAGTGTGTCAGCACTTCCATAAACCGATTTGCATTACGTTAAAATTAATGGGCTGTAAACCTCTGCTCCTGGAGAAACATACCGTGTCTCTCCCTCCTGCTCTAACCTCCCTCCTGAGACCAGCTGCTTATCAGCTACCCTGGCTGGGCCCACATTCCATCTCCCACTCAATTACAAAGCCCCCGAAACCTCTAAGAGTAAGGATCCCATCCTATTTCAAACACAAATGTATGCACACAACAGCCTCATCCCATTTCTCCAAAACACATGAAAGCAAAACAAAAAGAAAAACGAATTCTTTGATTAATCGCTCAGCAATCCTCCTCTTGCCCCAGTGATTTTTGACCAGTGCTGGGTGTGGCCCACTTTTACCTGTGAAACTACCATCGAGTGAAGAAAAGATGGAGATGCTGGCTCCCAGAGGGAGCGGGTCAGAGAACATACAGGACTGTCCAGGCCGAGGCCACGTGCTCTCGGGGCCAGGCAGACAGGGAAGTGATGGGAACAGCCAGTGGCCATGTCTTCAAGGAACCTGTTAGTGGAGGGAGGACAGGACATGGAATAGCATGTAGAGAAAGGAGCAGGTTCGTGTCACTGCTTTCCCGATAGCAGACATGTGCACGACTGGATGAAGAAGGAAAGAACTGAGCAAGAGAGGGGTCAAAACAAAAGAGAGAAACAACTAAAAAGGGAAACAACATTTTTGGGTGCTTTTCTGGGCTGGGCACTTCTGTATCCAATTTATCCTCCATATATACTATGTTTAATTCAACCCCCAAGTGTCAGAGAAGCCTCATTTTAAATTAAAACATTGAAATTCAGAGAAGTTAAATAATTTGTCTATGATCTTGCTGCTAAGAAGAACTGACATGGGATTTTTTTTTTTTTTTTTTTTTTGCAGTACGCGGGCCTCTCACCGTTGTGGCCTCTCCCGTTGCGGAGCACAGGCTCCTGACGCGCAGGCTCAGCGGCCATGGCCTACGGGCCCAGCCGCTCCGCAGCATGTGGGATCTTCCCGGACCGGGACACGAACCCGTGTCCCCTGCATCGGCAGGCGGACTCTCAACCACTGAGCCACCAGGGAAGCCCCTGACATGGGATTTGAACCCAGGTTAGCTTGACTTTGCTGTCCCGGTTTCCCCACTGATCCATGCGGCACAGCCCTGGAGGATGAGCTAGATCTGAGGCCACAGGTAGGAGAATCATCCAGAAAAAGAGAATATATGTCTGAAATCCAGAACGGATAGCTATAGAGATTGCAGTACACGATGCATTTGCAAGGGAAAGTGAATTTCATAATTAAAAGGTGAAAACCTGCCTCTCCAAATAAGAGCACTGCCCCCTTTGCAAGGGGCTCACCCTGGAGACTTGGCACTTATTCCAAAGATGCTATTGTTACTCAAAATGCTTATATGCTCCTTATTTACGTGGAGTTATAGAACATGGGGCGCATTCCTTTAAATAGCTTGGTGGTTACAGGTGTTCATCTTTTGGAACCAAATCTGAAGCAAAAGGCTGTATGGGAAAGTGTAAATTTTAATTAAAGGCAAAAACAGCCATTCTACATTGGTGTGACTATAAAACAGAGATACTACATCTTCTATGGCCCTGCCTGTCTCTGAACACAAGTGAGAGCTAAGCTCTGAGCTGTTTTCTGAAATGGTGGTATTCACCGGGGTGTAGACTCTTGAGGTATCTCTGTTGAAAGACAACATTCACCTAGATATCAAGTTTTGCTGAGCAGGTGTTCTGAGAGAAGACAAAGGAAAAATCGAGAAGAGAGTTAACGCTTCTGGGATGAAGCATCTCAGACATCCAGGACCTGCTGCTGTGGTCCTCAGGCCAGCAACACCGGCACCTACTGGGGCTCATTAAAAGGCAGAATCTCAGGCCCTCCTGAATCAGAGCATCTGCATTTTTACATTTCCATGTGGTTCTGCTGCACATGAAAGTTTGAGAAGCACTGATCTGGAGGAGGGGACCCTATGCCAAAGGTTGGGTACTGAGGAACTGAAAAGACAACATGGAATCAAGGTTCCCGCAGATAACCTAAAAAGCACGCTTTTCAAAAGCTCAGACAAGCAGGAATTTGATTCCACTCATTTTATAACTACTGTAACGCTAAGCCCAAGACTTTCCAAGGCAGTCTCAGTTTCAAATACTCTGTTCCATTTGCAGACCACATATTGTGGACAGTCTGGGACAGTGGATGGACTGACGGGTACTGTGAATGAGTACTTAGGGGTGAGATGAGTGAAACTGTTACCACGTGGGTATGGAGCCAGGCTAGTTAGCGTGGAGGACTGCCAAGTGTTTGGATGATCAACCTGGTCATCTGAAAATGAAAAAGTAAGCTGGAGTTGGGATGAAGAGCAGTCAGGGAAGGATCAATGTCAAATTAGGAGGAAAAAAGAGTGGGTTTATGCAGTATATAACAGAGCTGTCCGATAGAACTTTCTGTGACAGTGGCGATGTTCTATATCGACACTGTCCAATGTGGTAACTGCTAGTCACATGTGGCTATTGGGCACTTAGAAAACAGCTAGCACAACCAAGAAGCCTGGATTTTAAATTTTATTTAATTTTAATTAATTTAAACTTAAAAGTTACATGGGACTATTGGCCACCATACTGGACAGTACAGGTATATTTAAACACCATGGAGAGGAAACCAGCCCCTGAGCCTGCCTCGGGCCCAAGGAAGACCAGCAGAATCCCCACTTAGGGAAGGGTCGTTAGTGGGGCACTAAAGGTACCAATCAAGGAAGGAGAAAGGATTGAATGAGTAGATTTAGACATGCAGAAAATGTAGATCCTGATAAAGTCAAACTCTTTGCCTTTAAAAGTGTGTGTTTAGGGGGCTGAGCAAGGGAGATGTCCATCTGGTGGTGGCCTGAGCAAGGTGACAGAGCCCTAGTGGGAGAAAGATGGCATTCATGTGGGAGGGTGATCTGGCCCTGAGTGGACATCTACATAGGACAGGGGTAATGGTAGCAACGGAAAATTAATTACATGTAAGGTGCTTGAGCAAATAAACATATAAAGCATAATGGGAGCTGGATTTCTCATCATCAGAGAAAACAGTTACAAATATGGAAAGAGAGAAAACTGGAATGAACCTTATGATGCTGGATTGAAACTTGAGATATGAGTGTGAACTCACAATTTTCTATATATATATGGACACAGAAATTAATATAGATTGATAGGATGTAAATATGTATGTATATACATACATATTGCCTAGCTTTGTCCACCTTGAGGGCCTGGGAGCAGCAATGTCCCAGTAGCAATAGGAACACCCATTTTCCAGATCTTGGCTTCTAACTTCCATTCCCCACTTAAGTGAACCAAGTCTCCTTGGAAAAATGGCCGATTCCCAGGCATAGATTGGAAAAACACAACATAAGCTTTGAATATCTTATTGTGCCAGAGAGTGAGGAAGTGCTCAAAGAATGACGGGGGCATGTCAAAAAAGACCCAAGTTGACAGGACTCCCACTGGCTAACCTAGGACAATTTGAGCCTAAAAATAAGGAATGATAGTAACAAATCATAAACCATTTCTCTTTTAGAGAAATCCATGTGTCCATACTGATACAAATAAATGACTGAATAAAGGAACAAATGGACATCATGTACCACTTGCTAGGATACAATAAGAACACACCATCCCTTCTGTGATTTTCCTGCTAAAAAGGTACAACCTGAATCTAATCATGAGAAATCTAATCTAATCTAATCATGAGACGAACCCAAACTGAGGGCCATCCTACATAATAAATGACCTGCACTCTTCAAATATGTCAAGGCCCTGAAAGTCCAGGGAAGACTGAGAAATTACTCCAGATTGAAGGAGACCAAAGAGATAAAACAACTAAATATAACATGTGATTCTGAACTAGACACTTTCTATATAGAAGAAGATGATGAGAATATTCTTGGGACAACTGATGAAATGTGAATGATGTTTGATGGTAGTAATATATCAATATTACTTTGCTGATTTTGATGGACTTAACTGTGATTATGTCTGAGAATGTCTCTGTTTATAGGAAATACAGCATGCAGGGGTAATGGTGCATGCCACTGGCAACTTACTTTCAAATAGTTCAGGACAAAAATAATTCTGGGTACAGGATTTGCATCTTTTCTGTAAATTTGAGACTGTTTCAACATAAAAAATAAAAAGAAACCATGTTTATCTACTTGGAGTCCATGGACTGTAATGGGAACTCTTTGGAGACATCTCAGAAAGATGTTCTTCTCTAGCAAAAAGACAGAACAGTGTGCAGGAAATCTCTTCCCTTCCACCTAAGGTAGACATTTTTGTGTTGACGCTGATGCCTGGAGCTGTGGCAGTCATCCTGCACATAGGGAAAAGCCACTGGAAACTCAGAGAAACCATCCCAGAGACTGATGCTGTTGAGCTGCTAAATTAGCCAGCCCACAAACTAGCTACCTCCAGATTTCTTATGTGTGATTTATTATCAAATTCAAAATTGTTTAAGTTAAAAAAAAATCTGCCATTAGGTAGCATTAGTGCTCCTGTTTGAAGAAAGTGGTCCATCAAAGAGTTCAGGACTCTCTTCTTCTATAGGCTGCTCAGCTACCTTTGGCCCTGCATTATTGCCTCCTGTATTTCAGCTTCCCATCCTCCACCCCCTCTGGCCTGAGACTGGAGTTGCTAACATACGAAATACGCTCCTATTGGCAGGCTGCTAGGGTACAACTCCTTCTTACTCGAAGTCAGTCCCTCCCTTCACCCTACACACACACACACACACACACACACACACACACACACACACACACACACGCACACACGCACGCACGCACAGATAAAACAGCCCACTGAAACAGAACAAAAACGTACCTTACAGAAATGAGAAGTCACATATATATTTATAGCCAATGTCACAGACCCCGTCTAGACTAAGGAAGGTCAAGGATAAAGATGAAGAAACCTGCCAACGGGCTTCTTTGGACTTTAAGCCTCACGCTCTCCCCCTTGAATATTTCGCCTAGTGCAATCTGCACCTCTTTCCACACTTTTCCCTTATGGCTACATCCATACTCAGAATTCTTGGCTCACTTTCCTGCCATCACACCTAAAGGGCATCTCCCACCTGGGTAGCTCTCACTGGCTGGAACTAAGAAATAGACGTTGATACCACACCATTTTCTTTCTTTCTTTTTTTTTTTTTTTTTGCGGTACGTGGGCCTCTCACTGTTGTGGCCTCTCCCGTTGCGGAGCACAGGCTCTGGACGCGCAGGCCCAGCGGCCATGGCTCACGGGCCCAGCCGCTCCGCGGCATGTGGGATATTCCCGGACTGGGGCACGAACCCGTGTCCCCTGCATCGGTGCAACCACTGCGCCACCAGGGAAGGTTTTTTAAGCGGGCACCCAGCTAGCTAGCACCTCGCACGTGTGCCTGGAGAGGCAGCTCACACGTGTTTTGGAGACACGGCCAATGCTTCTTGATAATCAGGAGGGAGTAGAGTGTTAAATAGCAGAGAGTGAGCGCCCCACCACCCCCCAATAGATCCAAATCCTAACCTGGGAACTTGTGAATGTGATTTTATTTGGAAAAAGGGTCGTTACAGATGAAAGGAAGGATCCTGAAATAAGACCAGCCTGGATTTAGGGTAACCCTAAATCCAAAGGCAGGTGTCCTTATAAGAGGGAGGTAGAGGTAGGTCAGAGTCACAGACTCACCAGAAAGAATGTCATATGAAGAAAGAGGCAGAGATTAGAGGGATGCGTCTGCAGGGTAAGGAGAGCCACGGATTATTAACAGCCACCAGAAGCCAGCAGAGAGGCACGGAACAATTCTCCCGCAGGGCCCCCAGAAGGAACCAACCCTGTCAACACCTTGATTTCAGACTCTGCCCTCTGAAACCATGAGAGAATAAATTTCTCTTGTTTCAAGCCATCAGGTCTGTGGTCGTTTGTTATAGCAGTCCTAGGAAACTCATACAGTGACCAAGGCAGGGCATTTAGGGGTGGGCTGTGTCCAGAGAAGAAATCATTTTCGCTCCTAGTTATGATAAAATAACAGCAGGCACAAAGGCTCTGGCATAAGAACAAAATGGAACTTTTTAGGGTGTGGCAAAGGTTACTTCTCTGAAGATCCTTTTGGGTGCAGAAGTAGATGGTGAGATAGCAGAGAGCCTCAAACAAACTAGGATGGCAAACACCTTCTGAGACTCAGCACCTGACTTTCTCAGAGGGTCTAGGCGGGCCTGACATCAAAGATCCCAGGAGTTAAATTCACCATGAGGAAATGGGAATCTAGTTGGTGTCCTGGGCCCCCCATCTGTGATGCTGGGTGGGGAAGGCCGCTTCAGATGCTGCTTATGACTGGGGCTAGGCTCCCTCCAACACAAAGACCTGGCACAGCGCTCATGTGTTGAGAGCAGAGAAAAGTACGTGAGAGTCAGCCAAAGAGGCTGCAACTGTGGGCTGCACCCAGGGGTCACTCTGCAGCCCTGTGGGCTCTGTCCCTGCCAGCATCTCAGGGCAGGGGCAGAAGGAGACATGGGGAGCCAGGTGAGGGAGTCTAGAGAGTGGAAGATGTTGTACCATGTGGAGGTCAGCTCAATGGGAGGTCGGAGAAGGAGAGACACTGATGTTGAGATTGCACTTCCGTTGTCTCTTCTCTCCTGTTCTCAGGCCGCCCCCTGACTCAGGGTCCTCCAGAGTGTCTGCAGCAAGAGGACCACAGGCCTGAGCCCAGGACACACCCCCACTTCTTTATCAGATTCATCGTGTACATAATGCATAGTTCACACTTCCTACAACAGTCTCTGCAACACAAACGGCTTCTCCATTCCAGCTTCCCAAAGCACACTTTAAAACCTCATCAGGCATCAGGGCTTCCCTGGTGGTGCAGTGGTTAAGAATCCACCTGCCAATGCAGGGGACATGGGTTCCAGCCCTGGTCCGGGAAGATCCCACATGCTGCGGAGCAACTAAGCCCGTGTGCCATAACTACTGAGCCTGCGCTCTAGAGCCCATGAGCCACAACTACTGAGCCCACGCGCCACAACTACTGAAGCCGGCGCGCCTAGAGCCCGTGCTCCTCAACAAGAGAAGCCACTGCAATGAGAAGCCCGCACACCGCAACAAAGAGTAGCCCCTGAGCACAGCAGTGAAGACCCAATGCAGCCAAAAATAAACAAACAACTAACTAACTAACTAAATAAATAAATAAATTTATAAAAAACAAAAAATACCTCATCAGCTGCGTTATTTTTAAACTCCAGGAAGAAAATGGAACTGAGCAGATGTTGCTAAATAACATCTGCTGTCCCATTTTTATAAAAAGCATTTCAGTCAATTGATGTATTGGTTTCTCTGTCAGGACATCCATCAACCAACCTAGGCATCCATGCTTCTGTTTGTGTGTGTGTGTACGTGCGTGTGTGATGCATCAGAGATGCCTGGAATTATGTTCACCTACTGTTAACAAGAATTAATTCTCAGTGGTGTAATCTGGAGTGATTTTTTTACTTTCTTCTTGGCTTTCATCTGTATTGTTTGAATTCTTTACATTGGACACATGCTACTTTTAGAAAAAAAATTAAGGCATTCAGGTCATTATTTTAAAAGAAATATAATAAAATTCCCATAAGTGGAAATAAATAGAAAGAAAGAAAGGAGGGAAGGAGAGGAAAGAGGAGAGAGGATAGAAAAAAGAAAGGAAACAAAGAAAAAAGAAAAGAAATGAAAAGAAACTGGAGACAGAGAGAATGAGACCCACTCAAAGAAATGGTGACGTCATTATTTAGATACCCACACCTTAGAAACCCGGGTCCCAGTGTACGCCCTCCTGTCCCATTTTCACAAGTGAACGCCCTTGGAAAGCTTATGGAAGAGTCTCTGCAGGCTCATGAAGGCCCAAACACCGGCCACCTCTCCTGCAAAGGAAAGACTGGGTGGTAGGGTAACGGGAGGCCACCACAGCGAAGGCCAGCCAGAGGGCGGGCAGCACGGTGAGCTTCCCATGCCGCGTGGAAAGGGCCACACCTCCTGGTTCCTCTAGCTCATCCCCTTGAGGATTTAGTTTGAGAGGCCAGAGGCCTTTCAACTTCAGGGTGGCTGACAGTTTAGACTCTCTGGTTCAAGCTCTCACTTAGGGTTCCAGGACTGCTACCATATCTTGGACTTCAAAGTGTCCTTCCACAAGTCCCTTAACTTCTCGGAGCCTCAGGTTCCTCATCTATGAAGCAGGGATAGCAGACCCATCCTAGCAAAGGGCCAAATCCACCATGTACCTTAGCAGGCAGGTCAAGCTGCCCTTCCTCAGCAAACCCAGCCTGGTCAGGACTCATAACACAGAGCAGATCAGCACACATCTACTGAGACCATGCTAAGAGCCACAGCTGTAACGGAGCCTAGAGATCAGATCAACGTCAACAATAATAAACAGGGCAACCACAACGCTGAGCAATTATGTGCTTTATACATCTTTGCCATTTAATCCCCACGACATGCCTAGGAGGTGGGTTCGTTAACTGTTCCCATTTTATAAATTAGGAAGTTGAGGCACAGGGAAGTTGAGAACGCGCCTCAAGTCACAAAGCTTGCAAACGGTAGTAGCTGGGATTTTAATCTAAGTAATCCATCTCTTACACACTATACCTTATGCCTACTTGATAATAAATAACATATGGCTCTCATTTTTAATGAGGTTACATTTTTAGATAGGGACAAGGCACTTAAATATAAAATAATGCACCGTGATCAGTTGAACAGGACATGTATGCTAACCCAGGGGGGAAATAATAAAACATCTGAGAAGGTCAAGGAAGATTTCCTAAGAGTGATGAAACTCAATCTGGGTTTTGAAGGATGAATGGAAGATTTTCTGGGTTACAAAATAAAGAAATCAAAAGGAGGCAGAAGCAAGAGTTTGCATAGGCAGAGGCAAAAAACAAAAAGAAAAAAAAAAAGCAAGAAACAGCACAGAACACGGAAGAAGTTTAAGGAGATGAAACATGCTAAGAATGCTAAAATGCTATGAAGAGCAGGGCTCAGTGCACAGAGGGGATGATATCTCAAGGGCTGAAAACAAGGCTGACAAAAAGATCCAGGATCCAGGATGAGACCAGAACAAGATGAGCTGGAAGGAGGCAAGCCTCAGAGACGGCCAGCGGCTGGAGCGACACAGGGTGACCGCCCTGCAAGAAGCTTTTCCTATAAACACCGGCCACACAGGCCTAGGGGTAACCCCTAGGACAGACAGGTAGCCCCAGAACCCTGATCCTGGTTTCCAGACAGTGGCTGGACTCTGGCCTCAGCTCTGGCCACACCAAACTGGAGACTGCAGCCTTCGCTAGGCCCACTCTGCTGGTTCAGGTTGGACTACTTTTCTATTTTGTCCCATTACCTCTTCTCTTACCTCCCACGAAGTGTCGGTTACTGCAAGAGGCTGGTTATGAGTGCCTTTTCCTTCTAATAATCTCAGTTTTCCATCACCGATTAAGCAAACCCGAACAACAGAATTTGCTCAGACACAAAAAGCTGAACTCCAGCCCTTTCGAGCCAAAGGCACGTGCCTGTGTTAACTCCTCAGTCAACGGCCTCCTAACCTCCCTGCCTTTCTCTAAAGAGACACCATAAAAGGAGAAATCAGAGCCGAAAGAACCCCACTGTGGAGGAGATCAGCATATTAATTTATACAGTCCGCATACTCTTGGCATTACCTCACGGCCTGATTCTAGGTTCCACACGTGAGTAGGAACTGGAGTGGGATGAAGCTCCCTGATGTGCGAGGCTGGCTCAGACACAGGTCCAAAGAACACTGATCGCGCAACGTGTGAGCAGACTCCTTTTGGAGTCTCCTGCGCTACTGCAGAGAGCTCGGAGAAGTCAGGGCAGGAGGGCCGGAGCCATCACCAGGGAATCCTGACATTTCAAAGCACACCAAGATTGCAGGACTGGCTCGAGGTTGCTCAGCGAAGGAGGGAAGCTAGGAGTCAAAGCCTGAACTTCTGATCCTTCAATGTTAAAAACCATACTTTGAACCCAGTTCTTGGGGGAATAAGGTGATAGCATTTGAGGAGAGAGGACGGGGGAGTTTAAGAACAGCACTGGGAAGGGAAATGTGGACACCAGCCTTTGCTGGGTACCGCTGGGTGATAAACTGTGTTTAACACAGTTCTGTTAATCCTCACCATCCTTCAAGGAGGTCGTCAGTGCCCTGATTTATTTATCCAGGGAGGGAGCTGAGGTTGAGAAAGGCTCAGAGACTGGACCACAGTCGGTTAGTGAACGGGAGTCCAGATTAGAACTCAGTCTGACCTTCAAATGAGCATTCTGCCTACATCACGCCGCATCCGGGAGTCACTTTTCTAACCCTCAAGCCTTCCAGGCATGTCTCCGGGTGTCTCAGCCCTCCATCAGGCCCGTGTGGGGCACCCAACACGCAGAGCCTTATCTTCCAGCCTGGCTGGGGCCTCTCTGGCCCGGGGCCCAGGCTTCCGAGACTTCCAGGGTTGAACAGAGACTTGCTGCATGGATGGCCTGCCTGGGCAGAGTGTCCGAGGGCTCTCTCACCCCATTCCTGGCTGGGAGACCCTTTTGCTATTTATCAGGCCAGACCAGTTTATCCAGTTCTTATTTAGGATGACTCTTCACCCGTTAACTAGTTGATTCCTGTAAGGTTTAGCTCACACGGCAAGTATTTGTGGTTTTGTTCCTGGGACGACAGACACTGAATAACCGGGGCCAGGCCCTCCAGGGCCAGGTTTCCTCCCAGCTCCCTTGGGCTCAGCCTGCTCCTCCCTCTTAGGGCCACCAGGGGCCATGGGGCCTGGCTGTACTCATCCACCTGGACCCTAACACAGCCGCCAGGTTCTCTGGGCCTCCAGGCTGGGTCCACCGTCCATTCCTCAGGCTTGGTAGCTTCAGGGACGACCACCCCCTACAGTTCTCTCTTGGGTTGGGAAATGGCCACTCAGCTTTAGAGCAGTTCTTATGGGTGAAACTAGAGAGCAACTGAGTGCTGCCTCCAGTCACATCCATACCCACAGGTGCCCTCTGCCTAGCCTCTTCCCCCTCCCCACCAGACAGACACGTAGGCACACACAATCTGATCTGTCCTAAGATCTGGAAGGGCTGGGCAGATAACAAAAGGCCCTCCAGCAAATGGTACCCATGCAAATAACGCCCTTGCTTCCCTAAGGCATATGCTTAAATAGGACCCAAGTCACCTCCAGGTGACCTTAATAAATAGCATTTTCCCTGATGGTGTGAACACCTCGCTCATTTTGACAGGTTTGACAGGTGTGTGCATCCTTCTTAGAATTTCACCCACTTCCTACAGAAAAGTTAGATTGCGGTTCAATCTGTTTGCTGCTTCAGAAACTGTACCTGAATGACCAAATAAGAGAAAATATGTTATGAATTTTAAAAAATCTTTTGAGGAAGAGAAATGATGAGTTGCTAGATTAGGGTTTTGAACGCATGTCTTATGGAAATTTAATACTTTATGCCTTTTAAAAAAGTCTAATTCTGTGAGATCTATTGTTTCTCTGCACATATGGTACTTTAAAACAAACGGAGACATGGTTCTATGTGGAATTTAATTAATGACTAGTGGTAACACCAACTGTTCCACGTACTGATCGTCAACTTTAAGAAAAGCAACACACCCGAATGACCACTTTACTTTCTTCCTTACTTGTTAAAATGACGAAGTAAAGAATTCCTTGCTTCAAATACTGCTAATAGAAATTTTAACTGTTCGGTAACTTGAATTTGTTTTATGTTTAAATGAATTTCAGATTCAACAAAATATTACAAACTTCTAATAAAAGGGTATTCATATATTTATTAGATGCCTCTTCTTTCCATGCATCATGGAGAGATACACCACTCAGACCAAGGCTGTAATTTTAAAAGTTGAAAAACTATTGCCCTAAGTCACTTAACTGTTTAAATAGGTTCTAGAAGTGTGAGCATTTGTGGGAGAGAGAAAGAGAGAGCGCATGCATGTTTCACACATAGGGGTATGGCAGCCGTCACTATAGTGTCCCTCCCTAATGAATTAAAATTGAAAGGCCATCCACTGAGGTGATTTCTCCCCAGTTTGAGAATTTTTAAAAATTCATTGTGCTTTGCTGCAGTCCAGCCCCTCAAGTTTGGCCTTCCACATCATTCCTTTACAACCCACCCCTGTGCCCTTCCAAGAAGAAGGATGACCTCAAGTGGGAAACAATCTCCAGCATCTGCTTGGGGCTTTGATTTCGTAGGTTTATTTTACACATTCTAATTCTGCTGGAAACTCCCTGCAGATGTGGAGGAGCCCTCAGTAACTGACCTCTTGTTAAAAGACAAACAGCCAGAAACCAGAAACATGACCGGGAAGACAAACAGCTGTTCAGGTCTCAGCTGCTTGCCAGAATGGCAACATCTTCAGAAACGAGCCTCATACTCATCTTGATGGAGGAGGTCAGGCCTTGAGCTTCCTTTGTTTGGTTAGAGACGGTAAAAGCATGGCACATATGCCCTTCCACCCCCTCCCACACTCATGACAGACATCACTAATCAATCCCTATATCCTTTTCCTCTGAACCTGAAATCGACCCCAGAATTCTTCTCAAAACGGAGTACAGCCAGAATCCACGGTACCAGATTAATTCTATTTGCCATCCTGGAGTCTAGGTTCGAAAGGGTGAGGATTATACAAAAATCCTCATGAGGAAGGGGGTACTTCGTTCGATTCCTAAACTTCGTTCAATTCGTTCTGTTTCATTGAAGTACCATCTCCGAACCCAACGACGCTGAGTTAAGCAAAGAGCCTTCGGCTAAAAGATGCTGGTGCTGATGTGTTTGCGTTTACTGAACGTGAGCTGTGTGCCAGGCGTGTGTGTGCTGAGCACCTCACATGTACTGTCTCATTTAATTAATAAAAGATGATTCTGACGCTAACATGACCCAGGATCCAAGACTCATTTCTCAGATCCAACATGTTTCACAGATGAGTGTAGCGCAAGCCACACAGGACAGCTGCATGCCAAGAGTGCGCTCAGCCTCCCAGGACCTGAGCTCCATTAATTCTGCTCAAGGAGGAGGGCCTTTCTAAAATCCAGCGCAGCCCTGGCGCATCTGTTCCAGTCTGTCACTTAGCCACATTATATTTCTGAAAAAGCAGCTTCAGAAAGCAGCACACTTGGCAACACGGTCCACCTTTGCCCCAGATGAAGAGCACAGCTTCCACGGAGAACATACATGTTCCTTCCTCCACCTACCACATCTGATGACATTTCTGAGAGCTGTGAGGCTGACAACCCTATCCAGCAATCAGATGATGTCAAAGGCTTCATTTCAAAGAACTGGAGACAGGAGAGCTGTCGTGTTTCTTCTTTTGGGCTTGGGTCAGACCCTGGCCTGCTGAGTCATTTGCCCTGATAGGGTGGCATTTGGCCACAGACTTGGATCCTGGGTGACAGCCTTGCACCAGCTGCTCCCAGAGCTGTAGAGTGTGAAGATAAGAATGATGATGAAAATAATAGTAAAAAGTGAGAGCTACCAATTTTACTGGATGTTCAGTAAGCACCCTTGCAATGTACCAGATGCTTCGCATATACACTCTCATGTTTAATGCCCCAACTCTCTCCTATGACCTATCCACGTAGAAAGGCTGCTAATGTTTATCTCTTGGAGAAACGGTTCTAGAGAAACCATGGATTGGTTTCAAAGTGAGGATTTTGAAGAGGGCCTTTAACTCTGTCTGCCCATTTGCAAGAAGGAGAGAATTCTCTGTTTTTCGCATATTATATATCCTGAAGAAAAACGATCCACGTGAACATGTTTTGGATGATTTTGTGGAAAGGAGCTAAGTTCTCTGTTGGTGACTGTTCTGGTTCTTGATATACTGCTCTGGCTTCCCTGTTTGCTGGATGTATCTCATCACACAGTCCTCCATAATGTGAATTCTAAATCTTAAAAGTGGTCTTTCTTTAAATACTTTCATTAACCAAACCAGCACCAAAATCAGCAGGCGGGGAGGTTGTGAGTTTCTCGAGGGCAGAGATCGTGTCTTACTCATCTCTGAGTTCCACATATCTGGTATAAAAGAGTCAGGCTAGAAATGTGACTTGAGGATAAAGGACTGGAGAGTAGGAGAGGGAAGGAAACCACAACCTTCAGTAGAATTATCTTGTCATCTAAAGTTCACACTTTGTCCACAAGCATCTACCAAGCCCTACAAGAGAGAGAGGTTTGGGGCTTCCCTGGTGGCGCAGTGGTTGAGAGTCTGCCTGCCGATGCAGGGGACACGGGTTCGTGCCCCGGTCCGGGAAGATCCCACATGCCGCAGAGTGGCTGGGCCCGTGAGCCATGGCCGCTGAGCCTGCGCGTCCAGAGCCTGTGCTCCGCAACGGGAGAGGCCACAACAGTGAGAGGCCCCTGTACTGCAAAAAAAAAAAAAAAGAGAGAGAGAGAGAGTACCTGCTTGGTACTGCCTTAAAGATCAGATGTTTGACACAAATGTTACCTCTAATGAGAGGGAAATAGCACTGAGTCAGGTATTAAGTAAAGACTTCATATGTGTCTCTAATGACAAGCACAGCCCCTAGTATCCTAGTCTGGTGGATTCTTAGGAGAATTAAAAGGCCCACCTGATGGCCTTGTCTTCTAATATCACTGCCCTTCTCAGTGTACCAGCTGCCAGCCACTCAAATCCATACTTTTCCTGTCCAAAATTGTAGATGCCAAAACAACAAGGCTACTGGCCAAGAAAAAACAAAGGCTCAACCTAATTAGAGCATGTTGAGGGTGAGAAAGCTCAAATCTGAGAGGCCCACACATCAGAAATGGGAAATAGAATAGGCAGCTGTTTGGAGTCCTGATGGGCAATTCTCCACTTCCACGATACATTAACAGTCACAAGGGCAGCAACGAGGGGGCTTTAGGTGGGCTGGGACCCACTGCACAGAACGCATGCCTGATCTGAAAGCTGAACCTCCGTAAACTCCTCCTGACACAATTTCAGCCTGGAGATTCCAAAGGAAGGAAGCCCACTCTCTTGGGTTGAGTTGTTAAAGCTTGCATTATACCCCTCTTCTTCAAGCAGAAAGCAGAAAGCACAACGCACAGGGGCTCTCTCCACCACGACCTTGCAGCCAGCAAAGAGGGAAGATGCCCTTCTCAGCCCAGCGTCCCAGTCTTCCCATAGAAGCACCACAGTTAGGGAGGCCTAACGGGGGTGGGGTGCTCAAATGGAATCTGGATGAGCTAGATTGGACACCAAACTAACAGTCTGCAGTCAATGGATTCATCACTCAAATATTTACTTGAGAGCCTTCTGTGTACCAAGCCCGATTCCAGGTATTGATTACACAGCATGGACAAAACAGACAGACCCAGCTGCCTTCAGGGATAAGGAACCCTGCCTTAACCTTGTGACAGCCCCTGGGTCATAAAATGTTAACCTCGCAAGACTTGAACTGGGGTTCAGATCCCAGGCGTGCTGCATTCTACCTTTGCAACCTCAGGTGCCCAGCTTCCCTGGGTTTGTGGGGATGATTAAATTAAGACAGGAATTTGAAGGACCTTAAGTAGAGTCCTTGCCTCCCCACCGCCCCTGGTCTCCTGATTCCAAGCCTGGCATTCTTCCCTCCATATCCTACAGCCAAGAATTGCCGTACACACACGGACCCATGCATACAGATACATCATCCTTAAAATAAGATGTCCCGCTCTCTACATCTTTGATCTCTTATCCTCCCAGCCACCTGCAGTGTAGGTATCTGTGGCGCCTCTGAGAACGATGTCCTTTGCAGACCTTCAACTACAGGGAGTGTAACAGACCAAGGGCCCCAGCTGCTGGGCTCTGAAATTCATCATTGCAGCAGCACTGGCTCTGCAATGAGCTGTGCTTCCCAGAGGCAATGGCTGAACCCAGCAGGGGTACAGAGGCAAGTGTGTTCCTGGGAGACATGGATCCTCTGATAGCCAACTTTGACTCCAGGGCTCCCAGATATGGTCTTCCTTGGAAATCTAGGATCCTCCCCCACAACCTTCCCTCCCTGTCTCCTTCAATCGAGGACAGACCTGCATTGCTGTCTGATCATTCTCCTAGCCCACACGTTTCCCCTAATAAAACCTTTGCCCCTTTAATCCTGTCTTGGTTTCTGCTTCTTGTAAGATCCTGACAAACAGAATCTCATTACCTCTGTATTACAGATGGGCAGGCTGAATTTCAAGAAACAAGCACTGGCCCAGTGTCACAAAAGGGATGAGAAAAGAGCTGCAATTCGATATTAGCTATTTGGGAATCCAAATGACACAGACACCACCCAACCCTCCACAAAGAGCCCCAGAGACAGGGCCTAAGGTGTTTTCTGCGAAGTTGGATGCCTTTACCCCAAATCTCACAACTGATTAGCGGTGTGCCAAGACCAAAGCCTAGGTGATTTTTTTTTTTTTTTTTTTGCGGTACGTGGGCCTCTCACTGCTGTGGCCTCTCCTGTTGCGGAGCACAGGCTCCGGACGTGCAGGCTCAGCGGCCATGGCTCACGGGCCCAGCTGCACCGCGGCACGTGGGATCTTCCCAGACCGGGACACGAACCCGTGTCCCCTGCATCGGCAGGCGGACTCTCAACCACTGCGCCACCAGGGAAGCCCAAAGCCTAGGTTTTCAGCATCTGAATCTGGGATCCTGCCTCCCGCCCCGCCGTGCTCCAGAGCCAGACCGCATCAGAGCCATCCCAGAGAGAACGCGCCTCTGCCGTTCACCCCGCCCCGTGGAGCCACAGCAGGTTTTTGCATTTAGTAAGTGTGTTTGGAGACAATCATTTCATAAAAGTTAATCGGCTCTGAGTCGGAGCCAGCTGAGACTGATAACTCCAAGTCTCCCCAGACGTGGAGTTCACATGCAAAGCCACATTTCTTCCCAGTGATCTGGCCGCCTGAGACCTGACCGTCTTCAGATGAAACCAGGGGTTCATGTGTCCGCATCCAAATATTCTCGGCCTGCCCCAGTTGGAGGTTTCAAAGCTGCTTCTCCAATGCCAGGAGGAGCCTGAGGAAGGGCAGCCACCCCTCGGTCACCACTGCAGGCCAAACACCTAGGTGGCTGGGGGAGATGCCCAAACACCACCACAGGAAAACCAATCAACGCTGTCTCGATGACTGTAGCAGAAGACTGGAAGGGGAGACAAACAGCTTTGCCAGCCAAAGGTCACTGAGGGGAGTGCAGAAGGGAGCTCAGTTCTCTGTCTACGCCCCGGGAGACTCACAGGTGGGAGAGCAAATGAGCACGGTCCTCCTCCCCTCTCGCCAAGGCCAGCTTGCAGGGACAGCTGGTAAACAGGCTAATTAGTGTCCATGCCATTCACACCTCTGATGTGTCAACTGATGATGTCTTTTAAGTTACTCACGGAACTAGCCTCTCTCTTACTCTTGGCAGCCAACAGAGCAGTGGACCAGGGTCAGCCACAGCAGAGACAGAGAGAAAAAGTGAGCGGGTTTATAAAACAGTATTTTAGGTCAGAAGGAACATAGTGCCTGAGCACTGCCTTCAACTGGGTCCCGGAAGAACTTAGGGCAGGAAGGAAAGGGTTAACGGTTACTGAGGGCTTTGCTGAGTGCCACACACTGTGCTAACTGATTTACGTGCATTATGTCATCTAATCCTCACAGTAACTCTAGACAGTCAGTACTATCATTATTTCTACTTTACAGAAGAAGAAACTGAAGTTCAGAGTGGTGAAGCAACTTGCCCAAAGCCTCCCACCGAATAATCGGTCAGGCCTGGGTTTTAAAGTCAGTCTACCGTCGGAGCTTACTCTACCCCGCAAAACAATGCATGATTCCCTGTGTTTTCTGAATACCTACTGTGTACCTGGTGTTTTAATTACATGACCTCATGGAATCCTTACAATAACCTTACGAAGTCCGTGTCTTACCCGTTTCTGAGAAGTGAGAACAAAGACTCAGAAAGATGAATTGAGTAAAAGTTATATAGCTATAGTCATATAGGTGGGGTGGGGCACAGGTTGGAACTGAGCCTGACTGGCTCCATACACCCTAAGTCCTTCCCGTGGGCACCCAGGGGCAGCCACAGCCACTATTCACACGGCCAAGGAGGGCAGTATTACGCTCGCAATGATCCTGAATACTGACTGAGCATTAACAATGGGCTCGCTACCAAACAAAGGACTTTGCACACATTGACCCCACGTGATTGTAACCACAGCCCTGCCAGGTAAGCGGCATGACCTCGATTGCACAATCCGAGGCTCAGGCAGGCAGGGCTGCACAAGCACTGGGAGCAGAGCTGCAGTTCTCACTCAGACCCACAATACCGCCTGCCAACATGGCGTCTTCCAGGAGACAGATCAACGCAATCATCACCTTTCCAGTGAGTTAAAAAATGCTTTTTGGCTGAAGAATCCCCTTTAAAGTAAGTTGTTAAGGAATCAGCAAAGGAAGTTTCGGGGTTTCATCCTGACCCTGAAAGAACCTTCCAGAAGTTACGGGCAGGGTGGGTCACCTGGACAACTGGCCACTTTTCTCTCCCGTTGAACTTTCCTCGGGCCCGAGCCTCCGCGGTCTGCCTCTGACTTCCCAGGACACGGCTCTGGCCTTTCAAGTCAGCGAGATTCCAGCCGAGGCCTGAGCTCACACTCGCCTGGCCCCCTCCCTATCGCCAGGCAGCCAGCTCCTTGTTTTTCCTCCCATGATGATGGATACGACCTGTCAGGAAAGCTGGGAATATTTTAAGCTCCTAACTGATTTTTATCTAAATTTAACTTTGGGCCACAGCATCAGCAGAGTTCTGTCCAGAGGGCAGCCAGCGTTTTCATGGTGACATGTCATAACGAAGGCTTGGGATTTCTCAGATGCCCTGGCTGGGCCTGAAGCTAAAAGATGGCAAACGGCTCTTTAGGAAAAAGATCTTGATCTTGTAGGACTAGAGTCATCAGACTGCAGATGGGAAGGGAACCATAGATACTAACCAACGCCCCCCTCCCGTTTAACAGATGGGGAACCTGAGGCCCAGTGAGCCTGAGTGACTGGAGCCACAAAGCTTGGTCTTGCTTTTTTTCCGTGACATCGCTTTGCCTCTAGGGAACACAGTGAACAAACCAGATGTGACATCCGCGGAGGGCCATACTTTTTTATTTTATACATCATAAAATCAAATGCTCTGTGTCATGGAACTGAAGTTTGTTGAACCCTGATCTCTAGTCGGCAGCACTAACTGGTTCAGCATACTTAACGAGCCCATGGAAAGTAGACTTTTTCCAAGGGTCAGGGTTTTTAAAAAATTCCAATCAAAAAATGTCCGTGCCATACCATGTTTTCTCTCCCTTGCTAAAATGCTGGCTTCTGGAGAGCAGGGCATTATCAGTGTAATTCACTGTTCTACTTCCAAAGCCCAGAATAGCACCTGGCACTTGGTGGACAAAGGTTAAATATTTATTAAAAGGCAGACTGGCTGAATGAATGAACAAATGAGTAAATATAAGGAAGAGAATCATCAGGCCAAACTGACTCTTGGTAGGAAGGGGAGAGCAAAGCCACAAGTGAAATAATGTGAAATTACCCTTTTCCCTTCCTGCCACTAAGGCATGCAGTCACTGATAACTTTTAGGAGGATTAGATGAAAAGTTCTTGCATCATCTTTCAATAAAAGGCAGATTGAAACACCCAAATGGCCACTATCATCCACACAGCTGGCTAGATTATATGATTAAAGATTGAATTAAGAAGAAAAAGAAATAAACAGTATGGAGATTCCTTAAAAAACTAAAAATAGAGCTACCATATGATCCAGCAATCCCACTCCTGGGCAAATATCCAGAAAAGATGAAAACCCTACATCGAAAAGATACAGGCACCCCAATGTTCATAGCAGCACTATTCACAAGAGCCAAGACACGGAAGCAACCTAAATGTCCATTGACAGGTGAAAGGATAAAGAAGAGGTGGTGTATGTATATATACAAGGGAATATTACTCAGCAATAAAAAAGAATGAAATATTGCCATTTGCAACAACATGGATGGACCTAGAGATTACCATACTAAGTGAAGTAAGTCAGACAGAGAAAGACAAATATCACATAATATCACTTACATGTGGAATCTAAAAAGAAAATACAAGTGAATTTATTTACAAAACAGAAACAGACTCACAGACATAGAAAACAAACTTATGGTTACCAAAGGGGAAAGGAAAGGGGGAGGGATAAATTAGGAGTATGGGATTAACAGATACATACTACTATATATAAAATAGATAAGCAACAAGGATTTACTGTATAGCACAGGAAACTATATCAATATCTTGTAATATCTTGAAATGGAAAAGAATCTGAAAATACATATATATATACATACACATATATATACACATATACATATATATATATATCACTGAATCACTTTGTTATACTCCTGAAACTAACACAATTTTGAAAATCAGCTATACTTCAATTTTAAAAAAGAAGAGAAAGAAATAGAAAGAAGAGAAATAAAGACAAGGACAAAAATACAGTGACACAGACTGCTAATAAGAGGGGTCACAGTGGATCCCACAGCCGGATTCAACATTAGTCCAGAGGGGTCTCCTCTGAGCCAGGGTTTTTAACATTTTTAGAGTCAGATCACCTTGGGGTTTGGGAACAGAGGACACACAGCCCAATCAGCGAGGCAGTGAAGAGAGTAGCTTTCCTTTTCGTTCTATTCCTCACTTCAGTATCTTTGTGGGGAAAGATACTGGCCTTCGCTACAGTACACTTACTTAAATTAAGAAATTACCATTTTCTCACCAACATGACTGAATTAATTAATATATTCTGAGGCTCAAACGGTATCAGGTGTCCCAGGCCCCACATGGTAACAGGTTTATTTTCACAAGCGGGTCACTAAATATATAAACATAAAAGGTTGCATTTGTGTATATTTGAAGGCACACGATACGGGGAGTGAAGTGAAGAAAAAGGACAAGAGAAAAAGCAGGATTTATAAAAAGAAATCCAAATACAGCTTTATTTATCGAATGCCCATTAACTGTTCAGCTCTGAATCATAATGAAGTTTTAAGGGGAGGGAATCTGGATAAAAGAAAGCAGATGATATTCAAAAAATAAATATAACAGAGTTCCTGACTTCATAGAGTTTTAATTTGTTAGGGAGACAAAACAAACACATATATAAAATAAATATACATACTTAGTGTAGTAAAGCATTAGTGAACTGTTTTATAAAATGCATGCTTCAGAAGTCCCAAGAAAGGAAGCTCTAGGCGGGTCAGGTCAGTTAGGGAGGGCTTCCTGAGGGAGGTGACAACAATGTGGTAGATGGAGGCTAAGATTTAGACTGGCAGGAGCTGTTTGAAACAAATGTGGGTGGCAGGACAGTGTGAGCCCCTCCACAAGCATGGGAATTTATGCATTTCATAGGAGGAAAAAAGACAACCATAAAACAATTAAAAAGAGGAAATGGAATAAAACGTGTGGTCCATTGGAGAGTTCGAATTGTTAATTGAATATCCTTTTCATGAACACAACTACCATTTACCGGGCCTGCCCACCACCAGCTGCTTTCACACATACTGTCCCCTTTGGCCATCACTACAACCTGAAGGGAAGGTCCTGTTCTCATTTCACTGGTGGAAAATCGAGAATCACCGAGACTGAACATCACAGAGCCTATAGAAGATTAGAGGCAAAATGCTGCTTGGTCTGTTGGCCTCCCACACCTCTGTTCTTTCTACTCTTTCTCTCTTCTGAAACAGTTTCATTCTGTCCACCCCACCCCTCCTCCAAAGTACTATTCTCTTTTCCTGACTCTGCACCTCAGCTACAGCTGCAATACAACCAGAAAATCACTCCTGATCCATGTTAGCAATACATTTTTTCACTTTCCCATCATCACCACCACCACCATCACCATTGTCATTATCACTATCACCAGAAGTACCACCATCACCATCAACATCATCACCACCACCACCATCACCATCACCATCATCACCATCATGACCATCACCATTATCATCACCTGCCATTTATTGAGTGTTCACACTGGACCAGATATCGGCTCTGGGTCGGGTATTAACATTAAGCCCTTGACACACATTCACTCACAGAATCCTCACAACAACCGTGTATGGTATATATCATTTATTATCTCCACTTTGTGGATGAGGAAACTGAGGCTTGAAGAAGTTAAATCACCTGCCCCAGGTCACATCAGTGGCTGAATCCGGGTTCAAAATGCATCTTTCCTTTCTCCCACGCCATCTGCTTCATGCTATACCCAACTGACTAAATTCTACCCCGGCAGCTTTGCAGAGCAGTTCCATGAAATTATTAAGCAGATGTTCTTGCTCTACTAGAATGCAACATTTATTACTGAGGCGGAAATTGTTAGAGGATTTGCCATAATGTATTTTACATGCATGTCATTAGAATTACTCAGGGGTGAGAGGAAAAAAGTTCCCAGTAAACATTTTTATTTCTTTCTGACTTTGATGTCATCATAAACCCACAGTGGCCCCCTGGACAAACTATCCAGGGGAGATTCTTTTGTTTCATTTACGTCATACTCAGAAGTCAAATGGGCTCTAATTTAGCACTTCCTTGGACTCCTCTCTGATCTGGGCTTGGCGTTTCAGAAGCTGAGCCCCAAATGCACAGGTTTGGGGAAAAAAAATCCCTGTGCAGTCCGTGTTGCTAGCTCACTGTAGATGTGGAAATCAAGGTTTGCAGCAATCACAAATCCTCTGATCTTGTGCTCTGACTTGAGTACCAAGGAAGATGGGGGCTACGACATATCCTACATTTGAACCCCCTTAGACCGTACTGAGGACCTCTTTTGGTGTCAAAGTTCCCTGCCTCCTTTTCCTCCTCACATTTGCCTCCTTCCTTCCACATACAGAAATAGGTTCTCAGTCATCTGTCTCTCTCCAGTACCAGACTCAGGACAGGCTGGCAACAGCCTGGTACTCAGGGACTATTGCCCTGAGGAATGGAGAGAAAATTCATGGTCGTGAAATCAAAGGGAAAGGAGGCAATCGTCCTGGAGATTACAGATAAGAGTCTGACTCCTATGGATGAGAGAAACGATTCCTGGACATGTGTGAGGAGTTTGTTACAACATTGTGTATAACAAGTAAAACCTGGAAATAATCCCCACGTTTTTAGTCATGGTGGATGGTTATATAAATTATTGTACACTCATATAATGAAATAACATAAAGCTATATAAAATGTTGGTATAGTACATGCAGTGTCACAGGGGGCAAACGTTTGTTCCTGGGAGGTAAAAAAAAAAATCTTAGATATTGGAATTATTTGCAGCCCTCCCAAGAACCATAATATATAATCAGATATACAGTGTATCTGTGGTATTAAAATTTCATGGTGGTATTAAAAGGACTCCTTAGTGAAGCAGCAATGAAAAGAAGGCCAAGAAACACTGCTGTAGAAGAATCATTCACGACAGGGGTTGACATTAAAGATGCTACAGGAGAAAAGCAGGTAACAGTGGCGTGACACTGCTTTGGTAAAACACATACTCACTGATAGAGTGAGAAATTCACTATCACTGGAAAAAACAAAAGTCATAATTTCAGTAGTATTCTTAGAGTAGTGGGGTTACAGATTATTTTTATTTGCTTACCTGCATTTTCTAAAGTTCCTATCATCAATATATTCTTTATGAGGAAAAGGGCTCTGTGTGTGTGTTTCTAAGAGTCAGATTCTTGTATTAACCTTGTGCTAAACCAAAGGCAGCAGCAGAGCCATATAGGCAGCCCTTGATTTTTGCTACTTCATCCTTTTCCTTTTTGTTTTTTGGCTGCATTGGGTCTTTGTTGCTGCGCGTGGGCTTTCTCTAGTTGTGGCGAGCAGGGGCTACTCTTCGTTGCTGTGCGTGGGCTTCTCAGTTTGGTGGCTCCTCTTGTTGCGGAGCACAGCCTCTAGGCGTACAGGTTTCAGTAGTTGCAGCACGTGGGCTCAGTAGTTGTGGTTCATGGGCTTAGTTGCTCCGTGGCATGTGGGATCTCCCTGGACCAGGGATGGAACCCATATCCCCTGCATTGGCAGGTGGATTCTTAAACACTGCGCCACCGGGGAAGTCCAGCTGCTTCATCTTTTATCTTTATTCCTATCAACCAACTTTTCTCTTGCAACCTTGGGACACTCATTCAACTTAACTGTAAGGAACTGCTACAGCACCTAAAGCTTTCAGCTCAGGATGACCTTCTTGGAACCCAAACCAGTCAGAAGCTCTATAGCCAGTATTCAGGAAATCTGAGAAAACTGAATGGGCTCCACTCCCCACCCCTCTCCTGCTATGGTCCCCCTTAATTGCTCACTGGCTGTCTGAACAATCTCATCTTCTTTCCAACGGGCCTCACTGGGGTTCAGCTGACTCTTTCTCCTTTTAAGCTGCCACCATCTGTCTATCTCTTAGGCCTCTTGCTCCTGCAATGCTGGCCACAGGACAACAGGGGTTTCTCTACTCTCTTCATGATCTTTAATCCTTTGCTGTGGTAGTCAGCCTCCAAAGGGGCCCCCAAATGATCAATGCCTTCTGTGATTCACCACTCTGTGTAGTCTCCCCACACACGGATCAGGACCAGCCTGTGTAATCAACCGAGGATGACAAAGGTAAACAGTCTATGACTTCCATTACTAGGTCATTAAGGATGTGGTACTTTCCACCTTGCCTCTTTGACTGCCTGCTTTGAAGAAAGCCAGCAACCATGTCAGGAAGATTCTCAGCATCCCTGTGGAAAGGCCCAGGTGGAGAGGAACTGAGGCCTCCTGCCAACAGCCAGGGCCAAATCGCTAGCCCTGCAAGTGAGCTGCTTTGGACATTTATGCTCCCGCCCCAGTCAAGTCTTTAGATGACTTTAGCCCCAGACACCTCATGAGCAACACCAAACACAACCACCCAACCAAGCCACTTCTGAATCCCTGACCCATAGAAATTTTCTAAGATAATAAATATTTATTGTTGTTTTTAAGCCACTCAGTTTGGGGATAATTTGTTATGCAGCAATAGGCAGCTAATATATTTGTGTTTTCAGAATTCTACTACCGCCTACCCGCCCCCCAATACTGTGTGAAATAGACAGGGTTGAAAATTTTAAAATAGGAGGAAATCACAATGATTCAACAAACCCATTAAGTTATTCTGATCTTCTCCTTGGATTAAATTTCCTCACTTTTTTTGACCCTTTTTCCTGGATGGTTCTGATAACCAAATATCCTCTAGCAAGGGCTGAGTTTGTCCAGTCAGCCTACCTATAATCTCAGCCTCCCAGTCTCTTTACCTCATGAAAATGCTCTTTTCCAGCAAGTGAGCCAGTAGGTATAACTCAGGCAGACCGTGGGAACATTTCTTCAAAGTTCCCAAAGAGTCACCTATCCCTTCCAGGCAGAATTCCACAACAATGTTTGATCTGCAATGGATTTTTTAAAACTATTAATAATTTTTTAAAACTATTAGTAGGTGCATTTCAATATACTCTGAGATTGATTTCAACTTCATTTGACCCATATTAAAACCCCCAAAAGAAATCTATGTTATCATTTTACTCAGTTCTAAATCTGCCCTTCGGTTCTCGCGGATTTTGATTGTTATTAACATTTGCAATTGCTGACTCTGACTTTTATTTGTTTTAGCTGCTTTTCAAGGTTTTAAGTAATATTTTGGGGCCCCTATTAAATTGACTATAATATTTTAAGATTCTTTTCAACTTTGCTCACATTAGCCCATTTGTTGTTTTAATAGGTCTTAAGTCGTTTCAGCTGTTTTTTGGTTAAATAGTTTAACTTATCATCTGGTGTTACAGCATTTTGAGAATACAATTACATTGATTTCAGTGCTTTTATATTCGTAACTGCTTTTAATATCTTAAGACCTTATTTAGTTCTAGTCTATTCTTGGAATATGATTTCAAAATACTGTGGGGAGAGGAAAAATTATTTTAAGAGACTATTTTAACCTTATGTTTTAATACAAAGAGCTGATACAAAAGTTCTGATGAGGTGAGTTCCGCCGAAGATCTTGGTCCCAGCTCTGGCTGTCCAGTCAAATAACTGAGTCAAAGTCATCTCACCTCTCCAAGTCTCAGTTTACTCATCTGTAAAATGATGAGCGACAATTCGTCGAGTGGGGTCAACTTCGGAAGGTGGCCTGGCAACTGTTATGACAGCAGTTCCTTCACAATTTTTGCCATCTCATGGACTAAAATTTCAAATTTTTAAAAATTTATTTTCAAAAGAAATTCATCTTACCATGTAAGTGGAAAACCCACATCAATTTCCATCCATGAAAGGTCGCAAGAAGATAAATACAAGAGAAAGCCAAACGATGTTATTAAATTTTGGGTGAATACTGTCGGAGGCTAGCTCAGTTTGAGAATTGTTGGAGATAACTAACACCCAACTGAGACATTTTTCTCAATGTTAAAGAAAAAAAAAAGAAAGATGTATCGTGGGGTTGAAAAAGAACTAAAAAAGGATGACTTTCTCATTCTATGATTCAATGTTAGGTAATTGGGTTTCTTGGTTCCACCTAAAGTAAGGGATGCGCTACCACCAGCAGTGTGAGTCTCACACTTTCTGAAAAGCTGACGAAAGATACGTGGTGGAGCAAAACATTCAATGATATTCCAGGAATAGGTTTCCGTGGCTATTCAGATCTTCTCTTTTACGTGTTGTCTGTCTCTTTACTAATCCAAGATGGATCACATTGTATTAAAAGGCCAGAAATGTGAGTTGACCTATTTTAAATCTTAGTAATATCAGGGACCTTTGAGAAGGGGAATAATTTGTGATATAAAGGAGAGTCTCTTTTTCTAGAAGGCGGTATCCCCATGAAAAGAAGTAAAGGAAAGAGCATGGGAGAAGGGGAGTTGCTGTAATACAGAGACACTCAGCAAACAATTTTGAGGTTGTTTCAGTCTGGGTTAGCTGGTGGTCCTTAGTACCTTCCAAATATACAAAAGTGTTTTATGAACTTCAGTCTTATACCAAATGTAAGGCATTATGGAATTCTCCCATTAGAGTGTAATGTGGTTATTATGGGTGACAACAGAATGACCTCACCCAGTTTACCCTGATTTGGGACGATGACTCATTAAAAGGCCAGCTTGGGGGAACTGGGGTTCACTAGGGGTGACTCAGCAAACTCTGAGCTCAGCAAACATGAATCCTTAAGTCAGCATTTCCCAAAGCACTTTCTTAAGAATGTTAGTGTCGAGAGATTTCTGTTTAAAAAAAAAAAGCCCCATTTAAAAAAAAACTTCTGTGACCCTTTACCCTTTGGTAAAGCCTGGTTACTGCAACTTCCTTTTGAAAATTTATAATTCCCATAAGTAGAGTAAAAGCTTTGAGAAGTCCTATAATAATTTGCTTACCTTTGTTGAAGCACATGTCTGTTGCTTGTTCGCCAAATAAGCTTTCATTAACAGCTTAGCAAAATGCATGTTCAGGGCCACCCTAACTGATTTCTACCAGGGTGCCACCAACAGGGCACTCTGGGACCAGGACAAAGAAAAATGTTGAGGAAGAAACAGTGTTCTGTTTTCTTGAATGCTTTAAGGAAGAGTGTTTTCACTCTGGAATTAATGTAAAAGAGTATTTCCCAGAAATTTTAAGGACTTTGGGATATTTTAGAGATTTTGGAATCCTTGTTTCATGTCAGTATTTTAGTATTCCTTGTTTCCTTGATCAGACATAGCAAGAGTGTCCTAAAGAGATCAGTTAGGACCATGGTGTGCTGAAAACAGACCTGGACCAGGTATCAACAAATGTGATCACTTAAGAGAGGGTTTTGCAAGCACCAAAGTCAGGCACAAGTGCTAACTGTGATCCCCTGAAGGTCTGGCTCTAATTCAGATTCTGCCACTAACCGACATTATGACCCAGGGCATGGCCACGCCCATTTTGCAGATGAGGAAACTGAGGCTGAGAAACAAAGCAGCTTGTCTGAGGCCATACACCAAGTTAGGATAATTCCACTGGCACGTAGGGTACCAGCTCCCAGCTCAGTGCTCTCTCTCTATGGGCTACACTTAGGCCCGTCTGCCTCCTGCTTCCCAGGTTCACACCTGACATCATCTGACCTTTTTCCAGTTAAGCTGGATGTCTGCCTTCCTTCTGCCCTAAGTCTCAGATTCATTGCCCCTAGTATCTTGACCTTAGTGGCTTCTACCCCAGAAGGAAGTGATTCTGTGTGGTTCTGCTGTCTCTGGGGTCCTTCTGATACTGATGGGCTGAGCCCCAGCCTCAGCTACGGGCCCTTGACTCTGTGTTTGTGTTGGTCCAAATGACCTTAACGACTCTGGCCCCATCAGTGACTCTGTGGCCAAACCCTGAGTGCCTCCCGAGAGCTTTGGCCTTTCCCATCAGGATGATTATTCCAGGAGCCTTCATCTTGGACCAGAATTCCAACTCTTTATTAAGATTCCATCTCTCATTGTGGCTCAGGAACAAAAGGCCCAGGTGCAGAGAACACTGAACTGCCCTGCTTCCATCCACCCTGCCCCCATCCCTCCCACCACTCCCTGACTCCCCCGTCTGTCTGCACACCTGATCTCCTCAGCCTTCATGCTGGTGGCCATCCACGGTGACTGTCCTGTTGACCAGGAGGCTTGGCTGTTTCAAGTCCTTGCCTTTCCAAATTCACTGCCTTGCCTCTGGCTCATGGCATGCCTCCTGTGAAGGGCCTCCCTAACAACTTCCCCCATGGGAGGCCCAAGCAGATTAGGAACACACAACTTCACGCTTCCTGAATCTTTCCTCCCTCTACACCCCGCTAAACGCCACTGGCAGGTGGATTTGGGGGCAAGAAGTACCCTACTCCTGGGTATATACGTTCTAAGCTCCACTGTTTCCTCTCTTGATAATAACAATAGTGAGAGACACTAACATCTACTGAGCACTGACCAAGTACCGGGCATTTTGCTAATCAAGCACTTTAGGTGGCTTGTCTCATCTAACACCGTAAGAACCCGATGAAGATAGGTACTGTGGTTACCCTCATGCTGTCTGATAAGGAAAAGTTCAAAGAGGTTGAGTAATTTGTCAGATATCAGTTTTAAGTGGTGGATCCAGGATTTGAAACCAGGCCATCCCTAATCCTCAACTATTCTGCTACCCTCCTTCACAGGCAACCTCACCCTTGGAATCTTAAGGAAAAACAAATTTCCCCAATGGGAACACTTTACTATCTTCCAAAGAACTCCACCTGACGTACACAGAGATGGGTTCACGAGGGACAAACACCCTTTTTCCTTTTGTGGCTACTCCTCACTTTTAATTCTCTCAGTCACAAATCTGTTTCACAGGTAAAGGGAACAGAGAGTTAGTCACCTTCATATCGACTATTTTAGACACCGATACCCAACCCTGAAAATAATCCCTCGGCAGTTCATTCAAACTATTCTTTTCTTTTATTTTATGTTTAACATCTTTATTGGAGTATAATTGCTTTACAATGGTGTGTTAGTTTCTGCTTTATAACAAAGTGAATCAGCTATACATATATACATATATTCAGACTCTTCTTACACAAAGCAAACGCTTAAGCAATCTAATCTGTCTAAACATTTACATTTCACCCAATCCTTTTTAAACTTCGGGTTCTGCCAACACTTTCTGAGGGACCTTGGATGGCAGTTCCCATGGCTCATTTTGTGTTGCATGAAAATAGAAATGTCAGAATTGGCAATGGTTTATTAGGTCTCACTGATAACTACAAAGTACAGTGCTTTGCGTATTTTTCCGACATGGGCTTTCCCAGAACAGGCAGGAAAACTAGTCTTATATGAGGGTCTCCAGATTTTGGCCCTGACACCCATTACACTGTCTTCTGAGAACTGCACTGAGATGCTGGGAACATAAACCTTCCAGCCATCTCCTGCTGCTCCCTGGGGGCCCCGCATGCCCTAGGCCCAGGGAGTCCTGCTCTGCTCAGCAGCTGCACTGAAGAAGTGCATCTGCAGGATTGGTTCTACTCAGTCCTTTGGCCTCTAGGAGCCAAGCCTAGAAGCATGCTGTGTCCCCATCCCTACCAGCAATGGGCTTAGATTGGGGTCTCCTGCATTTAAAGAGCCAATTGACATCCAGGCCACTGCAGAGTCACAGTTCTGTATCACTCACCCTCAATAAAGGTAGACCTGTGTTCGACCTATAGATTCCACAAAAGCCTGGGACAATCACCTCAGTAACGCCTTGGGCTTCCCCATTCATTCATTCACTCTCTTGTCAACCTACCCTCCTTTTTTCCATTCCTCCTTCCTTCCTTCCTTCCCTCCCCTTCCTCCTTCTTTCAGTCTTTCTTTCTTTCTTTCTTTCTTTCTTTCTTTCTTTCTTTCTTTCTTTCTTTCTTCCTCCCTTTCTTTCTCTCTTTCTTTCCCTTTCTTTCTTTCTCTCTTTCTTTCTTTCTCTTTCTTTCTTTCTTTCTTTCTTTCTTTCCCTTTCTTTCTCTCTCTCTCTTTCTCTCTTTCTTTCTTTCTTTCTTTCTTTCTTGTTTTCATTGAACCCTTTCCATAAGCCACGCACTGTGCTAGGTGTTAGGGAGACAGGGGAGTGCAATAAACATGGTCCTGCTCTCATAATGAATCATTTCTGGATCTGAATGAAGGTGGGCTCCTATATTTATCCATGTCCACCTAATTTATTTCTTCTTCTTCCTAAACACATAGCTAGGCAGCATCTCCCAGGACCTCTCGTAGTCAGATGCAGCCACGTGACTTGACTGAGCTCTGGCCAATGGAGTATGGGTAGAAGCCATGTACACTACCTCCCATAAAACTTCACATACTTTCTCTCTTCCATCCACACAGTCCTGTGGCAGAGGACCCACTGAAGGTCCCCAAGGCCAACAAGGGACATTGATCCATAAGGTGGAAGGAGCTAAAGTCCCTCAATAACTTTGTGGAACCAAGCACTCCCATCTACCCACCACCCACTCACACTGGTGTGTGATGTGAGCAAGAAATAACATCCTAATTATGTTAAGTCACTGAGATTTGAGGGTTGCTTGCTATAGCAGTGAGCCTACCCTGACCAATACTCAGGCATGAGATTGACTAATTACATCGTGTTTCTCTGGCAAGAATCCTAAGAAGGTGTTTCTCCCAGGAATATTTAAATTTTGCCCAACTAGAAGGTCTCAAACTTAGCTTAATTCTTCACATGGGTAGCAATCAATACGTAGCAGCTTACTGTTGCTTCTGCAGAATTTAACAAGGGTTATTTTTAAACAACTTGGTATATGACAGAGGCAGCTTGACAAATCAGTGAAGGAAAGATGGCCTATTCAACAAATGGCTAGGACAACCCCTCCATAGAAAGAAAATTAAAATTAGATTCATCATTCACATCACACGAAAATAAATTCCAGGCCAATTGAAAACTTAAATATAAATGCAAAACTTTAAAGCTTTCAGAGGTACAAATAGGACAAAGTATTTAATACAAAGAGAAGAGAAGAGTATCTTGAAAAGAACCCCAAAACAGAAACAAATAGGAAAAGACTGGGAAAACCCAACTGTATTCAAATAAAAATTCAGTATAACAAAAGCTTTCATAAAGTTGCAATAATCTAGAACAGGGGTCAGCAAACCATGACCCGTGGGCCATCATCTGGCCCTCTGCCTGTTTTTTTGTGAATAAAGTTTTATTGGAATACAGCCTTGCCCATTTGTTTATGTCTACAGCTGCTTTCACGCTGGAATGACAGAGTTGAGTAGTTGCCACAGAGACTTAGCGGGCCACAACGACTAAAGCATTTACTAACTGGCCCTACGCAGAAAGAGTTTGCTGATACCTGGTTTAGAAGAAAGCAATTGCAATACACATAGCTGACAAAAGATTAGCGCACGTTCATTTCACTCATGTGTATAAGGAGGCATTGTCTGCAGGGGTTAATAAATGAAAACAGCCTAAATGTCTATCGATGTGAGAAAAGATAAAAAAATTGTGAAGTGCTTACACACTAGAATATTATACAGCAGGAGTGAATTAGATCTGCATGTATCAACAAAAATAAATTTCAGCTAAAACTTGCAAAAGGTAAGCTACAACATGGTACCATTTTAAAAACACATTGAAGAAATATTACATATTTTGTTTAGGTTCGTACATAAGTCACAAATCATAAAAACACGCAGAGAAGGATATTCATTGCCTTCGGTATATCAGCTGATGAGATGCGTTTTAGTTATTTCTGTATCTTTAAAAATTTGTATAAAATATGGCAAAATGGTGGCTTGTATTCAATACTAGTAGTGAATACACCATGTTTTATTACTTTCTACACCTTTCTCTACATTTGAAATGTTCTAATGTAAATAAAAATAATATAAAATAAAAGCATAAAAAGCTCCTGATTACTACTACTGGATATGCCTTCTAAATATAGCTACCAATGTACAAGGCAAAAACAGGTGTGTCCCCCAAACTTGGGGGCAGCGCAACTTTGTAATAACACCAGCTCTGCCAGTTAAGAGCTGTCATTTCAACTCTCTAAGAGTCTCCTTTTCCTCACTCTGAGAATAAAGATAGTATCTATCTCATAGATTTCTTTGTAAGAATTAAATGAGATAATCCCTGCAAAGCATTTTGCACAATGCAAACACATAATTGTTCAATAAATGATAGATATTATAATTACTATTTTTATTATTATAAGTACAGTTCTGAGCATAAATTGGTAGAACCAATACAAAAAGTAAGATCCACATTAATCATTAGTCACCTTAAAAGGCAGCAAGTTTGTCAAAACAGGTAAGAAAGACTTGGCTAGCTTTATTTTTTAAGGTGGCTTCTGAAAAGCAATTCATAATATGAAGAAGGACTACTTATTAGAAGGGGGTTGTCTGTCTGGATTCTCAAGAGGGTAAGTCCCTGGAGCATGAAATATCTCCAGCTATATCCCAGGGAGAGCTTGGCCTGGACAAATCAGATGAGTGTTTTATTTTTTGGACACACGCTTTCTGATCATGAAAAAGGAAGCATCAGACTCCAAGCCTTTAAGCCCTCTTAGACTTCCTCTGCTCACATTCAATGGTCAAGTGATCTTTAAATAAAAATACTATAATATCAGTAATTACCACGGTGCTTGGCACTTACACGTTACATCATGTAATCCTCACAATTCAGTAGAACAGATGGTTATTATTCTATTTTACAAGTAAGAAAACTAGGGTTCCACGAACTTAGTAAGATTACACAAAGTCACACACTGTAAGCCAGAGGGCTGAGTTAGCAACATATGTTCAAGTCACCCTCGTCCAGCCGAACAGCTCACGTTCATTACATCACATCATGATAACTGCTCTTCATCTGGAATGATAACTGGCTTCCCCTATACATATTCCTCTAGGGAGAAGAATGTGAGAACCAGCTAACATGTCTCTACGTCACCTGATAGTTGCATTTATTACTCTTAATAATTTGAAGCTCATGTAATTCAAATCCCTAACACCTAATGTCTGATTCTGCAGGGGAGAACCAGACTATAAGGTAGGGTTCAGACAAGCATCCCATCTTTAAGGGAGCTGCCCGAGTGGCTACCCGTTTCCTCTCCTATTTTGACATTGCTATTTTTTCTCTGTTCAATTTCAGCACACTTACTACAAAATTAAGGCAACAGGAGAAGGAACACAGTTGACGCAGAAGAAGCTGGCCTCAGGAGGGAGTATGACTGACCATTATACAATACTATTATTTAGCCCCGTAAAGCATGTGACACGCCCTTAAACACTTCTGGATTACACCTGCAAGCCTGGCAGAAGCCTGACTCAGCAAACCAAAGAGATGCTGGCACAAATTATTTGGCACAGGTATTAAGAGGCACCTCTTATTTCTCCTTCAACAACTTCACAGGATAGCTATTGATAGAGTAAAAGTAGAAAGGTCCAGTTCTGACCCAGGTAATTTCTACCAGCCAAGGTGTTAAACAAAGACTTTTTCATGAGCTCACTTCTACTTATTCTTCACCCTGGTACCATAAGGAAAAGATAATTAAGCCCAGAAATTTTCAGTGGGCTCTCAAAAATCTCTCTCCTTCCTATGGCCCTTTATTCTTAAAAATCTATTTAAAAGCTATAATACAAACTCTGGGGTTATTACAAAAAAAGAGAATCTTTCAACACTAGATGTTCAAAAACCAAAGTAAATATGTGTCCCAAGATGCCCTATAAGCTTTGGAGTATATAAATATCAGCCAATCAATCAGGGCCAATCATGGAAATATTTAATCATGTATTTCAATAAAATCCTTCCTTGGAAAACTCATTCAGAGATAACAAGGGCTACAACATGCTCACCAAAAATAAGGTACCACACTGAAATCGTACAAGGTAATGCAAGGGTATCATACGATTCCTGCTCTAAACGTTTTTCATAAGGATGCAGTGGCCTAAATTCCCCCATAGAACAGAAATGTGGTGCTGGGAAAGTAGAGAGGAATCCAACTTAAGAATGAAACTTAGAAGTGAACTTTCGAAATGAAAGTTGTTTTGTACACATGCCACAATGTTTCAGCTCTGGATAAAGGTTGGATTCCTTTAACTACAGCCATGTTCATAAGTGTTGTCAAACATTTTTAAAACCTGAAGGACTCTTCCAAGACCTCATGATTAAAGTAGCGCAGTGGTTGAGAATCTGCCTGCCAATGCAAGGGACACGAGTTCGAGCCCTGGTCCGGGAAGATCCCACATGCCACGGAGCAACTAAGCCTGTGCGCCACAACTACTGAGCCTGTGCTCTAGAGCCCGTGAGCCACAACTACTGAGCCCACGTGCCACAACTACTGAAGCCCGCGCACCTAGAGCCTGTGCTCCGCAACAGGAGAAGCCACTGCAATGAGAAGCCCGCGCACGGCAACGAACAGCAGCCCCTGCTCGCCGCAACTAGAGAAAAGCCCTCGTGCAGCAATGAAGACCCAATGCAGCCATAAATTAAAAACAAACAAACAAACAAACAAAAGAAACAGTGAAAATGTAACTTTTGTGTTGAGTTCATGTTTCTTTCTGCAGACTCACGGGCCATTTTCAAGCAGGGACTAGTCTGGAAATGGGGATAAAACTCTCTGGGGACAACCAACAGTTTTCCACACCAGAGAGAAATCATCCTTGGTAGTACAGAGCAAAAAAATAACAAACAGAAGTATTCATTGGTAAATCTTACCAGTACATTGTTAAAATTCTCAAGTCTAAAATTCAGCCTATATGAGAATCTGCTTCCAAGACAGGGCCCCAGGCATAACTAAAGTCACACATCACCTGATTCTCCTACTGCAGTGACTTATCTCTGTTGCCATTCTTGGCCTCGATCTTACTCTTCATTCTCACTTTTCCAACTTCTGCTGAATGGCTCTCCCTTAATATCCCAACTTTATTTCCAATTAAGTACATTTAAAGCTAAACCCACCTTTTGAAAACAAACAAACACACCAATAAGTCCTCCTTGCTCCCTACCCAAAGGCAGACATTCAATCTCTTTCTCGATAAACTTGACTCTTACCAAACCTTTCAAAAGAGCAATGATCGTATGACTAAAATGATCCTTTCTAACTCACCCAGATACTTTCTTAGGGTCAATGTTCTCTAAAGACTGGGAAAAGCTATAGGACTTTCAGCAACTTTGTATTCAAAACCCCTCCTGACAGAAGAATCCCGCAGGAAAACCCTCCATACATCTAGTCATCCGTATTAAGACATAAGAGCTCATTTAAAGGACAGCTTTCATTTGCTTTTGTTAGTAGAAGCCTGGACTGTGCTTTTTCTGACAACCTGAGTCCTAGTTCTGATAGAGAAAATTCGGCTAAAGAGATGATCATGTAGAAAAATGATACTAATAATGGCATGAAAGCCACAGCGGCCTGGTTGTCAGTACCAATCTTCTGAAATGAAGAGAGCCTTGTGTAGATAGATGACAGCCAAGACCTCAGCTGCATGGGGGCAGGGGTAAACACAAGAAATCAAAGGTCAAAAACGACATGCTTCTCTTGAGAAACTCTTCTCCAAAAGGTAAATGCTCTCTTCCCCTTAAAGCAGTATATTTTTAATTCTGAAATTATCCATATATTAAAACTAATTTTAACCTACATCTACTCATCCGTTCTAGTGAATATTTATTGAGCCCCACTATGCACCAGGCACTGTTCTAGTAAGTGGAGATACACAGTGAGCAATACAGAGGAAATCACGGCTCTCACGGAGTTTTCAAGCCTAGGCTGTGAGGAGAGGTCTTTCCTAGCAGAATAGGCCCTGTGGTTAGCAGCACGTGTAAGCATCACTGCTATTAGAGTCAATAGCTTTTTTGATACTCATATACTTCTCCTGGATGACCAGAGTCTCCATCCGCGGTAATGTCGTTATAAAGGTCATGATAGCTACCACATCTTAGGCTCATCCTAGCTACTGGGCAGTTTATAATAACAGCCTCATTAATCCTCCCGGCAACTCAGAGTTAACAAATAAAGAAAATGAACTCAGAGAGGTAGAGTACCTTTGAAGGTCACAAGATATGTGTCTGGCTCCAAAGCCATGTTAGCCACTGCCCTCAACTACGAACACCATCCTCTCTCACAATGATGGGCCCCTCTGCTTTCCAGCCCTGCAGTCAACTCCTGGGGGTGGTCTTGGGAAGACAGCTCACCACGTCAAGAACCCGGTGTTTAATGGTAATTGAATTTGTCTCCATCTTTCTGTCATTCCGTCCTGACACGGCAGATTGCAGGGGGTCCTCTAAGACTCAAGTCTGTCCTCTGGGGACTGGTACAGTCTTGGGTTGGAATTTGTGCTTTGACGTGCTTTGAATTTGTGCTTTGAGAAAAATGTTTTGTCCCGGATTGGTAGATGACTGGCTATATGATTTTCATTTCCTTATCATCTATCAGCTCTGGGTCATGGGGAAAAGTCTCCTAGCTCCTTAGGGTTCTCCCCAGAACCCTTATCAGAAAACACGTGCCTACCTTTCACCAGCAGCAGAGCGGTTAGGGAAAGAGGTTAAAAGAATATGTGTAGGACCATTGGCGACTGATGGAAGAGAAGTGTTTCAAACAAGCCTCGTGTTTATTGCCCAGGCCAAGGAGAGAAAATAGTCTTTACTGGACGCATGTATTTGATAGCATCTGGATCCATTTAGGAAGCATATTTATTTCATAACAACATGAGACCATGGTGCCAGGATGACTAATGATCTTTTATATTCTACCACTCTTTTTGCATAAATCGACAAGTCTGTGAGGGAGATTAATTATCTGATATGCGGCAAATATGCATTTTGGTTACTTCTTTTTAGCAGGGATCTCTTACATGGAATACCTTTTCCCATGGACAAGGTTGGAGAACACTGGAAAGCCCTTTAGGCGTCTTCCAAATCCTGAGTTCTTGGAAAATAATTTCAAGGTTCTTAGGTAATGCTCTTCTGTTATCCCGAGGGGAAACATTGATAGAATCCTCAAATTGGGCAAGAGACAGAAAGGAGGAAAGAGAACTTGGGCCAAAATTTTAGTGATAAGACTGAAAATTTTACTGTCAAACATATTTTTAAATATGCAGGATAATACCGTACATTATAACTATACTGGAAATAGAATTAATTGGGATACACTGGAATAGAAGTGCTATGTTCTATGTGGCAAACTTCAGAATAAGTGATGTCTCCCCTGAACTCCAACCAGAGGATTTAGGGTCTGAAGTAACAATTGTCAAAGCACCATTCAACCTCTGAAGGGAGCACAAGGCTCCCCCCTTCCCCTTCACGGCTCACCCGGTGAGGGGTGACCCAGACAGTCTCCACCAAAGGCCCTGCAGGTCACAGCAGATGGGACAGGTTTTCTCACGTTTCACAAAGAGTGAGAGGCCCCGACCTTTGCATGATTCAGTCCTTTCAGTTTTCCAACCAGGGCAAGTGCAACATCCTGGGGGGTTTCTGGGACGGGCTGCCACCTTGGGAGGCCCCCTACCCACAGCTGGAATAAATGCAACGGGCAGCTTGGGCCCACTCTGCTCTTCAACGCTTAGTGCCCTTCCTTGGGGGATATGTCCTTCTCCACTTTTTTTTTCGGTACGTGGGCCTCTCACTGTTGCGGCCACTCCCATTGCGGAGCACAGGCTCCGGACGCGCAGGCTCAGCGGCCACGGCTCACGGGCCCAGCCGCTCCGCGGCATGTGGGATCTTCCCGGACCGGGGCACGAACCCGTGTCCCCTGCATCGGCAGGCGGACTCTCAACCACTGCGCCACCAGGGAAGCCCGTCCTTCTCCACTTTTGCCCTCTGATCCTGAAGGTCACAACTAGGGCCGACCAGGGAAAGGGAACCAAATGGGCCTGCTCTGGGCCCAGGCAAAGTGGTCCTTGGGAACCAAAGTGGAGCAGCCTGGGGTTTCTGGCATGAGGAGCGACTTAGAAGCGTCTTTAACACCCAGAGAGTGTTAAAGGACCTACGTATGCCTGGTGGTGTTCTCTAGGTAAACATTACCTGGAGTAACCACACCAGGCAAAATGTCAGGCTAGGACTAACCTAGAACACCAGTAAAACATCCTCCTCAAGACTCCCAAAGGCCAGCACAGCACCCAGTTAGGAGGAAGTATCACCCCGACGAATGTCACTAAATGCAAGACTCCAGAGAAGGGGTATAATTAGTAATATGGGAAAACCTGAAAGGGAAGATTCTGGAAGAGGCGACACATTTGAGACCCACTACCAATTTCTATCAGGCCCACCACCTTGGTTCTTCCTACAAAATCAAAAACAAATAAGCAGAAACCTCATCTCAAATGTACTGCTTTACTCACAGAAGTGGCTTGTGTGAGGTCCACATTTATAAGCAAACACATATCACATTATCCTTTACAACTTTAGAGCCCATTTATCATTTGTCTCCCCATTGCCTCTTCAGCCAGAGCAGACGTCAGCCTCTGCCAGAGATCTCTAAGAACTCAGCCCATGCTGACTGCCCACTTCCTGCCCTACAGCTCCCTAATTGGAGTCTACGTGGGCCTTGCCTGGAGGTTTGGCCACCATCCCAGCTGGCACAGGGAACGTGTGGGTACCCGAAGCTAGATGTACTGACTGCCAGAATCACGTGGGGAGCTTTTATAAACACAGATTCCGGGGTTTCTCCCAGACATGGCCAATCAGAGTCTCCTCCTGGGCGAGGGAGTTTTGGAATGAGAGTGGCGAAGGGTTTTGAGAGGCACGCAATGCACAAAGGCAGACGTTACGTCAGAAGCTGGGAGACCTAGAGCTGCATGTGGTGTTCTCTGGATGCAGGCTGCCACTTCTAGGGGCCAAACCAAGGCTTCACAGGGACGGGCAGGCCCCCTGAGCCCCTGCACCCTGCAGAGTGGTGGTGGGAGAAGGGCTGAATAAGAAGCCAGAAGGCATAGAGCTTGGGGGGCCATGTGCTGCAAGGAGTGAAAACAGGTACTATCTCCCCAGATGAGGGGAAGTGACTGACATCATGACATGCCAGATGTGCTGCTGGCCCAAAGAAGGGATGTGTCCACTGGGCTAAGTGTGGGTAGGAGCCCCAAACCTTCATTACCTGCTGCCTTACTTACTCCCCATGGACACCCCCAAACCACCCCACTTGGATCTAGGATGTGAGCAGGCCCTTTTGCAGGTGGTGTGCACCATGCCAGAGATGGGACCTACTCTCTGGAGCAGACCAGAGCCTCTCTGTCGGATGGGATCTGCTGGCCCTGCTCTTCTCATCTCCCTGACTATGGCCTTCCCAGCCGTGTGTTCTGGCTGCAGTGCCTGTTTGCGGCCCCTGTGGTTCTGGTGACCTACTGGCCTTCCCTCTTGGGGTCACTGGAGTTTGGCTTCTCTATTTGGATCTCAGGTCTGCTCTGCCAGCCCTCACCCTCTGCCACTTCTGGTGTTCTCTCCAACCTAGGGAAGAGAATCTCTGTGTAGCCCCAGGCCCATGAAATCTCACCAAACAAGGACTGAAAGCCCTGCCAGGGAAAGGAGACTCCGACAGCAATACTTGGCAGCTCACCTCTTATGGTGCAGAAAGATTTTCTGGGTTTGAACCTCCTACTTTAAACCTCGGTCTTCAGAAATATGTCCCCAAATAAACCAACCCTAACCTTGCTCTCACAGAGAGACCCTCTAGTCCTTGTCTGAGCACAAAATCAAAATGTCCTAGGGGCTTCCCTGGTGGCGCAGTGGTTGAGAGTCCGCCTGCCGATGCAGGGGACACGGGTTCGTGCCCCGGTCCGGGAGGATCCCACATGCCGCGGAGCGGCTGGGCCTGTGAGCCATGGCCGCTGAGCCTGCGCGTCCGGAGCCTGTGCTCCGCAACGGGAGAGGCCACAGCAGTGAGAGGCCCGCGTACCGCAAAAAAAAAAAAAAGTCCTGTAGTTGGCTGTGGCACCAGCATGGGCATCAAGCAGCTGAAGTCAGACCCCAACGAGATCCTCTGGCAGGAGGAATCGAAAAGCACCCCATCTTTCTAATGTCACGTACTGAAAAGACTGAGTGACGTTTCCTTCCTTCCCAACAAGTTCCACTGGCTGGTAGAAGAGAGGATAGTTACCTGGCAAATATCCAAGCAGAACACGAGTTCAACTACCTTGATGCACACACTCAAGTTAGAAACTCGGAGTTATAACCTGAAACTCAAATTACTGGAGAAGATCTTCAGATACCCCAGAGAAAATCATTATAAAAAAGATACTAAAGTACTTCTCAAAAGAAAGCACAAGAATCACTCTAATGTTCATCTGGAAAAAGGACAGCCCAGGACAGCAAAGAGAATCTTGGAAAAAAGCAGAGTAAATAGAGGGGAATCAGGCCTTCTGGATAGGAACACATATTACAATGGAGTTATAATGGAATCATATTAGTAGGATATAATAGACAGCTTAAAAATATATCTTATAAAATATAAATATAAAAATATAAAATTAAAACAATATATATATCTTATAATGTGCTGTAAGAGCTATTCTCAGAGATGTTTTATGGCCCTTATTGATTACTTACTAACAGACAAATATTGTCTAAATGATTTATATACACTCATTTAACCATCACAACAATCATATGCAGTAGGTACTATTTTATCATCCCCATTTATAGATGGGGAAACTGAGGTCAAGAGAAGTTAAGCAACTTGCTCAAGGTCATACAGTCATAGAGTTAATAAGTCAAATCCAGACAGTCTAAAACCAGAGTCAGTGTTTGCACCCATTATACTCAGGGGCTTCTTCAGCAAAATCAACTGAAATGCTCTTTGTAGGATACATTTAAAATAGGTTATTGTCAATTAACTCAAAATAGTATTGTGTGGGCCTAAAATGATGGTTGTTAAATAAAGAAGGAGTCTGGAAAACTGCTTGTGATGTAATATGAAACTTTTTAAAATGCAGAATAAAAGATGTACAAATGCTCTGAGTGAAATAAATATATATATGGGACAAACTGGAAGGAAATATACAACTATGGAAGCAAGCTTGATGATTGGTCTAGGCTAGGGCAGTGGTCCCACCCCATCCCAACTAAATCTATGTCTGGAATTGGGAACCAGGCTCCAACAGTTTTTAAAGATGCCCAGGAAATTGATTCCAGTGTTCCATCATGTTTAGGAACCTCTGGTCTAGAGTTCAGAGCCAGGTAAAAGAGGCCAAGGAGAACCAGGCTTTTCTTTTATCCCCTATAAATGAGGGCAAATAAAAGTTTTCTAGAAATCTAAAGAGAAGTTGTCATTAGCAAAAAACATCAAGAAACAATTCATAAAAGTAGAAATATAAATGGCCAGAAGACCTGGAAAAGTACTCAGAAAGAATTTAAGAGATACCATTTTTTTTTAGAACAGCAAAGATGGAAAAGAATGATTATCCCCAATACACAAAGGTATGTGTTCAAAGATGTTTACTAAAGCATTGTTTCAAATAGTAGTATCCTACAAACAACTTAGATAGCAATCAATAGGTGGTTAATAAAATATATTATGATCCATCCATTACATAGGATACTTGAAGCCACTAAAAATCATGATCTAAGCCTCTCCTTGTTGGCCTAAAAAGCTGTTTACGATACATTTTTAAGTGCAGAAAGACAGGCTAAGCAATATTATGTACAGTATGATCTCAGTTTTTGTTAAAAAGCTAAATAACATATAAAACAAATTAATAGTTATTTCTGAGTGATGGAATCAGAGCTGATTTTTTTCTCTTTTGCCTTCGGTCCTTATTTCTGTCTAAGAATGTACAAACAAAAACAACAAAAACTCCCAACCTTTAATGAAGCAAGTTTTAGGTAATTAGAGGAAAATGCCCTTCGGGTAGAGAAGTTTCCCTTTTCTTGCAGGAAAGGCACAGATTATTTTAAATAAAACAAGCACTGTCCAGATTTTATCTTCTCCTTTAGCAAATTCTTATGTCCTAAAAGGGTTTTTTCCAATTAAACAGATATTGTTTTGGACAATGGTAAAATCTCAGAGCAAAAGAGTCCTCTGGCTGCGGTTTCAGAAGCTGGGAGTTGGTTCTTTGGGAAGAAGATGTTTATCAAGGCACTTTGATGCTCCCTTAGAACTTGCCAACACAATCTGTTTATTTTATTATGTAGCTTGTAATTTCTTAATTTGAAACTTAAGTTCTCATATACTGTTCTACTGCCAGACATTACATGAAGAGTTTAAAGCAGACAAAGCAATCAAAAAGAACACATTATACTCTCTAGATATTTACTGGTACTTTTAAACTCTTAGATTAGTATCTTCATGGATAATTTTGGCAAATTGATAAGTGTTTGGGGTTTAAAAAGTCGAACTCTGCCTAGGATAGGACTGAGCGATTTAGTAGGAAAAGTGATAAGAAACTTCTATGAATACAGCACCTGGTCCAGAAATAACAACTAAACCAATCCCTAATAATCAGCATTAATCAAACCATCCCAAGTTTCCAGCCATCCCTGTGCAGCTCTGAAAGCCTCTTCTAGACAAAGGTCCTTATCTTGGAGAGATGCTCCTCTGATTCCCAGTTAAAGGTACTGTTTATGACCTTCTGTTAACTCAGGTAGTTTTTTTTTTTTTTTTTTTTTTTTTTTTGCGGTACACGGTACGCAGGCCTCTCACTGTTGTGGCCTCTCCCATTGTGGAGCACAGGCTCACAAATGGCTCACGGGCCTAGCAGGTCTGCTGCATGTGGGATCTTCCCGGACCGGGGCACGAACCCGTGTCCCCTACATCGGCAGGCGGACTCTCAACCACTGTGCCACCAGGGAAGCCCCTAACTCAGGTAGTTTTTGAAAAAAGAACAAAAAAACATACAGGAGCGGTGAATCCTTGAGGACAGTGTAAAAAAAATAATATTTGAGAAAAAGTTGTTTTTAGGTATTTGGAGGGAACACATCTGTAGATAGAAAACTGTTCTTTATATGAAAGCTTGGCCCTCATTTTACAATAGGGATGCTAATTTATGAGGATGTTCCAGACAGAGGCAGTGTAAGAATATATTCCACACAGGTTTTTTAATAACCTTCAAAAGTCACATTTATGAAAATTCCATTCCTTATCCCTAGTAGTATGAGAGTTGACCATTAGTTTAGGGCTTTCTGGGTCTAGAGAGCATGTACGCTCAGCAATTTTCTCTTACTATACAATTCCCCCACCCCTACCCAGGGTCCTCAGCTACAGTGTTTTTCAGAACTTGCTTTCTAAGAGGTCAGGGTCTCTTCCAGTTCCAGATTAAGGGGCAGGCCAGCAGGGAAACTGCCAAGATGCCAAAATACAAGGAAAACCTAACTAGAGAAAGAAAGTAGGATTTGCCAGAACTCCTTTCAAAGAGGGCTCTGTAAATGGTTGAAAGTCCTCTGATGAAGGGGCCTGTGGTAGTCATGACAACCGTAAGGGGTATGCATGCTTGAGTGACAGTAGGCGGTCACCAAAATGCTTTCTCAGGTAGGTGATTCCTGTTAAGCACATTGTTTTTATTTTGCTCAGTGATGCATGCAAGTTTGGGGCCAGAGGTGAAATGCCCAGGACAACAAAGGAGCTGCTGCCCCAGTGGTCCTCCTTCTCCCCATCACCCTGCACAGCTTCTCTAAATAGTGGACCAAATATTTGAAGAATATCAAAGCATCCACAATGCTTAGCTTGCCCCATCAAGAAGCCAAGCATTTGAAAACAAAAACTACAAGATGACCTAAGTTTTAAAAACCTCAAAATATGGTAAAACATTTCAAACAGTTCCATAAAAGTCACCCAACTCTAGCTCTCCTCTTTTTAATTACCGTTCTGCTCTGTGTTTCTCAATTGCGCTGTCCAGCTCAGCAGGATGAAGTACAAATCAGACCAGAGACTCACAAAAGCCAGGGCAGAATCTGAGAGCACCAGGCTGGTGCAGAAGGAAGGGACAATGGAGATGTCTGGCACCAGACCGGGTGGTCCCCAAGTTGAAAGCCATCTGAGAAGGAATGCAATAATCTGTGGGAATTTGGAAACTGCACACAATGGGAAGCATCATTGTAAAGGACATTGGAGGCTTCGAAAGATATCCAGCACCTGTGTCAGGTACTGTGCTAGGTGGTTTTCATTCCTTATTTCATTTGATCTGAGTACTAATTCTGTAAAGTCAGAACTGCTATCCCCACTTCACAGATGAATAATTTGAGGCTCAAAGGGTTTAAGAAGTGTGCCCAACTTCACATCATTATAGCAAGGGCCTGAGCTAGAATCAAATCTACATTTGTCTGAATTCAATATCCATGCTCTTCTCAAGAGACAGACAGAAAACACAGCCACCTAGGAAGAAGGCAGTGTCACTGGACTTGACATCAAGAGACAAGTGTTCTATCCTGGGTTTTAACTCTTCCCAATTGGGACAAGACACCTAATCTCTTTGGGGGAGACGATATGCATGCTGATGAAATGGGAGGGTGCAAGAGTGATGACAGTAAAAATGACCATCCCTATTATAATAAAACCCAAGAGGCTCATTGAGATCTGATGTAGAGGTGCCCACTCTGGGCAAAGAGCACCTATATCAGGGCAGGTGAGGAAGGTAGAAGCTGCCAAGCTGGGTCTCAGACACACCAAGAGGGCTCCTGAGCTGAGCTGGATGGTCACAAGAGGAGAGCTGAGGCCTGAAGGGCATCCTGGGGACCCAACAACAAAAAATTCTGCTTCTCCAACCATGGAGGGGATTAAAATAAAAGGTCAGCATTGGACCAGGGGCTTAAAGAGAAATTAGCCATAAAACTCCAGATTGAAGATAGAGAGAGTGCTAGCCACGCTGAAGGAGGGAATATCTAGGTAAGCCTAGAAGAGAAGAAATGAAGCCTCATCAAGTGAAAAAAAAAACAGTGAGGCCAGACATGTATAGGTGATTTTACAGTATACTTATACTTAGCTGATACCCTGGTCCAGTAGCAAAATAATGAATGTGTTTTAAGTGGGTACTGCAGAACAGTAGGAAGGCCAGTTAATAACGGAAGAGGGTCTTGAAACAGAACAAAATTGGAGCACTCAAACTTCCCAATTTTATTTTATTTTATTTATTTATTTATTTATTTTTTGCGGTACATGGGCGTCTCACTGTGGTGGCCTCTCCCGTTGCGGAGCACAGGCTCCGGATGCGCAGGCTCAGCGGCCATGGCTCACAGGCCCAGCCGCTCCGCAGCAATGTGGGATCTTCCCAGACCGGGGCACGAACCCGTGTCCCCTGCATCGGTAGGTGGACTCTCAACCACTGCGCCACCAGGGAAGTCCAAACTTCCCAATTTTAAAACTTACTACAAAGCTACGATAACAAAGACAGTGTGGTATTATTGACATATAGATCAATGGACTAAAATTGAGAGTCCAAAAATAAACCTTTATGAATCTACTGTCAATTGATTTTTGGACAAGAGTACCAAGATCATTCAAAGAGGAAAGAATAGACTGACTGAACAAATGATGCTTGGACAACTGAATAGCCATACACAAGAGAATGAAGTTTGACCTCTACCTCACACTATATATAAAAATTAATTCAAAATGGATCAAAGACCTGAAATTTAAGAGCAAAACTATAAAACGCTTAAAAGAAAACATAGGGGTAAATCTTTATGTGCCTGGATTTGGCAATGGATTCCTAGATATGACACCAAAATCATAAATCAAGATTGAGTCATGAGGAAATAGAAAGTCCTAGTAGACCTATAACTAGCAAGGAGATTGAATCAGAATCAAAAACCTTCCAACAAAGAAAAGCCCAGGACCAGATGGCTTCACTGGTGAATTCTACCAAACATTTAAGAAAGAATTAACACTAATCCTTCTCAAACTCTTCCAACAACCTGAAGAGAAAAGAACATGTCCAAATATTTTATGAGGCCAACATTACCCTGAAATCTGGAAAAAGATACTATAAGAATAGAAAATTACAGGCCAACAACTCTGATGAATATAGATGCAAAAATCCTCACCAAATAGTAGCAGCATTAAAAGGATCATACACCATGACCAAGTGAGATTTATCCTTGGGATGCAAGGATGGTTCAATATATGATAATCAAATAATGTGATATACCACATTAACAAAATGAAGGATAAAAATCACACGTCCATCTCAATAGATGCAGAAAAAACATTTGACAAAATTCAACATCCTTTCATGATAAAAACTCTTAACAAACTAGTAATAGAAGGAACTCACCTCAACATAATAAAGGCCATGTTTGGAAAGTGCACAGCCAATACCATACTCAACGGTAAAAAAAACTGAAAGCTTTTCCTCTAAGATCAGGAACAAGGTAAGGATGCTCACTCTCACCACTTCTATTCAACGTAGTGCTAGAAGTCCTAGCCAGAGCAAATAGACAAGAAAAAGAAATAAAAAAGCATCCTAGCTGGAAAGGAAGAAGTAAAATTGTCTCTGTTAGCAAATGACATGATCTTACATATGGAAAACCCTAAAGATCCCACAAAATACTGTTAGAACTAATAAATAAATTTTATAAAATTTCAAGATACAAAATCAATATACAAAAATCAGTTGTATTTCCATACACTAACAATGAACTACCTGAAAAGGAAATTGGAAAACAATCTCATTTACAAGCACACAGTAAATAAAAAAATTAATAAAATACTTAGGAATAAACTTAACTAAGGAAGTGAAAGACTTATACACTGAAAACTATAAAACATTCATGAAATAAATTAAAGAAAACAAATGGAGAGAAATTCTGTGTTCATAGGTTAGAACACTTAATATCGTTAAAATGTCCACACTACCCTAAGAAATCTACAGATTCAATGCAATCCCTATGAAAATCCCAATGGCATTTTTTACAGGAATTTTTTTAAAGTACTAAAATTCATATGAAACCACAAAAGACCTCAACAGCCAAAATGGTTTTGAGAAAGAACAAACTGGAGGCATCACACTCCTGATTTCAAAATATATTACAAAACTACTGTAATCAAAATAGTAGGATACAGGCTTAAAAATAGACATATAGACTAAAGGAACAAAATAGAGAACCTGGAAATCAAACCACACATATATAGTCAACTTATCTTCAACAAGGGTGCCAAAAATACATAGTAGGGAAAAGATAGTCTCTTCAACAGTATTAGGAAAACTGAATATCCACGTTCAAAAAAATGAAATTGGACCCTAATCTTACACCATACACAAACATCAACTCAAAGTGAATTAAAAAGTTAAATGGAAGAACTGAAACTATAAAACTCCTAGAAGAAAACAGGAGGAAAGCTTCATGACATTGGCCCTGGCAATGACTTCATGGATATGATATCAAAAGCATAGACAATGAAAGCAAAAATAGAGTGGGACTACATCAAATGAAAAAGCTTATGTACAGCAATGGAAACAAAAGAGTGAAAAGGCAACCTACAGAATGGGAGAAACATATTCACTAATCTTGTATCACATAAGGGACCGCTTTCCAAAATATATAAGAAATTCTTACAACTCAATAGCAAAAAACCTAATAACCCAATTTAAAAATGGGCTAAAGACATGAATTGACACTTCTACAAAGAAGACAATACAGATAGCCAACAGGTACATGAAAATATGCTCAATACCACTAATCATCAGGGAAATGCAATCAAAACCACAATGAGATATCACTTCACAGCTGTTAGAATAGTCATTTTTTCTTTTTTTTTTTTAAATTTTATTGAAGTATTTGGACTTCCCTGGTGGTGCAGTGGTTAAGAATCCACCTGCCAATGCAGGAGACATGGGTTCGAGACCTGATCCAAGAAGATCCCACATGCTGCAGAGCAACTAAGCCCATGCGCCACAACTACTGAGCCTGCACTCTAGAGCCCACGAGCCACAACTACTGAGCACGTGTGCCACAACTACTGAAGCCCACGTGCCTAGAGCCCATGCTCCACAACAAGAGAAGCCACTGCAATGAGAAGCCCATGCACCGCAACGAAGAGTAGCCCCTGCTCACCACAACTAGAGAAAGCCCAGACGCAGCAACGAAGACCCAACACAGCCAAAAATAAATAAATAAATAAATAAATAAAATTTATTGAAGTATAATTGATTTACAATGTTGTGTTAGTTTCAGGTGTACAGCAAAGTGATTCAGTTAGACATACATATATATCTATTTTTTTCCAGATTATTTTCCGTTACAGGTTATTACAAAATTAGAATAGGTATTTTCAAAAACAACCAAAAGACAACAAATGTTGGCAAGAATGTGAAGAAACTGGAACCCTTGTATGCTGTTGGAGTGAATGCAAAATAGTGTAGCTGCTATGGAAAACAATAGGGAGATTCTACAAAAATTAAAATAGAACGACCAGCAATGATCCAGCAATCTTACTTCCAGGAATGTATTCAAAAGAACCGAAATCAGGATCTTGAAAAGATATTAGCCATCCCATGTTCTTGGAGCACCAGTCACAATAGCCAAAATGTAGAAACAACCTAAATGTCCATTGATGGACGAACGGACAAAGAAAATGTGGTAAATCATGGAATCGTACTCAGTCTCTTAAAAAAAAGAAGGAAATCCTGAAATATGTGGTAACATGGATGAACGTTGAGGACATTATACTAAGTGAGATAAGCCAGTCATAAAAGGACAAATACTGAGTGTTTGTGCTTATATGAGGTACCTAAACTAGTCAAACTCATAGAATCAGAGAGTAGAATGGTGGTTTCCAGGGGCTGGGGCAGTGGAAATGGGGAGTTACTAATCAATGGGCATAAAGTCTCAATTATGCAAGATGAATAAGTCCTAGAGATCTGCTGTACAACACTGTCTCTGTAATTAACAATAGTATATTGTACACTTAAAATTTTGTTAAGAGGGTAGATCTCATGTTGTGTTTTGACTACAGTAAAATAAAATTTTAAAGAAATAATGGGAGATATACAAGTGGCCAACAAGCACATGAAAATATGTATAATAATGAAACAGGGCACAGGGCAAGAAAGAGGACGAAGGCCCATCCTAGTTACATTTCATATTATCTCACTTAATCCTCACAAGAGACTCCATGATGTTAATATTATTAGTCCCATTCTGCAGACAAGGAAACAGAGGCTCAGAGCCATTAAGAAACCAGTCACAGTTAATAAATGGCAAGGTTGGGATGAAGCTTCTCAATAAGTTACTAAAACGGCAGCAACCAAGATTATAACTTAAAGAAAGAGGATGCTTTCAGAGGCACTGAACACTGGACCTTTGATTTTATGGTACTTTTACAGTGTGATAACATATAAAAAGCTGTGATAAAATTTTATGTCTATGAAGCCAGGGACACAAAGCCTTGGCCCGTGTTGAGGATAATGAAGGACAGGTGCTGCACGGATTTATGAATACGACTTGGCCAACTCCCTCAACCCCGCCCTGCATAACTGCTTCTCTGATCCAAAGACAAACACCAAGAAATAGTTGGCAGGAATATGCATCTTGCCCTAGAGGCACAAACTAATAGAAACAACTGGCCTCAGGGAGGCTTTGGAGACCACTTGGTCTTAGTGGGTCCAAACACACAACCACTGAGCGGATGTATCTGGATCACCTGGGAAGCTTGTTAAATGTAAATTCCTGGGCCCCACTCCAGACCCCTGGGGAGTTAGGCCCAGAAATTAGAATTTTTAAAAAAAACTCCCCAGGGGAACCCTTATACATTGTTGATGGGAACGTAAAATGGAACAGTCACTTTAGAAAACAATTTGGCAATTTTCTAAAAAGTTAAACACAGAATTACCGTCTGACCCAGCAATTCCACTTCTAGGTATGTACCCAAGAAAAATGAAAACATACATTCCCACAACAACTTCTACATGAATGTTCTTAGCAGCATTATTCACCACCTGCTAAGTCCAACACCTGGACCAAGTGTCCCTAAACTGACGAACAGATAGACTAAATGTGGTGTATCTGGACAATGGAATACTATTGAACAACAAAAAGGAACAAACAGTTGATACATAATACATCAATGAACCGCAAAGACATGTTAAGTGAAAGAAGTCAAGTGCAAGAGACCACAAGTTGCATGATTCTATTCATATGAAATGTTCAGAAAAGATAAATCTACAGAGATAGAAAGTGCATATATTGTATGTTCCTTATAAGACTGATTTATGGTGATGGTTGCACAATCGGGTAAATTTACTAAAAATCATTGAATTTTTACACTTGAAATAGGTAAATTTTATATTTTATGATACATAAAATATGCCTTAATAGAGCTGTTTCTTAAAAAAACAAAAAAACAAAAAAAACTCTCTGGATGACTTTGAAGCACCAGTAGGTGTGAGAACCACTGAATTCCAATATACTTATCTTACGATGGAAACTGAAACCCAGAGAGGGAAATGATTCACCCAGTGTCACAAAGTGAATTTATACAGAGTCAGAATGCCTCTGATCTGTGACGACGGAAAAGGAAACAGAGAGCTGGGGATGACCTGGTGAAATGAACCAAAGGGAACATACAACTTTAATGATTCAGTCCCCACTAAACCCTTTTCCCCCTCAAAGAGCAGGAAGCTGGCTTGTTTTGCTTGAATGATCCAGGAAAGGGGCTCAGGAAGCAGCTGGAGGGCATAGACTTGGAGTCAGGAGGCCTGAGTTCAAATCCTGGCCCTGAGAGTTAATGGTGACCCTGGGCAGGTCATCCCACCTCCCCGAGTCTCATCGTGTTCATCCATCTGTAAACGGAGCTGATAACATCACGCTCCCAGGATCACCGTGACCCCAGTAGGGAAGACACTGAATAATCCAGGCAAGAGATGACTCCAGATGATTTCCTTCCCTGCCTAACTGAAACCACAGATGTCCAGCCCAATCTGCTTATCTAAACGCCACAACTAGAGCATCCCTTCCAGCCTATAGGGCACTCACAGGCCCTTTCAAGTTCTCTGATGCAGGCATCACAAACCCACCCCGATCTTGGTCTTATCCTGACTTAATCCAAGTCACCAGGTGTCATAAAACTCTGGAAAGGGGGAAACAGGATCGTATTTCTTTACAGATATGACAGCCCCAGACTGAGAACAATATATATTTAAAAAATAACAACCTTCCGAGTGGCCACCAATGCATCAATACTGGATTGGGTGTGGTGTTATTACAAGACCAAGAGAATGTAAAACATCCTGTAATATATCTCAGTAGAAAATCTTTGCCAAGGGAAAGAAATCTGTCTTCTATCTAAAAGGAATGTTTAGTAATTGTTTGGGCCTTGGATAAACTCAGGCCATACGTTTTGGGGCCAGCCGTTTACATTATGGATAATCATAGAGCCCTGATGTGAATATAGACATTGCAGACCAAGAATAGTAAGGGACCGAGATGGTCATGGCAGCTTTGACACTTAGGGAGAGACGGGAAGCCTGTGGCAGGATGGGGAACATTTAGGCCAAGATGCTTTCTGAGAAGGAAAAATGTAAACCCTGGTACCTCCTGAACTGAACCCATCTCAGTGGATTCTGAGCTCTCAGCCTATGAGATCAGACAATCAGACAGGAACGTCGATGTGGCGGAGGCGAAGGTGAGAAGGGATCCCTTCAACTCGGCTGCTTAGGCCACATTTTCTTTGCTTTATTAGCTCTAAGAGGAATCTGACTTCTTGGAGGAAACTGCTTGTGTCACTGACTAGTTGGCTCCTGGTAACTGAACTAGACAGAGATTAACAGGCATTCTTTGTAAAACGTCACTCGGGACAGACAAGAAGACAAAAGAAACGGCAGCTCCCCACTTACCACAGCAGAGCAGGCTCAGGCCGGGAGAAAGAAAGCCTAACCTGAGAGCATTTAGCTCACAGAGGTGTGAAAGGCTTGTTGCAAATGTAAGCAGCAGTAGCAGCAGAACATAAATGCGCACAGGAGAAGCTAGAAGAGGGCAAGGACTAAGGCAGGATAAATAGGAAGAAATGCAAAGGGTAGGAGGACAAACATCTAAAATGGGGATGGCAAACACTCAGCACAGGGGCTGCAAATGCCCCCACCCCAGGATGCATGGTGGCCCCAGAATCCCCCGTGCAGTCCCCAGGCAGCCACTGGGAGGAACTGGGCTCCACGGGCACTTCTCAGGCCTGAAGAGAAAGCCAAGATTTTCACATCCAGTTAAACATGGAGGAGTGACTATCAGCCTTCACTTCCTCTCCCTCCCAAAACCCTACTAAAGTGTCAGTAAAGCAATTAAAAATACTGTAACCCACAAGGATAAAGGCAACAGAAAGAAGACATCAGCGAATCAAAGGTTTCAGCAAAGTTGGTGATAGAGTACACGTTTTAAACTCAGAATCCGCCATGAAGGATCTGCTGAGATCAAAGCCAACCAGCTTGACAACCCCAGCAGCTCAGGCCTTGGAGGCATAAGTTCCATGAAAGACGGGCATCAGGGAAATGAAAAAAACCAGCATTACTGTGACTGTATGAGGCCAGACCACTTTGTATTCTCCATCTCCCGCTCTGAGCAGGCAAGAGGTTTATTCTCGGGAGAAACTGAGGAGGGGCTGCAGACTCAGGAAGCAGACATGGTGGAGAAGAGAAGCGAGGGATGAGGGACTCGCAGAACACCAGTCACACGTCCACCTCCCCAGGCAGGAGATTAAAGAATTCTTCCCTGGAAATATCAGCTTTTCTTGGGCCTCAAGCCTATTGCCTTTCAGACTGGAACTACACCATTGGCTCTTCTGGGTCTCCAGCTTGCCAACTGCAGATCTTGGGACTTGCCAGCTTCCAAAAAGCATGTGAACCAATTCCTTATAACAAATAAATAAGTAAATATATACATATATACACACATACATACATCCTATTGCTTCTGTTTCTCTGGAGAATTCTGACAAATACAGATGTATTGAACTATTTAGAAAGAAATAATGGTAACGTATGAAAGAACTGTAGTGAACAGTATTTCCGTGGTCATAATTATATGAACAATGACCATTTAAAAGTTCAGCTACAACTACACGGGGAAGGCTGGAGGAGGGGGAGCGGGGGGAGGTGGGGAGAGGGGGCAGTAGTAAGGCTGGGAGTGATTGGTTTAAGAATGCTAAATCCAGTTACCTTACGAGAAGTCAAGAAGGAATATTCAAAATGGATAACTCACATGTCTAGAAAAATGGAGGTAAATGCCAAAAGAAACAGCTCAAGAAGTTGAAGACAGTTGCCTCTGGGGAATGGATAGGATTTGGGGGGAATACTGTTTTTCATTATAAGCCTTTAAGGGCTATCTGATTTTTAAATTATATGCATATGTTCATAAATAAAAGTTAATTTAAAAAAGGAAAAAGAAAGGAAACCAGATTTTCAAGATAGATCAATTAGGGTGTGATTATACATGTTAAAAGTAACTTAATTGGAATTGGCAGTAGAGACAAACCTTCCTGCCACCTGTAACACGTGATGACAAGGCTACTTATTTGTAATCAACAGTTTTTTATGCAATTAAGTGTTTCATGGCTTATAAACAAGATTCAAAGGTAACTAATTTATATATTATGACCAAAAGAGATATCTATACAATCAAAATATTTTTTAAATTAAGTACTAGTGAATGATGTATCTCTGCTCTTCTTAGTAATCAAAGCCTGAAATAAATCTAATTACCATGCATTCAGCTTCCTGGAAGCAAAGAACTTATCCAAGTGTTGGATGTTATTGTAAACAAGCTCATTTTTAAAAGTAACCTAGTAAGTGGATAGTTGTGGAGGTCCCAAAGAGACACTAATAGGACAAAAGGGAAGAAAATCTAAACGACATACAAATGAAAGCTGGGATTTAGAATAAAATTTCCAATGACAGCATCATTCATGGATTTTAAAAGTGCTCTATTGTGCTATTGCAAACACCAAATCCACCCTAGCTGGATTAAACGGAAAATATATTTAAAGGACATTAGGCAGCTCACAATCTCCATGAGAGCCAGCTTGGAAGCTACTCAGCCAGGAACAGAGGACATGATGAACCAGCACCTGCCCCTAAGGTTACAGACCACATGGTCACCGTCACCGACAGCTTGCACCATCAGTACTACCAAGAGGACGTGGTACAGGGACCGAGGCAGTTTGATCCAGAGCAAAACTTCCAACACCCTCCTCCCTATCCCATCTATTGCGGGAAAGAAAGAACTGGTAAAAATTCTTTGGCGTTTGACGCATATCTGCTTTAGGAAAAGGTGGGTGAGGAGGTGTTCAATATGTGTGGGTGCTCCCCCAATGCTCTGGCACCATCACTTCATTCTGGATTCTTCATCAGGGAGGGATCATCCAGCTAGGAAAATAGGAAAGTGAATTCCAGTCATTTCTCCCCTGTCAGGAGGAAGCCAAAGCCATGTCCTGTGATGAACGATGAGCCCCAAACAAGAGCTGAGAAGGTGTCAGGCTAAGGCAATATCAGTCAGTTTAGAACTCTACACTCTATCCATAATAATTAGATTACTGATTGGTCCACTTAATGTCCTCCATACTTACTTAACAGTTGCCTAACTAGCTCCTTTGAAAATTGGACCTTAAGAGGGAACCCACAAAGGCACAGCCTTGGTATCTATCTTAATCTAATAGAAGCAGAGCTACTATTCTATTCAGGAGGAACGGTATGGGGCGTGAGGCAAGGAAGGACCCATCTCCCATTTTCAAAAAGCAGTACTAATAAATAGAAACCTCCACCAGCTGGGGATTTGCCCACCGGAAGTGTTTTCTTTGTTTCTTTATGCAGAAGACCACAGATCCCTGGAAGGTCCTGGTGTAACTGTGAGGGGAGCCTGAAGACAGAAACTGCACCAAGTATTGTCAGCAGATTGTGTAAACAATAAGTCTCACACATGTGCATAGGCGCCGTTTCAAATGTATGCAGATGCTGTTGTGATGAGTAAGATACTGTGATTTACTGAATGAGCTGAATCAGCATTCATAAGGATGTTCTTCATTATGGATGTGATCAATGTGTCATTCTCTGCCTGCCTTCCTTGACCCATTCTCCGCCTTTCTTTGACCTGCTCTGTGTCTCAGGAGGGAGTCCTTGCCCTTTGACTTCCAACTGGACTTGACCAGGAGGAGATGGGATGATGAGAGGAGTCCACGTATTTATTTTGACTCTCCATTCCAACCCTCACCCGCCCTTTGACCCAAGAAGGTCATTAGACACCTCCAGACCTCAGTTTCCCCATCTGTTCAATGGGGGAATGACTCTGAGGTGTATTTCAGTGGCTGTCCCATGTTTTTACTTCTTGGAGCCTCAGAAAGAATAGTTATTCACATCGGCCAAATCAAATAGGTATTCATTCCAAGCTGATATTTCCTCGCTGAGGTCAGAATGTCTTCTTTCAAAAAGAGATCAAAACGACAGGATAGGAAAGTTTTTGATTTGTCTTTATCTGTTTTCACATTAAATGTTCACTGAGGACTGATTCCTTATTACCATCTAAACGCAGGCTTGAACTCAGTAAATACCAAGCAGTTATGTGGGACTGTAAGATTCATTTTTTTCTAAACATTTTACGTGTCTCATTGGGCATAAACTAGGGCATTTGCTGCAGGAAGTATCACCCAGAATCCTCTGCAGGTAGCCTCTCTGTACTAACAGGGCATGCTGCACATATTGTATAAAATCGCACAAATGTGAAAAGGAGTTGTTTTCTTCCTCAAATTTTTCCCCACGTATCATAGGAACTGTATTAGCCCTTAGCCATAGAAGTCATTCATTTTTAAATGGAGAAGGGTTAAAAATTCCCTCTTGAACTTGAAGTCTCCTAACACAGTTTATCAACCCAAGAAGAACTGTATCTGACTCCAGCGGCTCAGAATATCAAAAGCAAAATATGAAGCATCTGAAATATGCAAGTTCATCCTCTTGGCATTTGACCCCATGGTGGTCCTTGACTCCTGTGTGGCAGGAGGCTTGTCCTAGTTTCAAAATCGTGCAAGATTATTTTCCACAAAATATGTTTGTGGAACATATTATGTTGCCTCACTCAAAGCTGTTTTTAAAGTCTGCATCTATCAGTTTCCCAGGAACATATTCCTATTTCTCTTCACCACGTGAAGTTTGATTGTTTTTTCGGGTAATGTCTGGAACTGCTCTGGATATGAAACATTTAAATTTAAAAATATTCTCATGCATATCAAAGAAGAATGTAAGGACATTAATATTATCCCATAATGCTTATTACAGATAGTGCAATGGGTAAAAATCTAGGTCTGTAGGCTTATATAAAAACACTATGGGATAATAAGCATATTATTTTCAGTTTTTCTTGGATGCTATTACACTTTTCTAAATATTAAATATTAACACAGTATTCTGTAAGATGATGAACTTTCTTCCATTTCCTTCTGTAAATACAAGCATCTGACACTGCCGTATTCAACCACCCAAAAGGCTACTCTTGTACTTTCCCTTTGCTTCCTAAGTATTTCATTTTCTCTGGTATATTTTCCAGGTACACACAATTTTTAGTGTTAATTTATTTGTGACTATGAGTTTAACTCAAGTATGATCCTTCCCAAACGGGAGTCAGCATACTGCTAGGAATGGTAACCATTTGTTAAAAAGTGGAAGTTTGAAGTATAAACTTTAAACAATCAAAAATGTGGACAATAATAGGCAAAATTCAAAATAATTTGAAATCAGGCCAAGTTTTGAAATTTCCTCACTATAAAACTGACAACAAGTAATGATAACAATAGCAAAACAACAACAATAATAATAGGATTACCTCAAACCCAACTTAGAGCAAACTGGTCACAATCTGTCTAAAATGCATAGGATGCATTTATATGTAAATGTCAATTTTTAAAAATGCATTCTATGTATACATCAAAGAAAGAGTTTACCATCGTAGATATACAAATGAACCTAAACCTGACTTTTTTTATTATGGTGGGAAAAAAATCTGAGCATTAGCTGCATGAAAAAAGTTTCCTGCAATGATATTTATTAATAAATTATGCAAACTTTTGAAGAAAAACCACTAGGACCTTTTTCAATGTAAGAGAAAAGTTGGGATTTGGAACAATCCACTGGAAAACACAGTTAGTGAAGCCCTAAGTTGCTTGTAGTTTTGTTCAGGGTTAGTTTCAGAAACACCTTAGGAGATAAAGTTCAGTCAAGAGAACATCTGGTGAAGCCCTGATATGTATACATGAATTTTTCTGGTTTGGATCAAAAAGAGATAGGCTAAAAAAATCAATACTACAACCAAATAACACATTTTAAACTACTCAACAGAGACTAGTAAAGGAGCATCTAAGAAACTTTCCAGACAGTTGAGAAGTATTAAACTCTTAGTCCACTTATGGTCTTTGCTGCTTCTGTTTATAATATTGTTGTAAAGGCTTGTTAATGTGCAAAATGTTTAGCTGTGAAATATCTGATGAAGTAATTTTTAGTAAGGTATGATAATTCCATTCCATTCCACTCATAATCATAATGGTGCTCACATCTCTGAAAATGTACAGACAGTGGCTAAAATTGAGAATGACAGCCTGGATGGAGGCTGGTGAGTGCACTCAGAACTGCTGTAGCTTCAACACAGAACACACCTTAAAAGGAAAGAAGGACAGTGTCTGACTACTAAACTTTTTAGACACATTGTATTAAAAAGTGCATCCAAAAGCTTGCTCTATTACCTCGATGAATACTGGCTGTTGCTGGAGGAAAGACTAGATCTCAGCTAATGTTCTTAAACTTACTATTGAATTGTTGTTTTTCTTAATGGAGGAGCAACTGTTCTCAAAATAAAGGGTAAAGACCTGGATACATTGAATTATTTTGATATTCACAAGTTGACTTCCTTGGGAAAGTTTTTTTTTCATGGCTGAAATCCCTCAACCCACCACTCCAAGGCAGAACTGACTGCTGCAATAAAAAAGTTTGACTTATATGAAGAGCACAGACCCCAGGAACTATATGTCTTTGAGACAGTTTATTTATATTAATGGCCAAAACAAAGAACACTAGTTTTTCTCATTACTGAAATCAAAAACGCTTTGGGTCCATCATATTATAGGAGTAACTTGGTCTCTCAGAGGAAGAAATACTTAGGGAAATTTTCAGGAGCCTGAAAATACGGCATGAAACCACTTCTTTGGCAACATTCTGGGCATCTTCCTACATACAATGCCCCAACACTTATTTGTATGAGTTTATGTTTTCAAAATATTATAACATCAGGCAAGAAGGAGAAGCTGTCTGGACCTAGAACATATTATTATGCAGCATTAGTACTCTTTTACCAACCCAATTTTTAAAAATAACTGAACAACAGCATCTCACATTTTCCCTCAGTGGTAAGCAATATAAATTAATTTTTCTACTAAGACAAATATGTATATGTTATAATGTACAATGAAAAACCCTATGCATTTGTAAGAATGTCTAGACATTCCTAGCCTTTCTTTGTGTTACTTGAGGCCACATACCCAGGGTTCTCACTTATCTGCTCTGGGATTAAATGCACTTGAGAGAAAAGGCATCAGAAGCACTGTACCTCTGGTTTAAGTAGAATATTATGATACTGACATAGTTCAATCCAACGAAAATGTGAAATTCTGGTGAGAGACCAATGGGCTGCTCTTTTCTAAGATAAAAGATCCAAACAGGACAGAAAGGTCTTTTTCTCCTAAAGTCTCCATTTAGAAGTCTCAATTTAAAAAGAAACAACACTAAAATAGATAACTAATGAGAACCTACTGTATAGCACAGGGAACTCTACTCAATGCTCTGTGGTGACCTAAATGGGAAGGAAATCCAAAAAAGAGGGGATATACGTATATGTATAGCTGATTCACTTTGCTGTACAGCAGAAACTAACACAACATTGTAAAGCAACTATACTCCAAAAAAATTAATAAAAAAGGAAAGAAAGAACACAAAAAATCTCCCATGGTAACAGCAATCTTTGTGATGAGTTAAAGCTATTTACTACTTTTTTTTTTTTTTTGGTGGTACGCAGGCCTCTCACTGCTGTGGCCTCTCCCGTTGCGGAGCACAGGCTCCAGACGCACAGGGCCAGCGGCCATGGCTCACGGGCCCAGCTGCTCCGCGGCATGTGGGATCCTCCCGGACCAGGGCACGAACCCGTGTCCCCTGCATCGGCAGGCGGACTCTCAACCACTGCGCCACCAGGGGAGCCCACATTTTCTCATTTTGTAAAATGTATAACAGTTTAGATACTGAATAAAAGTTGAATAAAAAACATTCATTTGGAAATAAAATACTGCTTAGCTTGAGTTAACTGATCTTGTTTTGGGGACTGGAAAAATAGTAATAATAGTGATAACATAATAGCTTACATTTATTGAGCAATTACTAGGCACAAGGTACATGAATTACTTCATTTAATGTTCTTCAAAGACCTTTGAGGGGATACTACTAGTATCCCCATTTGATTGATATAGAATCTGAGGCCTATGGTCAGCAGAGTCAGGTACACATCAGAGTTTTAAAGGCTATTTTATATGGGCGTAAACCAAAGGTTATTGGATACGATGATGACTGAGCATAACAAATAAGAACCTTTGTTATGAAGCAGCTTTGAAAATTAGAATCATTCATGATGCAAAATTTTGGGGGGTTAAAAAACAAACTGATAATTACTGAATGAGTACCTTTCATATATGTAAATTAATTTTTCAAGTGGAGAAATGATTATCTTAAAATTTCCTAATGCCATGAAAAGGGGATTCCACTGTTCAGAAACAGTTGTATAGGAGAGACCTTCAAGATGGCAGAGGAGTAAGACGTGGAGATCACCTTCCTCCCCACAAATACATCAGAAATACATCTACATGTGGAACAACTCCTACAGAACACCTACTGAACGCTGGTAGAAGACCTCAGACTTCCCAAAAGGCAAGAAACTCCCCAGGTAGCTGGGTAGGGCAAAAGAAAAAAGAAAAAACAGAAACAAAAGAATAGGGAGGGGACCTGTGCCTCTGGGAGGGAGCTGTGAAGGAGGAAAAGTTTCCACACACTAGGAAGCCCCTTCACTGGCAGAGATGGGGGGTGGTGGGAGGAAGCTTCAGAGCCACGGAGGAGAGCGCAGCTACAGGGGTGCAGAGGGCAAAGCAGAGAAATACCCACACAGAGGATCGGTGCCGACCAGCACTCACCAGCCTGAGAGGCTTGTCTGCTCACCCACTGGGACAGGTGGGGGCTGGGAGCTGAGGCTAGGGCTTCGGAGGTCAGATCCCAGGGAGAGGACTGGGGTTGGCTGTGTGAACACAGCCTGAAGGGGGCTAGTGCGCCACAGCTAGCTGGGAGGGAGTCCGGGTAAAAGTCTGGACCTGCCTAAGAGGCAAGAGACCACTGTTTCAGGGTGCGAGGAGAGGGGATTCAGAGCACCGCCTAAAGGAGCTCCAGCGGCTACCAGCACCAACCCCAGAGACGGGCATGAGACGCTAAGGCTGCTGCTGCAGCCACCAAGAAGCCTGTGTGCAAGCACAGGTCACTATCCACACCTCCCCTCCCGGGAGCCTGTGCAGCCCGCGTGATCCAGGGACAACTTACCCGGGAGAACACGTGGTGCACCTCAGGCTGGTGCAATGTCACGCTGGCCTCTGCCGCCGCAGGCTCGCCCTGCATTCCGTACCCATCCTTCCCCCTGGCCTGAGTGAGCCAAAGCTCCTTAATCAACTACTCCTTTAACCCCATCCTGTCTGAGTGGAAAAACAGACACCCTCAGGCAACCTACATGCAGAGGTGGGGCCAATCCAAAGCTGAACCCCGGGAGTTGTGCGAACAAAGAAGAGAAAGGGAAATTTCTCCCAGCAGCCTCAGGAGCAGCGGATTAAATCTCCACAATCAACTTGATGTACCCTGCATCTGTGGAATACATGAATTGACAACAATTCATACTAAAATTCAGGCGGTGGACTTTGGGAGCAACTGTAGACTTGGGGTTTGCTTTCTACATCAAATTTGATCCTGGTTTTATGTTTATCTTAGTTTAGTATTTAGAGATTATTATCATTGGTAGATTTGTATTGTTCTCTACCTTTTATATATATATATATTTGTTTGTTTGTTTGTTTCCTTTTTGTCTTTCTGTGAGTGTGTATGTGTATGCTTCTTTGTGTGATTTTGACTGTAAAGCTTTGCTTTTACCATTTGTCCTAGGGTCCTGTCTGTCCATTTTTTTTTCTTTGTACAGTTTTTAGTGCTTGCTATCATTGGTGGACTTCTTTTTTGGTTTGGTTGCTCTCTTCTTTCTTTCCTTTTTTTCTTTTTTTAAATTATTTTTTAATTTTTAATATTTTTTATTTTAATATCTTTATGTTTTTCTTTCTTTCTTTCTTTTTTTCTCCCTTTTCCTCTGAGCCATGTGGCTGACAGGGTCTTGGTGCTCCGGCCAGATGTCAGGCCTGTGCCTCTAAGGTAGGAGAGCCCAATTCAGGACATTGGTCCACCAGAGACCTCCCAGCTCCACGTAATATCAAATGGCAAAAATCACCCAGAGATCTCCATTTCAATGCCAAGACCCAGCTCCACTCAACAACCAGCAAGATACAGTGCTGGACATCCTATGCCAAACAACTAGCAAGACAGGAACACAACCCCACCCATTAGCAGAGAGGCTGCTAAAATCATAATAAGGTCACAGATAGCTCAAAACACACCACCGGACGTGGTCCACCCCACCAGCAAGAGAAGATCCAGCCTCACCCACCAGAACACAAGAACGAGTCCCCTCCACCAGGAAGCCTACACAACCCACTGAACCAATATCAGCCACTGGGGGCAGACACCAAAAACAACAGGAACTATGATCCTGCAGCCTGCGAAAAGGAGACCCCAAACACAGTAAGTTAAGCAAAATGAGAAGACAGAGAACTACGCAGCAGATGAAGGAGCAAGACAAAAACCCACCAGACCAAACAAATGAAGAGGAAATAGGCAGTCTACCTGAAAAAGAATTCAGAGTAATGATAGTAAAGATGATCCAAAATCGTGGAAACAGAATGGAGAAAGTACAAGAAACGTTTAACAAAGACCTAGAGGAACTAAAGAGCATACAAAAAATGATGAACAACACAATAAATGAAATTAAACATTCGCTACAAGGAATCAATAGTAGAATAACTGAGGCAGAAGAACGGATAAGTGACCTGGAAGATAACACAGTGGAAATAACTACCGCAGAGCAGAATAAAGAAAAAGGAATGAAAAGAATTGAGGACAGTCTCAGAGACCTCTGGGACAACATTAAACATACCAACATTCGAATTATAGGAGTCTCAGAAGAAGAAGAGAAAAAGAAAAGGACTGAGAAAATATTTGAAGAGCTCACAGTTGCAAACTTCCTTAATATGGGAAAGGAAATAGTTAATCAAGTCCAGGAAGCTCAGAGAATCCCATACAGGATAAATCCAAGGAGAAACACACCAAGACACATATTAATCAAACTATCAAAAATTAAATACAAAGAAAACATATTAAAAGCAGCAAGGGAAAAACAACAAATAACATACAAGGAAATCCCCATAGGGTTAACAGCTGATCTTTCAGCAGAAACTCTGCAAGCCAGAAAGGAATGGCAGCACATAGTTAAAGTGATGAAAGGGAAAAACCAACAACCAAGATTACTCTACCCAGCAAGGATCTCCTTCAGATTTGGCACAGAAATTAAAACCTTTACAGACAAGTAAAAGCCAAGAGAATTCAGCACCACGAAACCACCTTTACAACAAATGCTAAAGGAACTTCTCTAGGCAGGAAACACAAGACAAGGAAAAGAACTACAATAACCCAAAACAATTAAGAACATGGTAACAGGAACATACATATCGATAACTACCTTAAATGTAAATGGATTAAATCCAACAACCAAAAGACACAGACTGGCTGAATGGATACAAACAAGACCCGTATATATGCTGTCAACAAGACACCCACTTCAGACCTAGGGATACATACGGACTGAAACTGAGGGGATGGAAAAAGATATTCCATGCAAGTGGCAATCAAAACAAAGCTGGAGTAGCAATTCTCATATCAGACAAAATAGACTTTAAAATAAAGACTATTAGAAGAGACAAAGAAGGACACTACATAATGATCAAGGGAGCAATCCAAGAAAAAGATATAAGATGGTAAATATTTATGCACCCAACATAGGAGCACCTCAATACATAAGGTAAATGCTAACAGCCAAAAAAGGGGAAATAGACAGTAACCCAATCCTAGTAGGGGACGTTAACACCCCACTTTCACCAATGAACAGATCATCCAAAATGAAAATAAATACGGAAACACAAGCTTTAAATGATACATTAAACAAGATGGACTTAATTGATATTTACAGGACATTCCACCCCAAAACAACAGAATACACTTTCTTCTCAAGTGCTCATGGAACATTCTCCACGATAGATCACATCTTGGGTCACAAATCAAGCCTCAATAAATTTAAGAAAATTGAAATCATATCAAGTATCTTTTCTGACCACAATGCTATGAGACTGGATATCAATTACAGGAAAAAATTTGTAAAAAATACAAACACATGGAGGCTAAACAATACACTACTAAATAACCAAGAGATCACTGAAGAAATCAAAGAGGAAGTCAAAAAATACCTAGAAACAAATGACAATGAAAACATGATGACCCAAAACCTATGGGATGCAGCAAAAGCAGTTCTAAGAGGGAAGTTTATAGCAATATAATCCTTCCTCAAGAAACAAGAAACATCTCAAATAAATAACCTAACCTTACAACTAAAGCAATTAGAGAAAGAAGAACAAAAAAACCCCAAAGTTAGCAGAGGAAAGAAATCATAAAGAGCAGATCAGAAATAAATGAAAAAGAAATGAAGAAAACAATAGCAAAGATTAATAAAACTAAAAGCTGGATCTTTGAGAAGATAAACAAAATTGATAAACCATTAGCCAGACTCATCAAGAAAAAATGGGAGAAGACTCAAATCAACAGAATTAGAAATGAAAAAGGAGAAGTAACAACTGACACTGCAGAAATACAAAGGATCATGAGATCTTACTACAAGCAACTCTATGCCAATAAAATGACAACCTGGAAGAAATGGACACATTCTTAGAAAAGCACAACTTTCTGAAACTGAATCAGGAAGAAACAGAAAATATGAACAGACCAATCACAAGCACTGAAATTGAAACTGTGATTAAAAATCTTCCAACAAACAAAAGCCCAGGACCACATGGCTTCACAGGCGAATGCTATGAAACATTTAGAGAAGAGCTAACACCTATCCTTCTCAAACTCTTCCAAAATATAGCAGACGGAGGAACACTCCCAAACTCATTCTACGAGGCCACCCTCACCCTGATACCAAAACCAAAGATGTCACAAAGAAAGAAAACTACAGGCCAATATCACTGATGAACATAGATGTAAAAATCCTCAACAAAATACTAGCAAACAGAATCCAACAGCACATTAAAAGGATCATACACCATGATCAAGTGGGGTTTATCCCAGGAATGCAAGGATTCTTCAATATACGCAAATCAATCAATGTGATAAACAGTATTAACAAATTGGAGAAAAACCATATGATCATCTCAATAGATGCAGAGAAAGCTTTCGACAAAATTCAACACCAATTTATGACAAAAACCCTCTAGAAAGTAGGCATAGAGGGAACTTACCTCAACATAATAAAGTCCATATATGACAAACCCACAGCCAACATCATTCTCAGTGGTGAAAAACTGAAACCATTTCCTCTAAGATCAGGAACAAGACAAGGTTGTCCACTCTCACCACTATTATTCAACATAGTTTTGGAAGCTGTAGCCACAGCAATCAGAGAAGAAAAGGAATCCAAATCAGAAAAGAAAAAGTTAAGCTGTCACTGTTTGCAGATGACATGATACTCTACATAGAGAATCCTAAAGATGCTACCAGAAAACTACTAGAGCTAATCAATGAATTTGGTAAAGTAGCAGGATACAAAAGTAATGCACAGAAATCTCTTGCATTCCTATACACTAATTATGAAAAATCTGAAAGAGAAATTAAGGAAACACTCCCATTTACCACTGCAACAAAAAGAATAAAATACCTAGGAATAAACCTACCTAAGGAGACAAAAGACCTGTATGCAGAAAACTGTAAGACACTGATGAAAGAAATTAAAGATGATATAAACAGATGGAGAGATATACCATGTTCTTGGATTGGAAGAATCAACATTGTGAAAATGACTATACTACCCAAAGCAATCTACAGATTCAGTGCAATCCCTATCAAACTACCAATGGCATTTTTCAGAGAACTAGAACAAGAAATTGCAAAATTTGTATGGAAACACAAAAGACCCCAAATAGCCAAATCAATCTTGAGAAAGAAAAACAGATCTGGAGGAATCAGGCTCCCTGATTTCAGACTATACTGCAAAGCTACAGTAATCAAGACAGTATGGTACTGGCATAAAAACAGAAATATAGATCAATGGAACAGGATAGAAAGCCCAGAGATAAACCCATGGACATATGGTCACCTTATTTTTGATAAAGGAGGCAAGAAGATACAATGGAGATAATACAGCCTCTTCAATAAGTGGTGAAGGGAAAACTGGACAGCTACATGTAAAAGAATGAAATTAGAACACTCCCTAACACCATACACAAAAATAAACTCAACATGGATTAAAGACCTAAATGTAAGGCAAGACTCTGTAAAAGTCTCAGAGGAAAACATAGGCAGAACACTCTATGACATAAATCACAGCAAGATCCTTTTTGACCCACCTCCTAGAGCAATGGAAATAAAAGCAAAAATAAACAAATGGGACCTAATGAAACTTAAAAGCTTTTGCACAGTAAAAGAAACCATAAACAAGATGAAAAGACATCCCTCAGAATGGGGGAAAATATTTGCAAATGAAGCAACTAACAAAGGATTAATCTCCAAAATTTACAAGCAGCTCAATGTCAAAAAAAACAACCCAATCCAAAAATGGGCAGAAGATCTAAATAGACATTTCTCCCAAGAAGATATACAGATTGCCAACAAACACATGAACGGATGCTCAACATCACTAATCATTAGAGAAATACAAATCAAAACTACAATGAGGTATCACTTCACACCAGTCAGAATGGCCATCATCAAAAAATCTACAAACAATAAATGCTGGAGAGGGTGTGAAGAAAAGGGAACCCTCTTGCACTCTTGGTGGGAATGTAAATTGATACAGCCACTATGGAGAACAGTATGGAGGTTCCTTAAAAAACTAAAAATGGAACTACCATACAAGCCAGCAATCCCACTACTGGGCATATACCCTGAGAAAACCATAATTCAAAAAGGTCATGTACCACAATGTTCACTGCAGCTCTAGTTACAATAGCCAGGACATGGAATCAACCTAAGTGTCCACTGACAGATGAATGGATAAAGAAGATGTGGCACATATATACAATGGACTATTACTCAGCCATAAAAGGAAATGAAATTGAGTTATTTGTAGTGAGGTGGATGGACCTAGAGTCTGTCATACAGAGTGAAGTAAGTCAGAAAGAGAAAAACAAATACCAAATACCATTGTAACACATATATATGGAATCTAAAAAAAAAAGGTTCTGAAGAACCTAGGGGCAGGACAGGAATAAAGACGCAGACATAGAGAATTGACTGAGGACATAGGGAGGGGGAAGGGTAAGCTGGGACGAAGTGAGAGAGTGGCACGGACTTATATACACTACCAAATGTAAAATAGATAGCTAGTGGGAAGCAGCCACATAGCGCAGGGAGACCAGCTCAGTGCTCTGTGACCACCTAGAGGGGTGGGATAGGGAGGGTGGGAGGGAGACATAAGAGGGAGGAGATATGGGGATAAATGTATATGTATAGCTGATTCACTTTGTTATAAAGCAGAAACTAACACACCATTGTAAAGCAATTATACTCCAATAAAGATGCTAAAAAGAAAACAAAAAAGTAACAGTTGTATATATTGAATGTCTGTAAATCAAATACTAACTATATTTCCTTAAAGAACTTCTCTAGGGTAAATATGAAGAGTAAATATTTAATAAAATGAAAAATTGTTTTGCAATCTGAATAGTCATCCAATAATTTATCTGTCTTGTGAATTTGGATTTACAGCAGACTCTTGACATTCCTGAGGCATATATCTGGAACCTTCTTGAGTTCCCAGATTCACAAACAGAAAAATATTTATAGAGGCTCCCAGCTTTTTCAGGAATCAAATATCCACGGAGAGTTTCCTGTTTATAGCCTTATGCTACACCCTACAAGTTAACCATACTTTCACATCTCGTGATAGGTTTATATCTCACTTGACTGCCATTTTTCACAGAAACAAGCAAAATTTTTCTAACTAATTAATGAGCATTGTTGCAAATGCACAAATAAGTGAAGAAAAATAAAGCTAAGTGACACTTTTCCGGACACACATCTTGCAAAGCAGACTTTTCAGATTCATATCTCAGCCAGGGGATCTCACACAGTGTCACAAACCTGCAAGTGAAATCTAGAAACACCTAGGGTCTAAACACATTTATCAAATTTGCTTGAGCAAAGGACACGGGCCATACCGATAAAAGCCATAGAAATGCCATTGTTCTTGCTAACCCAAGCGTTACAGAAGTCGACTGAACCTTTTGGTGATGAGTCCAGAAAATTGGATTATAGAAACACTGTCCACATGAATTACAGGAATTTGCCTGCTCATTCAAAATACCTATATTTTGTATGGTCGGGGTTGGTGACAATCAAGGTTGGATGTTTCCGCTGCCCTCGGTAGTGGGACCCCGTCACAGCAGGCGCAGAGGCCCCAGAAGGCTGGACCTCCTGGAAGCACTGTGCTGGAACCCTCAACCTCTGGCTCGGTTTTCACCCCCGCCAAAGCAACACCCACCATGAAAGGCAGACAGGAGAGAAGGAGTGACAGAGTGAATGAGCGAGAGAAAGAAACAAAGGAAGAGGGAGCGAGGGAGGGAACGCAGAAAAGAAAGAAAAGAGAGGGAATGAAAAAGGAATTTGGCTGCTGTGAGAAAAAAAAAAATGAACAAGAAAGATATTATCATTTCAAAATATATAGCATGTACATTTCAGAACGTATTTGAAAACACTTCTGCCAAATTTTCGAATTATTTATTTATTTATATCCCTTCTTGTTCCAAAGAGGTTTTGCAGCATTCTGCTGCCAGATTAATTTTCCTGAAGCTCAGCTCTGATCATGTTACTCCCCTGCTTTAAAAAAACCCCAATACCTCCTCACTGCCTGTAAAATGAAGTCCAATTTCCTTAGCCTCCTATTTGAGGCCCTCCATAATCTGGCCCCAAACTTCCAGCCCAACCTTATCCTGCATTTCTTCCCTTTAAACACCCTTTGTTCCAACCAAAGGACACTCCCTGATTTCTCCTAACACATTCTGTATTTTCCACCCTTGCACCTTGGCTTGTGCTGTTCCCTCTGCCTGGAATGCCTTTCCCAACATCTGCATATGCACCATACTATTCACTGTTCCAGGTTCCACCTGGAGGACGCAGGCACCTGGTCATCAATAGTGGAACTTACAACCTTTATACACGTGCTACATACACATCATCTCACTGGATCTTCTCAACGGGAGGAAGCTATTTCTTACTGTGGTCCAAGGAAGCTGCAGCTGATACCTCTGGGGTTGTGTCCTCTGTCCACTGTCCTTCCTGCTACCCTAAGGCTATCCCTCACACAGAACAAAAGGTGGCTGCCTGAATGAACGCCAACATGTTGTAGCAATCTTTATTTTTTTTCACTTTTTAAGGAGAAAAAGTGCACCTTTCTTTTCTGTGTGAACTTGAATTCACCTGTCCAGTCCTGAGGCACAGTTTCATTTGGCAGTCCCTGGGCAGCCCTTGCCAGGCTCCATCAGGTGGGACAGTACACTAGCTGATTCTGAAAGGCAGAGGCCTGGCAGGTCCAGAGAGCCAGGGTGGGAGCAGTTACCCCAGGGGCCCCTCCATGCTCCCTGCCTGGAATGCACGAGAACATACAGGGAAGAAAACTGATAACCATGGTAAACATCAGTGGGTCAAGTTCTACTCCTTCGAGTCCTAAGAACACGCCAAGGGATTTTTTGAAGGTGCCACTGATCACCAGGAGTGCGACAGCAGGTTGCTAAAGCTATTTATACAACCTCCAAAGCCAGCTTAAACAAACAAGGCAACTGGGTGTGGGACAAGACATCGTGACTGATTGATGGGGATCTATTAAGCATGCAAAGCTGCCAATATCTACACGCTCGTTGGGCGAGGGCCAGAGTTATTACATGATGAGCACTTACGTAACCTTAAGTACAAATGGAATTTGGGCTGTATGTATCAGATACGTTTCTCCTTTCTCATTTTTGGCATCAAGAGGTTACATGAACTGCATGGTGGGTCAGAGCCCTCCCCTCCACTTTCTCCCTTTCCTAAAGACTGGCAGGCCTAATGCTCACAACAGACACATCTCTTAATAATGACTGCAAGTTTTCCCCCAAACCAAAGCTCCACTGTCCTGTTTAAATCTGACCTATTTTTAATGTGCTGCTCAATATTTTTTTAAAAAAAACATCGTTTGCTGGAACATGACTTCAGACGAAAGCTGTTTCCAGGGATTAACCCAAACTTTAATCGCTCCCCTGAACAAAACTTGATTCAGTCCAATAAATTATGGCTCACTTGATAAAATCTTAAAAGCAAAAATGAATTGGGTAACCATGTGAAATCTATGGTTTGCCCTGCCAGTCTCTTGCCCTGTCTGTTGGTGACCTCTGGCCTCACCAAGCTCATGACAAGGCTTGTCTGCCTGGCGGTTCTGACCCCCGAAACGCCCGGCTCTCTCCACCCCCATAACCTGCTCTATTTCAGCCCTCCCAATTGCAATCCCTTCCCAATCGGTGTCTACTCACCATTCTCCTCCATGCCTCCGCGATGAAAACCGTTTGCAACAAGGTTGAAAAGAAAAATATTAACTGAGTGCAATGTAGAATTTTGTTTTCCTAAACTTTTCTTGTCATTCATTACTAAATAACAATCTTGAGTTGTAAAGTCTGTTGACCAGCTCCAAAGCTAATCAGTTATCGATCACTTACATTTGCAAAACCACTATCTAGTCTTTAGTTCAAAAGTAGAATTTATACAGGGCCTTTCCTTATTTTACCTCTGAACTATTTAAACGTATCCACACACGTGTTTGTCAACAAAGTTATACAGTGATTTCCTCACAGGGGGTTTTGGTGGTGGTGGTGGTATGTGTATGTGTGTATGTGGTAACCCAAAAAGAGAGAATGGAAAAATCCAGTAAAAACACTAAGCACTAACCAGAGAAGGGTGAGCTGAACAGTATGAATCATATAATAGAGTACTTCTGCTTTGCCCCGGGGGAGCTACAGAACCTGCACCATGTTAGTTCCAGCACAGAAAGGGCCAGAAATGTACGTCTCCTTCGGTGGGCCATCCAAAGATCACTGGTTTCCATCATGGGTGAGAATGGAGCTGTGACAGTCACAGAACAAGAAAGAGAGGGGAAATGCAACAATCCAGAAATGTCTCCCATATGAACAGAAATGGTTGTGAACTAAAGCCTTATAATATCAGGCTACGTATCACAATTAGTAATCTTAAAGAAAACCATACATCTCAATATATACTCTGTTGCTAAGTATTTGGGTTCAAAGGACCTCAAATAGTTAGCTGCTCATGTCACCTAGGTTTGCAGGAAAGAGGCGTGATAATGATGCATGAGAACTCAAGACATGATGACAAGTGCTCTCTGTAGTTCAGGCTGAGAATAGCTGGGTTTGGAAGCAGGATAATTCAAATATAAATCATTGCCACTACTTCATTTTTTAAAAATTTTGCCTTGTACTTTCTTTCTTTTTTGGGGGGGGGCTGCACCAGGTTTTAGCTGCAGCATGCAGGATATTTAGCTGTGGCATGTGGATTTCTTAGTTGCGGCATGCACGCGGGATCTAGTTCCCTGACCAGGGATCGAACCCGGGCCCCCTGCATTGGAAGCACAGAGTCTTACCCACTGGACCACCAGGGAAGTCCCTGCCACTACTTCATTTTGTTTTGCTGCAGTAGACACAGCCTCAGATGCAGACGGGAAATACAATTCCAAAGGTAGAAAGAAACCTATTGCACACTTCAGTATCAGGCAATCCAGTTTTTAGAAATTGTCCTTGGGTTAGTCCCTCCACCTCTAGATACACTGGGCCCCTGAAAGAACCCTTAATTTAAAGGATCACTCTGGGAAAGCAGGCCTTCCCCTGACTATTTCAGCCATCCTAAAAGGCCTCTCTTGGAAAATTACAAACAGTTATACATTATTTGGTTTTTACTTACATTTTAAATGTGAACACATTTTAGACATAACTAGTACAATGATGTGTTCCTTATATTTATTTGCATCATTTCCTTGATTACTGTATTCTAAAATCAGAAGCTTTATACTTGCATTTGAAGCAAGACCTATGTACTGCTTGGCAAACTTTGTGAATCATTTAAGAGTCTCATCTCTGGTCAATAAATAGGAACTCATCCCAAATTTTCAAACAACTAACAGGGTTAATTGGCACCTATATCATCACAACGTGAAAGACAGAAACAGACTTACAGATATCAAACGCAAACTTAAGGTTAGCAAAGGGGAAACATGGTGGGGTGGGGTGGGGGTGGATAAACCAGGAGCCTGGGGTAAACATACACACGCTATGATATATAAGTAACCAACAAGGACCTACTGCATAGCACTGGGAACTCTATTCAATACTCTGTGATAACCTATATGAGAAAAGAATCTAAAAAGGAATGAATATATGCATATGTATAACCGAATCACTTTGCTGAACACCTGAAACTAACACAACATTGTAAATCAACTCTACTCCAATAAGATTAAAATATATATAAAAAAACTGTAAAGACAGAAAAGAGGCTGCCCTTTCCCTTCCCACACCTGCGCGAGACATCACTAATCAATCCCAGTGACACTCCTTGCTCCCGAGCCCAGCACATCAGAGCCACGCTCAACCAGAGCTGCTTGTTATGACTCACGTACTGATTCTAAAGAGAATAGCCAAGACGATAAACAAGTTGCATGCTCCAATCCATAAGGAATCAACTGAAGGAAATAAACGTTCAGCAGGCTGGTGAAATAAGATTTAGGGTGACAAGACGGCTGCTTTCAAGTATCTGCAGGGGGAACCTGGAGGTTTCATTCAATGTGGCTCCAAAGGGTAGCCAGGCAACAAATATCATCCCAGGGTGAATTATAGTGGCATTATGAGCATGCCGTTATTGCAAAGTGTAGGCAAGGTGAGGAGGAAGGTGAAGCAGACTGCCTGGGAATGCTGAAGCATGCTCTCTCCCTTCTTCCCACCCAACCACAGATACACATCAGATTTTTCCTTTAATCCTTTGTAAACAAGTCCCACTGACTCATGGAATGTTCTCACTCATGGAATTTCTAAGAAGCAGATACAGACAGGTATGGTTGCTATTTAATAGCTTTTGGGGCGGGACTATGCAGATGAGGGAGAATCTCTGATAAATATGCAAAAGGATGGGCTGGATTTACAGTTTAAACAGAAATTGCATTTTCATTGATTACTTTCTAGCCCTAAGGCCTCTAACTCTAAAAACCTCTTGATGTTGGCCCCATACTAATGTCTCCATGTTCACGCAAGGGGCAACCAAATGTCCTGACCACTCCCTTGGGACGCAGCTCTACCAATATACAGTCAGAGGCCTCTGCGCAGAGGGTGACAGAGCTGTGCTACAAGGGATTAAGACAGAGCCCCAGGCTTTACTGGAAAAGTCTTAGTCAATGTACAAAGTGAGAGAGTGGCGTGCACATATATACGCTACCAAACGTAAAATAGATAGCTAGTGGGAAGCAGCCGCATAGCACAGGGAGATCAGCTCGGTGCTTTGTGACCACCTAGAGGGGTGGGATAGGGAGGGTGGTGGGGAGGGAGACCCAAGAGGGAAGAGATATGGGGACATATATGTATGTATAACTGATTCACTTTGCTATAAAGCAGAAACTAACACACCATTGTAAAGCAATTATACTCCAATAAAGATGTTAAAAAAAACAAAAACAAACCACATTTGTTTGCTTTTAAAGGTACCAAATTAGTCACAGCTTGGCTGCACAGAGAGAGAAATTCTTTGGTAGCCCCTGAGGCAAATGACTGCTCTGAAATCAGCAGGCTGTGGTTATGTAACTTCTTGTTTAATCTGATCCTTCTACTTTATCCTGCGACTTGGAGCAAACCATCCAACCTGAAGTCTCAGTTCCTGCGTCTGTAGAATAGGAACACTGTAGTGACATCTGACCTTGCCCATCCTGACACCACAAAGATGAGGCAGTCTTTGAAGAGAGCTGAGCTTCTCAGAAGACAGAAATGACAGGATTGGGTCTCATTATTTAATATTTTGCAATGGGTTTAAGCTCTACCCTTGGTTTTCAATCCTCAAAATTACTCACATTTAGACTAATCTGCTTACTAGATGTTGAAATATACCCTGAGGCTTTTCTTTACTATTACTTAGAAGGACGCTGGTTCAAACACCAGGAAAGAAATCGCTTTTACACGAATCATTTACACCTTCCAGAATACTTTAGAGCAGGGGCGATATTCTCCCTCAAACAATCTTTCCCTTTCTAAATCCTAAATTTCCCAGGGAAAAGAGACTCACAGAGATGTGACACCGTGTGCTCCACCCTACATCTTTCATACTCTTCAGATACACAGAGAAACACAGTGTGGATGCAAGAACTAGACGTGTTCTAGGTGTCCTTCACGTAGATAATCCCGCTGGGGAGCGGGAGGGTGACCAGGATTACGGAAATCGGGGGGAAGGAACAGAACCATTACTAACCCCCCTTCCCTTCCCCCTGAGGTCATCATCCTCAACACAGGATGCAGTGGGATGGTAAAGGTTACCACAGAACACCAGCCTCTCTCCCGTGCCCCTGTGTAAATAAATGCACACTGGTCAACCTGAATATTGCTTGATAATGTGTGGAAGCAAAGGGGACCCACACCGTCACATGCCATACATGCATAAGGAGGCCTATCTGTAGAAATCTGCAGAAACATAAACACAAGGAGAACAAACGAGTGATACTCAAGCGTAATATCCTAATTCCAATAATCCCTCAAAGGTGTCAAGAAGTCCTGTGAGCCTACTGCTGAAAGGACAGTTGACAAACCAGATGGGCATCCTGACTTGTGAGTTTCTGTCATGGACATTGGTCGTTTGGGGCCCTTCAAGATCCATTCTTCCTTCTTTTGGTTCAGCACCAGGATTTCCTTTTTGGAAATTAATTCTCCCCCTCTGTGTGTAGTCTTGCTGGGAATGTCAGTCAGGACCCCCCCACCCTTTTACCCCCGGCCGAGGAGTGGGCATGTGGCCTGTAGCAAGCCAATAGGGCTCTTATTTCCAGGGTTTTGACTCTTGGATGGAGAAACCTGTTGGAATTTATCCACTGCAGCAGCAGCAGCAAAGTAAGACCGTCAGTTCTGTCCACCTGGATCCCCAGAGCTTCCTCAGTTTCTGTCCTTCACCCAGCTTGGTCCTGCACACTTCCTGTTGATTCTCGGAGCTACTGTATATGCTTCCAATAAAATGCTTTTGCGTTTGACTTAGCCAAAATTGGTGTCTGTTGCTTACAAGGAAAAAAAAAAAAGAATGCTAACTTATACAGATGTGCAGCTTTGCTTCCTCAGATTCCAGACCTACCTGAGGATTTCCAGGCCCAACAAGGCCCTATGATCAATCGATCCTAAATGATTCCAAAAATGATACTCTGCATCTGAGTCCATTCTCCCTAAAATCCTCTTGTTTCTCCATGATCAGTAATAAAGAGTATTTAAAAAAGAATGAGAGAGAAAGGGGCAAACCAGCAAGCCTTAGAATAGTTCTATAATGGTGAAATTTATACTGGCTCTAAATTTCACCTTTAGGAACACAGAGATGAAGGCAGAGAGGAGGAAAGAGAATCTAATGGACTTTTTAAAGTATCATTTATATACAAGAAAATGCCTAGATCACAAGAATTCAGTTGATGGGTTTTGACAGCTATATTCACCTGTGTAACAACCATGCCAACCACGATCTGGATCATTACCAACGCTCCACAAAGTTCTATCATGCCGCTTTCCAGCTAATCCTTCCCCACACCCAAACAGGCAAACACTGTTCTGACTTCCATCACCATAGCCTAATTTCTCCTACTTTAGAACATAATATAAAAGGAATCAGACAGTATGTACTCTTACATCTGGCTTATTTTGCTCAACATAATGTTTCTGAAGTTCGTCCAGATTGCTATCTGCATCAGTAGAGCGGTCTTTTTTATTGCTGAGTAATACTCCATTGTATGAAGGTACCATAGCTTGTTTATTCAGTCTCCTGTTTATGGATGGTTGAGTTGTTTCCAGTTTGGAGCTTTTATGGAAAAAGCTGCTGTGAACATTCTTAAACAAATATTTTTTATGGACCTAGGATTGCTTTCATTTCTCTCGAATAAATGCATTTTTATTTAATGGTGAAGAAGCTTTCTATAACAGAATGCAGAGAAACAATAACATACTTTTTCCAAGAGGAAAAAAAGTGCCTATTTTCCACCTTTTCTTCTAGGATAGAGTACGTTCATAGGCACCATTCTATTAACCCTTTATTCTTCTTTCTAAGTTTCATTCTCTCAATCTACAGAAAGCTCATTTCTCTACCATTCCACACAAACCTTTCTCTTTCCCCTTAAACTAGCAAACAGTCTCCATATGCCTTCTTCATGGCAATTTTTAAAAGAGCGAGCTAGCTCTATTCACCAGCTACCCTCTCTAATTTCTTTCCAGTGGTTTTCCCAACCGTCTATCCTCGTCTTATTTTCTCAGTTCTCATTCTCTCCTTGACCTCTTGCTGTGTTAAGCTGTTATGACTGCTTCTCCCCCACTGCCCCTTCTTTCATTTTTTTAAGAAAATTTAAATGTTAATTACTCAGACAGTTTTTACGAGGAAAACAGGTACCCAAAGACTGGTCTTAAATGCTCACAACTGTACACATCTTTCTCCTGGCTTCCATACACATTGAGAGTAGAGATCCTGCAGCCAGATTCTGAGTTTAGAACCTGGCTCTATCACTTACTAGCTGGATAACCCTGGGCAAGTTAGTTAACTATTATATACTTTGTTTCTTCTGTAAAATGAGGCTGATAATAGTACCCACCTCACAGGGCTGTTGTGAGGAGTAAATGAGTAGCATTTAGAGCTGTGCCTGGTACGTAGTAAGTGCTCAATAAATACAAGCAATTTCTATGATCTCATTTGTTCCTCACTGTGGTGTATGTAATAAGAGAACTTTATAAACCATAATAGACTATATTACTGTAAGAGATGATATAAGGCATTATAATGCTTTGGTGCCCCCTCTTCTCAGGCTCCTTTCATGGTTGACTCTCTTTCCCCTGCTTCTTTAAAGTGGGCATAATCCAAAGCTCCTTCCTGGATCCCTTTGTCCTCATGATTCTACACTCTCCTGAAGGTCTTATCCATCACGGTGGCTTTAATTATCACACCAAAGCCAATGACTTCAAATACAGGTCTACAACCCTAAGGTATCTCCCTTAAACATCCCCAACTTCCTGCTGGGCATCTCGCTACCATTCATTCAAACTCAACATACATAAAACCCAAATCACCCTTTTGTTTTCACAAGAGGTTGCCCTCAGGATTTTGCTTTGTCCTCAATAATACACTCATAGGTAAGCAACCATGGCCTAGTCTTGCCAGATATTCCTAGGCATGGATAAGAGAGCTTGAGAATGGATCTCACGGTGGGTATTACTGGAAAACTCCTCTCGTTACCCTTAGACCTTCCCTGTCCACTCTGAAAGGTCCCTGATGACTATGAACTGTCTGTGCAGGAGGGGTGGGCTGTAGGATGGAGAATTGCAGGTACCTAGGAATGAATGAAGGTGCTTCATTAAAACATGAACATCCTAATCCCAGGTTCACCAGCACTTGGTCCTAAGCCTTCCTTCCTCATGTCATACAGTTTGGATAATACTGTCCATGTTTATGGCAGCCCTTGCCCCACACGCCAGTGGAGTACCTGTGCCAGGGCAGACTGGTGGGGGAGTCAGCAGCACAGCTGGGCACCTGGGTGCCAACATTCCACCTCTGCCCCTCGGAGCTTTAGTCAAGGAGAAGAAATGGTCTCAGTGGCTCAGGGCTCTGTGGCTATTAGAGACTATGTGGCACCTTTAATATTTCCTGGAGCAAAATCTACTCTCCTTGCAAGCAGCCTAATAAAAGTCTCCTGGCCTTAAAAGGAAGGCACTGTTGGAGGTTGCTGCCTGTGTTAGTCATTAGGGCTGGTCACAGATATTCAATTTCTCCTCCTTTGAGCACACAGTGGGATGGGTACCTCCCTGCTGCCCTTGAAGTTCAGTGTGACATGCCACTTGCTGTGGCCAATGAGATGTCAGCAGAAACAACAGGGATCGCTTCCAGTAGAAGCTTTAAGAACCCATGTGTGATTCACTTGCTCCCTTTCCCTGCTTCAGTGGAAGCAGAAGTTGAGGTGCAGCTTCTATCAGCCTGGGTCCCCGAATGAGCAGAATACTTACTACATTACACAGGGAGCATAAGCATAAGACAAACTTTTGTTCATGTCATTAGGGATTTGGAGGCTCTTTGTTCATTAGGATCTGGGGGCTCTTTGTTCCTGCAGCATGAGCTACTAAGGCCTGACAGATACAGTGGCCCTGGTCACGTGACCACTTAGCAACCTCCAATTTCTGACTCAGCCTCACTTTTGGCTTCTAGATCTGCACTCTATTTAGTTCAGCTATTGAGGACACACAGTGCACTTACAAGTACTCCAATACAAAGCTGTCCCTGATTTATGGATTAAGACTGATGCCTGCTGCTGAATAGCCCACAGCGACCCAGAAAAACTCTAGATTCTAGTGCCGCCCAGACCCAACACTCTAGTCGTGAAAACAGGTACAATTTTCCCCAATGCACCTAAAAAAATGTCTTCCTATTAAAGAAGACTTTCCCATTATAGCTAGGTTGACCATATAATTTATTGTCCAAAGTGGTTTTGAACGAAGGGGGACTAGGGTGACAGGCATGAACTATCGCTGTCCTGAGTAAACAGGGATGCAGAGGCACTGAAATTCTACTTCTATCGTCTTTACGGTATTAGGTCTATGAGAAAAATTCCTAGACGCATTATCTTAGGACAGATCACCATATCCAGGAAATGCATTTAAAAGCCTAAGAAGAAGCATGTGGAGAAATTAATGTGTTTATCAGACAGTGTACTCTGCTTTTACTATTCTGTGTGGCATTGGACTGAATGAGTGCAGCTGTTTCCCTAAGTAGGCACGTGCAAATAGCAGTAGACTTCCAAACAAAACCAAGAGCCCAATGCAAAATCCAGCCGTAAAGTATGAACACCCTGCAGAAACATTAACAGCGTCTTCCTCCCACTGGTCAGCCTGGGAGTCATTTAAGAGGAAAGAGGACAAAATCAGGAAAACAATCTTAGCAGCAAGAAGAATTGTTTAAAGAAAGCCAAAGTAAATGCAGCTTCGGTGACTATGGGATCCTCTTCTAGGCGTGTGAGACATATTAACGTCAGTAAATATTTTTAAAGAATGCTGAATTTTCTAGGCAAAGTAACAAACACAGTGTAGAAGATGGCTGATTTCTTTAGTCTGCTGCTAGTCTGCATTTTTCCTTTCTTTGTAAAATACCAGGATTCTAATTGCCTTCTTCAAACTTTCAGGGCTTATGGCCAAAAAGTAGATAATAATTTCTGTAGAAGATTCTGTTTTTCTGTCTGTCACAATCCCCTCTTCCCCACCTCCGCTTGCTGGGATGTGTGTTTCCCACCAGAGGGTCGGTCACATGACCTGAGTTAGCCCAACGACCCCCTCAGGCCCTGAACTCAGGTCCAGGGATGGCGACGTGATCCAAACAAGATCACAGGGTGGTTTTTCTGAGATTGAAACCAGCACTAGGCATGCTAGTTTCCTAGGTTGCCATAACAAATTACCACAAACTGGGTGGTTTAAAACAACATAAATTTATTCTCTCACAGTCCTGGAGGCTGGAAATTCAAAATCAAGGTGTGGGCAGGGCCACGCTCCCTCTGCAATCTCTGGGGAAGAACCTTTCTGTGCCTTCCCCTGGTTTCGGGTGCTTTCCCGAAATCCTTGGTGCTCCTTGACTTGTAGCTGCCATCACTCTAATCTCCACCTTGGTAGTCACGTGGCCATCTTCCCTCTGTCTCTGTGCCCGAGTGTTCCCTGTATGTGCGTCTCTGTGCCTCTTCTCTTTTTATAAGGGCACCAGTCATATTGGATAAGGGCCCACCCTCATCCAGTATGACCTCTTCTTAACTTGCACCTTAATTACCATGCAAAGACCCTATTTCCAAATAAGCAAATTCATAGGTACCAGGGATAGGACTTAAACATATCTTTTTTGTGGGACACAATTCAACCCACAGCACTAGATAAGACAGAGTCTTTCTCACTGTGATTGCAAGTTCAAAGCCATGTAAGCCTGCCCATCCACCTGAGAAGTAAGTAAACAGACCCAAGAGATGGAGAAAGAGAGAGAAAAGCAGGGTCCTAATATTATTGAATCCCTGGAATGCAGCCACATCTGAATCCCAGCCCACCTCTTGGACTTCCCAGTAACATGACCAACAGAATATCTTTCTTGTTTATATATAGGTAGGTTGGATTTTGGTCACTAACAACCAAGAGTTCTAATTAATATATGCACCAGTGAATTATGCTATATAATGTGAATTCAAATAGCTCCCCACATCTGGATGGGGAAGAGTGGGTGGGTTATATATGAAAAAGATTAGTCATGAGTTGATAACTGTTGAAACTAAGTGACGGGTAAATAGGAGGTTATTCTTATACGATTATACTATTCTATTTCTACGTACATTTGAAATTTTCCAAAATAAAAAGTTAAATGTTCAAAAAGCCTCCTCCCTTCCCCCCGCCAGGACTCACAATTAAAGTCCAGCACACGTCAGGGCAAACAAAAGAACAGAAAAGGTAGAATCATACATAAACCAGACGACAGCAGGCATCCACAGGGAATATTGATAATAGGTGAAAATATTAGCACAAGTTTTCTTTGCGGGAGGCAAAGGGCTTTTGACATTAGACCTGAGTCTACCAGGCTTGACAGGATCAGGTGGCTGGCAGATGACCTCCCTGAACTAAGCAGAGAGGGTTGGGCAATGGGGCTCCAGCTCCAGGGGAAACAATGGGGAGCACAGTGCACGGCTGGAGGAATCCGCCTTTCTTCCCAGTGAATCACGGCAAAGCAGCTATTATTATCCACAGCCAGCAATAAAGCAAGGGTGCAGCTCAGACAAAATGCTCACTGACACGTACTGTTGTTCTGACACAAGAATATATTTCACAGGTTATGAAACACCCATGATTCTGTGCCTTTAATTTAAGCCAGAGTCACCAGCTCTTCTGAAATCCTGCCTCCCTCTTGGATTAGAGGTTCTCAACCCCAGCTGCTCATTAGAATTACTTGGGATCTTTAAAATATCCTCATGCCCAGGCTGCACCCCAAACCAATTAAATCACAGTCCCTGGGAGTGGTGCCCAGGCATCAGTATTTCTAGAAGGTTCTTCAGCGATTCTAGTGGGCAGTGGTCATGAGACCACTTTGAGAACCCAAACAAGGCCACAGACTCTTCTCTGAAAAAATGCACAGACAAGAATAATTCTGCATCCCACTTCAGAGCAGACATCAATCCTGCCTTCTCCTCCTCGAGGGCTGACATCTAGGCACAACCTTCCACAGTTGGACATTGATTCTGTAATGGAATCCGCACAACTCATTATCAAGCCCTCCCCAGGACAATTTCTCCAGAGCTCGGACATAACAGCCGTGTTCCACACACTGGGTTGTGGCCCAGCCCAGCTGCCCCAGCCACTGCCTTGGGCTGACGTTCAGCTGAACACTGAGGGCAGCTGCACTCTCTCCTCTGGCCAGCATGGCTGTCGGTATTGAACCCCACACGTTTTGCTCGACCCATCACCACTTTGGAGCCTACTTTCTCTGTGATGGGAAGATATATCTCAGAATTGAACACTTCTCAGCCCAAAAGCCATGTTATCATCTGCGCTTCAACAAAGGAAAGTGACTCCAAGATGTAGAACAGCACTGAGAAGCTCTACCAATATCAGATCTTCCATCATTTTGAAAAGGCAGGAACCTTGGTCCCAAGGGCAATGGCTACCTACCACACTTCATCTTTGGAAAAAGCATTCAAGGCTCCCCCAGCACAAAAGCCAAACAACTGTCAACCCTACAACTCTACGTGCTCCCTTAAGCCACCACACCAGCGCTTGTAGCAGGAACCAAGGAAAAGGGAAAACTCCATCCCTGTTCACTCCTCACAACCTTAGCTTGAAACTCTCGCTCTAACCCATTCCACAAACCCTGTCCTGTCTCACTCATCCTGCCAGCCTCAGACACTGCTTGTTTCAGCCAATGCCTCATCCATCTGACTGATGGTCCAGGTGTCACCTGAGCTCCACTACCTTTGGTAAAGACCCCTACCGGCTCCCCCTTGCCCTGGGGGTCACACTTTCTCCCTCATTGTCACTCTAGCCAGGATCACACCAATTCCTCCAGCAATAACCAAAGGGCAACAGGGTTGGAGAACAGACAGAAAATAATTGCTGTGCACAGGGCTAGGGCTATTCTTACCTTCTGCAAACGGTTCCCATTCATAAAACCGGCCCATGAACGGCTTGTTGTTGTAGGATGCACATTGTACCTCCCAGATACTTCTACTGCTTTCTGGACACACCTAATAAAGCAGATATTAAACATGCAATTAGCGTCCATATCTCTTCATGGCCCCAGCCAAATCCCAGGAGACCTCTCCAATGTTAAATGTCAGTCCTCCTCCACCGAAACCTGGGGTTCTACAAATGTGCTGATCACCTGTATCGAAAATTTTAAATGCAGATCCCAAGGCTTCATTCCAAGTCTACTAAATTAGAAACTTTGGAAGGACACTAAAGTTTTCACATGCTCCCCGTGTTGTTTCTCCATACCATAATTTGAGAACCACGGACCCAAACCTGATCCTGACAAAGTGGTCTGCTCGCCTCCCTCAAAGAGGCCGTCCATCTCCATCTGTCTGACTTTGTTCGTGCCATTCCTGTGCGTGGGATAATATTCACAGCAAACATGTACAGCGCTCTTACTAGGTGCAGGCACTATTTTAAGCATATTTCACATATTAACTAACTTAATCTTCACGATGACCAATGTGATTGATATGGTATTTTTAGATTTTTTTTCACAGGTGAGCAAACTGAGGCATGAAGCAGCCACACAGCCAGTGAAGACAGAGGCTGGATTGAACCCCCAGAAGTCTGGCGCCCACCAGGCTCTCTCTCAGTGTCCTCCCATCGTGTCTAAATTCTGGTCTAAATTCTCTCCACCGTCTAAAGCAAGAGCTCCTAGCCTTCGACATGCAAGAGAACCACCCAGAGAGCTCCTGGGAGATGCAAACTCCTGGATCCCTCCTCCAAGGATTATTATTCAGTAAATCTGGCATGATGGTTTCTTTCTTTCTTTCTTTCTTTCTTTCTTTCTCTTTTTTTTTTTAACAAATATCTCTTTTTTAAAAAATTAATTCATTTATTTTTGCTTGTCAATGCAGTGGCTTCTTTTGTTGCACAGCACGGGCTCTAGGCGCGCAGGCTCAGTAGTCGTGGCGCACGGGCTTAGTTGCTCCGCGGCATGTGGGATCTTCCCGGACCAGGGCTCGAACCCGTGTCCCCTTCATTGGCAGGCGGGTTCTTAACCACTGCGCCACCAGGGAAGTCCCATTTATAAATGATAAATATGAGCAAATGTGAAATAAGATCACAATCTCTCCTTTAAAGCTAGGATCTAGCTTTTTAAAACTAGCAACACTCTGCTTAAGTGTAAGGTGTGTGTGTGGTGAGGGGGTGTTTTAATAATCAGACGGGAAAGGCATCTGGCCCCTTAAATATGAAAAGCTCTGTATAGAAGTCTCTGGAGTAAACTGCTAATATGATAGCTCATGTCCTGAAGGATTTAGAAAGAAATCTACTGTATGTATCAGAAACATCAGGTCTCGTGGAAGATGAGGGAACAGAGGGAGAAATGAAACCAGGTGGAAGGAAAAACATCCCCTGCTTGATCAAGGGCACTTGGAGAGGCTGCTGGGACAGACACTCAGGGTGGTCATAACCCTGCTGCGGCCTGAGCCAAACCATATGGAGCAAGAAACTATGTGAAGCAGAACGTGGTGGAAACTGGTGGGGAAAAAGGGCCGGAAGGATGGGCAGGGCCGGCTAGGCTCTGACAAAGGGTGAGAAGCTTACAGGCTGGGGAAGGCTGTCTCCAAGGGCTCTGGAAGCCAAGCTGCTGGTGGTCCTGAAGCCGGAACCGTGTAGGCTTCCAGCACTACCAGCTGCCTCCGTGAAGGATTTGGAGTTAAGATGCTTGTTACAACCCTTTGGCCAGAACCGAAGTTCGACTAGGATGGGATCAGCTGGGCAGCTTGGGAGTTAAGTACCATCCTTGCGATGAGAACGAATCGCTAAGGGGTGTGTTAAAAATACAGATTCTCGGGCTTCGCCCCAGTGGAGGGTGGGCAAGAGGCTAAGGAATATACACTCAGAGTGCTCCCTCTGGTGCAGCCAGCCTGGCACCAGACTAGGCAGCCGCAATTAAGAGCCACTCCCAAGCCTCAATCACACGCCAAATTACTTAACATGAAATCACAGTGTAAGAGCAGAAGAAAAGCAAATCCAACCCCTTTAACTTAAAGATGAGGAAACAGAGGTGTGGTGAAGCGGCGTACCTTACCAGAGGTCCCACGGTGTCACAGAGACAGAGCCTAGAATGCTGACCACCCACCCCGGCCATCGCTAGAAACTCCAGATCCGCTGCTGGGTGGGTGGCAGGTTTTTGTAATGGAAAGAGACCAGAACAAGTGGGCCAAAGGTTCCGTTCCTCAAATAACTACGTAAAGCCAAGCTGCTCTAAATGAGGCTCCAGCCAGAAGCCACCCTAATTAACCTAGTGGCAATTACCAGAATTAGAAGCTGCAGACCACAAAAACTTAGCCAGTCTGTTTAACCTCTTTCTACCCATCCGTAACATAGTGCCAATGGGCTGGACCACGAAACAACACACCTTCAGAATCACTTTGAATTGCTCGATATTTGATGATATAAATGCATATTTCATGCCATGGAAAGCAGTCCACAATCCATTAAGTGAAAAAAGTGATTATGTGTGTGGGGTGTGTGTGTGTAGAGAGAGAGACTAAAAGTGTTATGCCTGGAAGGTGAGTTATAGAAGTTTTCTTTTTACCATTAACTTTTGGTTTATTTGTATTGTCTACTTTCTCGACAATAAATATATGACATTTATGTAATAAAAATATATCTGTATTGAGCCCTTCCAAACACACAGCCACGCAAAGCTGGAAGGGCTCAACACTGATCACATTTTTATCAGTGTTTTTAATGCTAATGACCGTTGCTCTTATTATATCCATAAGCATCTGCCTAATCAACTAGCTACCTGTGACGCATCATTCAGGATACCCTGTCCCTGGTCATCAACAAGTTCTTTATATCTGAGTGTGGCCCAGTTACCTCCTAAGGCCAGAGGGCTTAACGTGGCATCAGACCCACAGTGAGGGATCAGGTGCTGAAGCAGCAAATCCACCTGCAGTTGCTAGGAGGCAGCTGAGCCCAGAGGTTGACTATGGTATCCAGCGAGCACCTAGCATGGGAAGGTGCAGCAGGAGGTAACAAGGTGCTCTGGAAGATGGGGATCTCCCTGTGCATGACCCTGAGCAGGGACCCACAAGACACCAGGTGAGCTGCCAGTTAAAGGCAAGACACTACTTCCTGGGGAGGAGAGAGACCTGGCCAGAGAAATGCAAGCCTCACAGAGTCCAGATACGGAAGTGGGCTACTGAGACAGAATTATGGTACAGGTGAGGAACACAGATGCCTGGGGTGATAATGATGACGATGGTGTTGAGAATAGCTAACTTTTATTGACACTTACTCAATGTCAGCCACTCCCTCATACGATTTATGTATATTTGCTCATTTAATCCGCACAACCACTGTTACATCCATTTTACAGATGAGGAAGCCAAGGCAAAGAAAAGTTAAATGAGCTGCCCAAGGCCGCAGGGGGAGTCAGGATTTGAACCTAGAACCCACGACAGTAACCACTATGCCACAGTGCCCCTCAAGAACGTGTGGGTAGCAAAGTTAATTTGCAATGGGCCCTCAGACAAGAGGGCCGTAAACTTCTTCTCGCCTATTGTCAGGAGACGTCCTGGAGAACAAGTTCAGATTCAGCCTCTGAGGCCTACTGAAGTGACCCCAGCAACAAGGATCAGGGAGCCGTGGATTGAGGATGAAAACCAAGGAGGGCTGGGGAATTTCTGTTTCATGTCTCTTTGGTAGATTACATCTGTTTGTATTTATACTATTATCAGTATAAGATCTCCTCTCATTTTAACAGACTCTCTGAAGTTAAAACTTCCAGGTTACAGATCATTTTACATTTGTTATACTTTAAGTGGGTTGTTTCCTGATGCCATAGACTGAGTCACCCTCACCTTATCAGTAACTGTCTCTATATTACACTGTGAGTTGGCTTTGGGCAGATTTCCTGCAGACAGCTGATCCTTTCTATGGGCACGGATTCTTATAATCTTCAGGCCAGAAAACTGAAACAAGGGAAAAGCCATGTAGATAGAGATCAGGCTCATTCGGGATGGGGCCAGCTAAGACTGGAGCTTTATAGCCAAGCAATGGCCCTGGGAGATAACCTCCCTTCAAATGACTCCTTTCCACCACAGAGAGGGAGGGATATTCCCACTGGTCTCTTATGGGAAGAAGAATAAAGATTTACTTTAATATAATGAGCTGAATCCTGATAAAGCACTTCAGGCCCTATCCAAAGTTCCATCTAGACAACTGCCTGGAGTTGCTATGAGTCACAAAGAGTATTATGGAAACTCTGACTATGTTTCTAGTGACCCTGGTTAATCTGAGATGACAACTGCCCGCCCGCACGTAACTTCACTGCTCAAGAGGCCGCTGTCGGTGATCACACAATTGACTTTCAGTAATTAATTACTTTCAGTTCCCCAGGAGACTGAAGAGTATCATCCCCGATGAAGATGACACCAAGGAACATGACCTTGGGGTCTGCCTGGGTCCAATATGCATTTTTGTTTTTACCCTTTGCATTGCTCTGGATTCAATCAAAAGACCGGCTACCATAGCAACACATGATGTATTTAACATCACCAGAGTGAAAAAAAAATCTAAAGAAAAAAATCTAGAAAATGTCCCTGCACTACCATGAGAAAGTGGCTATGTGACCTTGAGCAAAGCAGTTTGCTCTTCTAAACCTAAATGACTGCATTTCAGTAACAAGCCCTGCACCACTCCCCTCACCCCCTAACCCAGGAATTCTGTGAGGAGTAAACTAGTAATATATTAGTTTCTAGCTCATAGTAATGCTCAATAAATGTTAGCTGAATTGGAATCTAAGAAGACATCAAAGGTGAATCGAGCAGTTCCAGAAGCTGTTAGGTGCCCGACAGGTAGGTGTTCTGAGCAAACATTTCCTTCTTTTCTCTTCTACAGATGGAAGATGGGCTTCATTTCCCATCATCTTGTTATATGATATAGAATCATATAACCATGGACCACAATTTCTTACAAGTTATCCAGCACAGTTTTCAAATATGTTTAATATCTGCTTTCTCAAGTCACTTGGAACAAACTCAACCTCACAAAAACTCTTCTGCCACCTCCTACCACTTCCAGGGCCCTCTAGACAGTCAGTGAATTGGTTTGTCCAAAAGAGCTGGGTAAAGGCTTTGGATTTAAAAAACAAAAAACAAATAACCGAGGTTTTCTTAGTTCTCAAACGCTTTTTTTTTTTTCCTATCCAAGTTCATACTGTTCTCCTAGAGAAAGGAGTTTCTCTCTTATTCAATAAATACATCAAAGACCCAAAGGATATTACTATAACTAAGCCCATCCATTCACTCGCGAGAAGCCTATTTTTTAAATACTCTGTACAGGGCTTCCCAGGTGGCGCAGTGGTTAAGAACCCACCTGCCAGTGCAGTTCGAGCACTGGTCCAGGAAGATCCCACATGCCGCGGAGCAACTAAGCCTGTGTGCCACAACTACCGAGCCTGCACTCTGGAGCCTGCGAGCCACAACTACTGAAGCCCGCGTGCCTAGAGCCTGTGCTCGGCAACAAGAGAAGCCACCGCAATGAGAAGCCCATGCACCGCAACAAAGAGTAGCCCCCGCTCGCCACAACTAGAGAAAGCCCATGTGCAGCAACGAAGACCCAATGCAGCCAAAAATAAATAAATAAAATAAATAAATTTATAAAAATAAATAAATAAATACTCTGTACACATGTCTATACAGACCTAGGCTTACCCCAGGAATGCTTGTTTATTTCTCTCTCTTTAGATTATAAATGTATCTCTATGCCTGTAAGAAGGTCTGAAAGAGAATATCTTTTTTTCTAACTAACCAGGAAGTATGTCGCAAAACGTAAACTTAAATCCAAAGCTCCTACTCCCCCAGGGAGCATAAATTTCTCAGTGGCTACTTTGGGGATCACATTAATAAAACTGGTTTCTTCCCCTCTGCTATCTGCTGAGACAGGATGTGAAATTCCTTCAAAGGCAAATAGTCACTGTGCCCCTACTATGTGTCAGGTGTTGCAAGCATTGAGGATACAGAGAAAAGTCCCTCATAATAGTCTCTCGTAGGGATTTCACAGGCCAAGGTAAAAAAAAACAAAACAAAATAAACAAAAATGAAAAAGCCCAACAACAAATAAAACATAAACCAAAACACATAATGCAATGAGAAGAACTTGGTGAACTGTCTGGGTACTACATTTCTAACCTTGCAAAATAAGGCGGGACTCAATCCTTCCTAATATTGATAAATCAAGACAATAAAAACTGTTAATATACTATATATAATAAAAATATATCTGAAAATCAAATGTGGCTAGCAGAGTGGGAGGAAAAAGAATCATTTCTTCATCTTTCAGAGTAAGGAGTCAGAGAAAATTTTAAGTTGATATATCAAGAAGCAGAGATGTTGGTACACTATTTACATGTATGGAGAGAATGAGAGTAAAACTTTTAAATGATTGACTGTGATTATACCTTGGGAGAGAGACTAGGATATACCTCTCTCTACCACTGTGGTATTTCTTCCTATGTGTACTACTTTTTATAATCATGAAAAGTGACAGTTGTGAACAATTCATATATATGTGTATGATTCATAATCTATATTTCATATATATGAAATTTATTTGAATATTTGTATTTAATATTTACATGTTTAACATATTTAATATGTATATGTTCACAAAATATTCATATACATATTTCATATATATATATGTAAGGCTACTTTTCATATACATATGAAAGTCAATAAGAGAACTTTCTATGGAAAATTCCCAGTGATCTGAGAAGATGGAAAGCAGAATAAGGCAAAAAGCACTGACACTAGCATATATTTCCCAGATAAGGAGGCTGGTGACAAGCTCACGATAGGAGAAACCTACGTTGAGCCCTCTAGTTAGATGACCTGTCCATCCGCTAACCGGTCCCACAGTTCCTGTCATGTTTTACACCTTACAGAACTGCACTGACTTCTTGACATGGCCCATTTGCTAAGTTTCTCCGTAAACTGCACGCAGGAAGTTGTTTGTCAGCTCCTCTCATTTCATGTGAGACTAGGAATGGGATAGAATTAGAATCTGCCTAAAGAGAGCTTAGCTATATTTGAGATTTGTCCAATATCTTCCCTTCATTTTCACTTACTTTGAGCCAGAAACAAGTCCACATGGATAAATCCATTGTCAGAAGTCAGTCCCACCCCAGGGAAATTTACTGGAGCGTCACTGATACCAGAACTCATCACAGCCGTTGTTTGCTAAAAGCTGCTTTTTAGCCCCAGAGGTTTTCCCCCTTGAAACGTTAAGTGCACTCAGTCTAAGTTCAGGATCATTTTTCCTTTGGCAGCAAAGCCCTTCAAAAACTCGAAAGCTTGCCCCCGCCTTGCACCTGGTGACTCCCTCCAGCCTCCCTGATCCAGAAGGAGCCTGTGTGTCAGTCCCCTCTCCGGGGAGGAAGCACTGAACTCACAGTGCTTAAGAGAAGAAGGCAGGAGCAAGACACCTAGGTCTCCAGGACAGAGGGCATAAGGTGTCTTGGTTGGTTCATGTATTTTGCAAAAAATAATACAAAACCCCAGAAACAGCTAGTAGAAAAGAACTGTATCTTTACTACATCTCCACGGGCACCAGGAGGGATTGTGGTTTGGTTTTCTCCTTCCCCTGTGTCACCCCTATAAAGACTCTAGTTCTTTTGCTCCCAGGTCTTAACCTTCAATGAAAGTCCATGAAGAAGAAACTTATCTATTTCCTCGATTGCTTGAATACTTATAATTTTTAGCCATAGCTGAGGAAGTGCAGGGCTGTGGATAAACCATGGACACCCCTGTGTTGCCCCTTCACTGCTGAAGACATATTTTCAGGTGAAGCCACCGCTCATGGCAAAAGCATCTCATTCCACTGAGAGGTCCTCCAAGCGCCCTTTCTTGATCCTCAGCCCTTACGGGAGCACAAAGGGGCTCTCAGATCCCTGTCACTCCCTCTCCCTAGAAAACTCTCCGTTCTGCTGGATCGCCTGCAGGAGGCCTTTGCTGCCTCCACCCAAGCCAGGTTCATTTCCACCACCTGGAGATTTCAAAGTGCGTGTAGAGTGGTGCCTGTGCCCTGCGCTTGTTATTACCTATTTATGAGTCTCTCTCTCCCGTTGGACTTTGAGCTTAGGCTCAGAGCTTGCTCTACTTTCAGCGTCCCTGACCCCACTCAGTCAATGTCAGTGCCGTGCTTATGGACTCCAAGCAAAAATCCGCAATAGTGAGTGACCTGGACTGTCGTACTAAGATGATGCCTGCTCTAAAAGACCACAGATTCTTTATTTTTACTGGAGTGTATCACCTTCACTTCCTCATACACATTGTAGGCAAGGAAAAAGAAAACCTTCCTTATTTTTAAAGTCTACATTCAGGGATCTTTAGTGCTGCACTTATTACTGATACGGAAGTACTATTTCATAGAGGACATCTTATATGAACCGAACAATCCTAAAACAAACTAGCGTGCTTAAAATTCCCAGATGACATCACAAGGTAGGGCTTAATATTAAATATGCACATTTGAGGGTATAAAGGCTTCATTGGCATGAAGTTATCTATAGGCTGACTTTTATCACTTTAAACATGACCCAAGGGTGATTACGTTGAAAGCCACATCACAGCGAAAATGCTGGGTCTCTCAGCAATTTTGTTTTATTCTTGGGCAAAGGGAAAGGACTCTCAACCACAGCTAACCCAAAGGACAAAAGGGGACTCTGAGCAAGTCTGACCGTTTCATCCACAGTTCCATGACTCAGCCCTTAGGAATTGGGAGCTGTTCAGATATGCAGACATCTTACTCCATTCTTATCTTCAGCCACGTTCACTTATCCAGGTCCAAACGGTTTATTTACTAACAATGTGTCAGCACATGCCAAGCTCCTTTTACACATGACCTTATCTGAACCTCATGTCAACCCTATGGAGCAGGTACTATTATTCTCCCCACTTCACAGATGATCCTCAAAGAGTTAAGTAACTTGTCCAAGGACACTCAGCTCCCGGTGTTGGAGCTGGGGTTTGTATCCAGCTCAACTTAGCTCCCAAACTCACTGTCCCACACTGTCTTACAGGCTTAACATCCAATTAAACCAGTTGATTAGAATTGCTTTCTGATTTTTCACTGTGTTTAAAATGTTTCTCACCCATCAATCTCATGTATGAAAGTCCAGCAAGACCATGTGACAATTCTGTATTCTGAGATGTGAAAGCATAAGTTTCCCATTAAGACCGGGATTATTTAAAGTGGATAGAAGGAGGCGGGAGGGAAAGGAAGGAGGGTCCCTACCACCTGGCAGGCACTGCAGCACCCAAGATCCTGAAACAACCCTGCTTTTTTGTCCTTGACTAAGCTGCTTCCTTGGCCCCAAATGCTCTTACCCCTTTTTTGGCCATCCTTGAAAGCCCAGCTCAACTGTTCGCTTCCTCAACCCTGTGGCCTCCTGCCCTGTGCTCTCAGAGCTCCTTCCCCTGCACTAAGTGCTCCAGCACCAAGTGCTACGACCTACAAGTAGCTGCCTTTAGCACCTTCTCTGTTGTGTTGAGGGAGGGATCGTGACCAGTGAGGAGATCTGGAAGGCTGCAAAAACACTTCTCCTAATTCAGACCACCTGTCATAAGCATGACCTCACAGCTCAGAACTGAGCCCTTTACTGTGGGGTAGCTTCAGAAAGGGGGCCTTCCATCAAGAACTGGGGTGGGATACACTGGGCACTTAGTTAAAGGGATGAAGTTCTGAAATCAGTGGATGTTTTCAACCTACCCTGGGTTACTTTCCCTTCTTTTTCTTCTCCCAGATAATAACTGGGTGAGAACTCGAAATGTAGGCATTATTTTCTAATTTTTGAAGAGGACATAAGTGATAACTTTCATTCCTTGTTCACAGTATTACGCTTCACCTCTTTCCTTTTTGAGTAGGAAGATTTACATAATTGGGGGACTCATGCCATCCCCTCACTTGGACATCGAGGAGGATACTTACATGTCTACATAAGGTCATTGATGCTAAGATGCTAGAGTACATGGGTCCACGTGGAGGATGTGCGAATAAGACAACACAGAAGACTGAGATTGCTCTCCTTAGAAAGGCCTGATTGCAAGGTCGGTCCTTGGCTGACGTCTGGGAACTTGGATTTCAAAAGGGTTTCTACCACTCCCTAAGTGATAGGAGTGACTCACTATGCTACAACTATATGTACAAACTATATATATATATATATATATATATATATATACTTTTTTTTACACCTTTATTGGAGTATAATTGCTTTATAATGGTGTGTTAGTTTCTGCTTTATAACAAAGTGAATCAGTTATACATATGTTCCCATATCTCTTCCCTCTTACGTCTCCCTCCCTCCCACCCTCCCCATCCCATCCCTCTAGGTGGTCACAAAGCACTGAGCTGATCTCCCTGTGCTATGCGGCTGCTTCCCACTAGCTATCTATTTTACGTTTGGTAGTGTATATATGTCCATGCCACTCTCTCACTTTGTCACAGCTTACCCTTCCCCCTCCCCATATCCTCAAGTCCATTTTCTAGTAGGTCTGTGTCTTTATTCCTGTCTTACCCCTAGGTTCTTCTTGACATTTTTTTTCCTTAAATTCCATATATATGTGTTAGCATACAGTATTTGTCCTTCTCTTTCTGACTTACTTCACTCTGTATGACAGACTCTAGGTCCATCCACCTCATTACATATAGCTCAATTTCGTTTCTTTTTACGGCTGAGTAATATTCCATTGTATATATGTGCCACATCTTCTTTATCCATTCATATACCCTGAGAAAACCATAATTCAAAAAGAGTCACGTACCAAAATGTTCATTGCAGCTCTATTTACAATAGCCAGGACATGGAAACAACCTAAGTGTCCATCATCAGATGAATGGACAAGCAATATATTTTATGCTAAGCACCTGCTTTCCTTTTGGGAACCTGGAACTTTAGTATGTAGCAGGCAAAGGGTGCCTATGTGACTAGCCACCAATATAAACTTTGGCCATGGAATCTGTAATGAGCTTCCCTGGTAGACAACACTTCACGTGTGTAACAACTCATTGCTGAGGGAACGAAGTACATCCTGTGCAACTGCACAGGGACAGGACTCTTGGAAACTGTGCCTGCTTTCCTCTGGACTTGGCCCCATGCACCTTTCTTTTTGCTGATTCTTCTCTGTATCTTTTCACTGTAATAAATCATAACTGTGCATACAACTATATGTTGAGTCCTGTGAGTCTTCCTAGCAAATCATTAAACCTAGGAGTGGTTTGGGGGACCACTAACACAGGGAGTTTTAAAGTGTCCATGGGGCATGGCCCAAGTCACAAGAAGCCATGGGCTTATAAAAAGAAGATATGTAGTAATGGGACCTCTAAGGAAAGCTATCTCTCAATAAGGGTAAGTAGGATGTGACTTGGGGTGATGGCATGCAAAATGTTACAGTGAAAAGAAGGGAGTTAAACCTGTACAATCCTCTGTCAACATTTACTTCTTTGTCTAAGAAAATGTGTGAGACATTGTTTTACCTACGTCCAAAATGATGCAGACATCATGAATTCACAAGAATTTTTAAATATTCCTTGCAATTCAATCTCCTCGGTAGTGGAGTTAACCAGCACCCGGAAAAGACACAGCTTTTATATGGGAAGAAACAGCCCTGCTGTTGGCAGCATAGGTCTGGAAAAAAGTGCATGCTTCAAAAACGTAGGTTAAATGAAAGAAATGCTAAGTAGATATCAGGTCCACATATATGTCAAATGCCTTCTCTCTTTTCCCTTCTCTTTATGGATTACTTGGTCCTTAAAACTGACACATACTAGTCAATGGGAGAATATATTCCACATTAGAAATGAATTCATTTCATTTTTAAAAAATTGCAATGGATATTCCAGAACAGGGACGGTGTCTTATCATGGACACAAGTATTTTTTTTTAATTTATAAAGCACTTTCTTAACATTACCTCATTTGATCCTTGTAACAACTCCATGAGGTAGATAATATGACTTCTATCTTCCATGGAGCCTGGTCCGTTACAAGACAAGCAACGATGCTCAATTAAGACTTACTAGTTGACTGATGGCTTTAGGAAAATTACTTTAGGCTTTAGGAAAATTACTGCTTTACAAAAATCAATAATTCCTGAAGTCTGTCAGTGGAAGAACAAGCTGAAAAGCAATCCAGGCATTCAGAGGAATTATTAAAATCACAAATTAAGTCATTTCTATGGACTCTACAGCAGGAAATATATTTTTAATGAGGAAATTGAAGCTAATATATAACAGCTGTCCTGTTACCCAGTAACAGACTATTAAGGCAGATTAAATTATTAATGAAAAATATAGTAACTTGGAAGTTTAACCTTTAAACATTCTCATTCCTCTCTCTTTTATATAAAGTCTTTAAACTGATATTTATTTTTAAAAACACATTTGGTCATCTTATGTAGTTTCCATTTATAATTCCCTTTGCTGTGGAATCATTAGCTGTAGAATCTTCAGCAATTTTTCACTATCAGACTTTTTCACAATACAATATCCAAAGTCTTTATGCCTCGAAGAGCAGGGAGCCTCCAGGAAACTTACTGGATGATACACATGCTGGTCAAACCTCCCAAAACTCCCACATCTTTGACACCACCACTGGTTGCCCTAAATCAGCCAAACTGCACTTGACTCGCAGACCCACGAGCAAAGCAAAAATATTGTTGATATAAAGCCACTGAGAATGTGAGGGTTCTTTGCTGTATGCAGCAATAGTGATTGTCAATAAGTGATTCAAGAGGTTCTCCATAAGTTACTAAAGTAATAACCTTATAAAAAAGAAAAGTATATGGGAAGAGCACATGAAGAGAAACGAAAGGGAGGGAAGCTAAAAGGTGCATTCACGTGGCCTAAAAAAACATGCCCTCTCTGCCTTCCACCATGGTTACTGCCAACCAGCAGAAAGATAAGAGTAGCAGCTGTTTCCAGGGCCACTCTCAGGCGGTGTATACTCACATTTGTGTTGCACAGCTTGTACTGCCGATAGGCCCCAATGCAGGAGATTGCTGTAGATCGGGCAGGCTGGGAGAAGCTCTGAGCTGCCCTGTGGGCCCCCAGGCCAGGGCTGCTGCTTGTTTCTGGGTTGTGGAAGAGATTTGAGGCTTCAGGGAAGCCTTGGTCATGGGTCAAAGGCAGCTGGTAGATGGAGCCCTCCGAGACTTGCAGTCCAGGACGAGGTCCACTGTCACTCTGGTACAGAGGTCCGTGTCGGGGGGCCCGGTGGGCTGGAGGGTTGTAGCCATGGCTAGAACCAGATGCCCCCTGGGACCTGGAATTCCGGGATGAGGGCCTCTGCCTCCGAAGCCTTTGTGGCAGGTGTGCAGAGTCCGTCTGCAGTGGTAAGATGTATGGGGCCTTACCATAGCCATACATGCCGGGGCCGATGGGACCTCGGGTCCTGCTCCTAAAGAGAGACACACAAGAGAGGATGTTCTGTTAACCCAGAAGCTCTGATACATGGGAGAGGGAACTGGGTAGGAACAGAAGCCTGGGAGAGAGCCTATAGCGGAACAAGGAGGTAAAAGAGGACTTTCCAGCAGAAGGGAAGATTCTGGAGGCTGGAACAGAGGCTCTACAGAGGTTGCCATGTAGAATGAAGGTGGGAATCAACAGTGGGTGATATGACTGGTGGAAAATGAGGTTAGAACGGTAAGCTGCGGCCAGTATGTGATTTATGTCAGGGAGTTTGGGTGTTTTTGTAGGTTGTAGGGAGCCACTGAAGGTTTTTTGAGAAGAATAAAGATAGAATTGTAATTTCAGCCAGAGTAACGTACTGTTCGCTCTTTTTCAGATAATAGTTTGCGGGGGGGCGTTTGTCACTTAATTGTACCTGATATTTCAGACCCTGTTTCCATGACCATTCATGCCCAAATAGCTTTTCCAGGTAAATGGAACCTAGCTAAGCAACCAAAGGCTAATGCCGTCCTGAGGCGAGACTTGCTCTGGGTCATACTCAATCCCTGATGAAATGGGAGGAGGCTGAACAATGCGGAACCCATGCGGAACGATGAGTAAATGGTCGTCTGCACATTGGTATGGACCTTTAGGTTTTGTCAAGACCAGCTGCCTTGTGAGGTTTTATGACAATCATGTAAACAGAAGTGTGCATGTAAATTTCCAACAACTGGCTTTCCAGTGGGAAAAAAGCCCTGATTTGTGCCATTTGTCCATTTCCACGGTGTAAGTACTCCCACCATGGCCAATTTCAAGCTATCGATGTGAAGACACAATCATCTCTAACAAGCAGGGAAAAAAACTCCAGCACACCACTGCATACAAATGTATTGTGAAAATACTGTTTGCAAAATACAGAGTTAGGAATGACGAAGAAATATAAAAGTGAATCAGAGAGGGTTCCCAAGATCCCAACCATACAACTGAAAGTAACTAGAACATAACACAAGGTGGGGTAACAGCCTTGGGAGCAATACAACAAGCAATGCGTCAGGAATTCTGAGGCAAGAGAATGCCTCAGAGTTCCTCCCCCTTCTGCCTGTGGGGATCTGAGAAGGTTTCACCATCACTGGTCTGAGAGTTGGGAAGCAAGGTTCCAACACTGTGGAAGGATTTAAGTAAGACATATAACTCTTACTTATTTGTAAAATGACTGAACTGGATTAAATGACCACGAAGGTCGTTCCAGCTCTAAAATTTTATGCTTCCATAATAATTAATTCTACATTTATGTAGAATTGGAAATGTGCCCAAGAGTTTCTACAGGATGGCCCCTTTAAAATAAGCACATTAAAATAGCAATCAGGGTGAAACATTAATTTCTGCCCTCACGAGGAAATTCTTGCTTCACTCTACATAACCACTGAGCGTAACATTTAACATACCACAACTAATTATTAACATCTTTATCATTAATTGCACCGTCATTCTTAGCTGATACGGTTAAGTATTAAGTTGTGCTAGTGTTTATTTTGCCTTTAGGCATTTCTCAATTAATCTTGGCAACACTAAGGACTCTATGAATGACGGGAGGATCCAGAATGTTGCTTTGAGAGATGCAATTAAGAAGTCGGTTTTAGGAGGAGCTTCAAGATGGCGGAAGAGTAAGACATGGAGATCACCTTCCTCCCCACAGATACATCAGAAATACATCTACATGTGGAACAACTCCTACAGAACACCTCCTGAACATTGGCAGAAGACCTCAGATGTCCCAAAAGGCTCTTGGTGCTCTAGCCAGGAGTCAGGGCTGTGCCTCTGAGGTAGGAGAGCCAAGTTCAGGACATTGGTCCACCAGAGACCTCCCAGCTCCACATAATATCAAACGGCAAAAATCTCCCAGAGATCTCCATCTCAACATCAAGACCCAGATCCACTCAACGACCAGCAAGCTACATTACTGGACACCCTATGCCAAACAACTAGCAAGACAGGAACACAACCCCACCCATTAGCAGAGAGGCTGCCTAAAATCATAATAAGTCCACAGACACCCCAAAACACACCACCAGATGTGGACCTGCCCACCAGAAAGACAAAATCCAGCCCCATCGACCAGAACACAGGCACTAGTCCCCTCCACCAGGAAGCCTACACAACCCACTGAACCAACCTTAGCCACGGGGGCAGACACCAAAAACAATGGGAACTATGAACCTGTAGCCTGCGAAAAGGAGACCCCAAACACAGTAAGTTAAGCAAAATGAGAAGACAGAAAAACACACAGCAGATGAAGGAGCAAGGTAAAAACCCACCAGACCTAACAAATGAAGAGGAAATAGGCAGTCTACCTGAAAAAAGAATTCAGAGTAATGATAGTAAAGATGATCCAAAATCTTGGAAATAGAATGGAGAAAATAAAAGAAACGTTTAACAAGGACCTAGAACTAAAGAGCAAACAAACAGTGATGAACAAAACAATAAATGAAATTAAAAATTCTCTAGAAGGGATCAATAGCAGAATAACTGAGGCAGAAGAACGGATAAGTGACCTGGAAGATAAAATAGTGGAAATAACTACTGCAGAGCAGAATAAAGAAAAAAGAATGAAAAGAATTGAGGACAGTCTCAGAGACCTCAGGGACAACATTAAATGCACCAATATTTGAATTATAGGGGTCCCAGAAGAAGAAGAAAAAAAGAAAGGGACTGAGAAAATATTTGAAGAGATTATAGTTGAAAACTTCCCTAATATGGGAAAGGAAATAGTTAATCAAGTCCAGGAAGCACAGAGAGTCCCATACAGGATAAATCCAAAGAGAAACACGCCAAGACACATATTAATCAAACTATCAAAAATGAAATACAAAGAAAAAATATTAAAAGCAGAAGGGGAAAAACAACAAATAACATACAAGGGAATCCCCATAAGGTTAACAGCTGATCTTTCAGCAGAAACTCTGCAAGCCAGAGGGTGTGGCAGGACATAGTTAAAGTGAGGAAAGGGAAAAACCTACAACCAAGATTACTCTACCCAGCAAGGATCTCATTCAGATTTGACAGAGAAATTAAAACCTTTACAGACAAGCAAAAGCCAAGAGAATTCAGCACCACCAAACCAGCTTTACAACAAATGCTAAAGGAACTTCTCTAGGCAGGAAACACAAGAGAAGGAAAAGACCTACAATAACAAACCCAAAAAACTTAAGAAAATGGTAATAGGAACATACATATTGATAATTACCTTAAATGTAAATGGATTAAATGCTCCAATCAAAAGACATAGATTGGCTGAATGGATACAAAAACAAGACCCATATTATCCTGCCTACAAGAGACCCACTTCAGACCTAGGGACACATACAGACTGAAAGTGAGGGGATGGAAAAAGATATTCCATGCAAGTGGAAATCAAAAGAAAGATGGAGTAGCAATTCCCATATCAGACAAAACAGACTTTAAAATAAAGACTATTACAAGATACAAGGAGGACACTACATAATGATCAAGGGATCAAGCCAAGAAGATATAACAATTGTAAATATTTATGCACCCAACATAGGAGCACCTCAGTACATAAGGTAAATGCTAACAGCCATAAAAGGGGAAATCAACAGTAACCCAATCATAGTAGGGAACGTTAACACCCCACTTTCACCAATGGACAGATCATCCAAAATGAAAATAAATAAGGAAAGATAAGCTTTAAATGATACATTAAACAAGATGAACTTAATTGACATTTATAGGACATTCCACCCAGAAACAACAGAACACACTTTCTTCTCAGGTGCTCATGGAACATTCTCCACGATAGATCACATCTTGGGTCACAAATCAAGCCTTGGTAAATTTAAGAATATTGAAATGTATCAAGTATCCTTTCTGACCACAACGCTATGAGACTAGATATCAATTACAGCAAAAAATCTGTAAAAAATACAAACACATGGAGGCTAAGCAATACACTACTTAATAACCAAGAGATCACTGAAGAAATCAAAGAGGAAGTCAAAAAATACCTAGAAACAAATGACAATGAAAACACGACGACCCAAAACCTATGGGATGCAGCAAAAGCAGTTCTAAGAGGGAAGTTTATAGCAATACAATCCTACCTCAAGAAACAAGAAACATCTCAAATAAACAACATAACCATACACCTAAAGCAATTAGAGAAAGAAGAATAAAAATCCCGCAAAGTTAGCAGAAGGAAAGAAATCGTAAGGATCAGATCAGAAATAAATGAAAAAGAAATGAAGGAAACAATAGCAAAGATCAATAAAACTAAAAGCTGGTTCTTTAAGAAGATAAACAATATTGATAAACCACTAGCCAGACTCATCAAGAAAAAAAGAGAGAAGACTCAAATCAATAAAATTAGAAATGAAAAAGGAGAAGTAACAACAGACACTGCAGAAATACAAAGGTTCATGAGAGATTACTACAAGCAACTCTATGCCAATAAAATGGACAACCAGGAAGAAATGGACAAATTCTTAGAAATGCATAACCTTCCGAAACTGAATCAGGAAGAAACAGAAAATATGAACAGACCAATCACAAGCACTGATATTGAAATTGTGATTAAAAGTCTTCCAACAAACAAAAGCCCAGGACCAGATGGCTTCACAGGCGAATTCTATCAAACATTTAGAGAAGAGCTAACACCTATCCTTCTCAAACTCTTCCAAAATATAGCAGAGGGAGGAACACTCCCAAACTCATTCTATGAGGCCACCATCACCCTCATACCAAAACCAGACAAGGATGTCATAAAGAAAGAAAACTACAGGCCAATATCACTGATGAACATAGATGCAAAAATCCTCAACAAAATCCAACAGCACATTAAATGGATCATACAACATGACCAAGTGGGGTTTATCCCAGGAATGCAAGGATTCTTCAATATACACAAATCAATCAACGTGATACACCATATTAACAAATTGAAGGAGAAAATCCATATGATCATCTCAATAGATGCAGAGAAAGCTTTCGACAAAATTCAACACCCATTTATGATAAAAACCCTGCAGAAAGTAGGCATAGAGGGGACTTGCCTCAACATAATAAAGTCCATATATGACAAACCCACAGCCAACATCGTCCTCAATTGTGAAAAACTGAAACCATTTCTACTAAGATCAGGAACAAGACAAGGTTGTCCGCTCTCAGCACTATTATTTAACATAGTCTCAAGAGTTTTAGCCACAGCAATCAGAGAAGAAAAAGAAATAAAAGGAATCCAAATCGGAAGAGAAGAAGTAAAGCTGTCACTGTTTGCAGATGACATGACACTATACATAGAGAATCCTAAAGATGCTACCAGAAAACTACTAGAGCTAATCAATGAATTTGGTAAAGTAGCAGGATACAAAACTAATGCACAGAAATCTCTTGCATTCCTATACATCATTTTTCCTAACGATGAAAAATCTGAAAGTGAAATTAAGGAAACACTCCCATTTATCATTGCAACAAAAAGAATAAAATACCTAGGAATAAACCTACCTAAGGAGACAAAAGACCTGTATGCAGAAAACTGTAAGACACTGATGAAAGAAATTAAAGATGATACAAATAGATGGAGAGATATACCATGTTCTTGGATTGGAAGAATCAACAGTGTGAAAATGACTACACTACCCAAAGCAATCTACAGATTCAATGTAATCCCTATCAAACTATCCCTGGCATTTTTCACAGAACTAGAACAAAAAATTTCACAATTTGTATAGAAACACAAAAGACTCCGAATAGCCAAAGCAATCTTGAGAATGAAAAATGGAGCTGGAGGAATCAACCTCTCGGACTTCACACTATACTACAAAGCTACAGTGATCAAGACAGTATGGTACTGGCACAAAAACAGAAAGATAGATCAATGGAACAGGATAGAAAGCCCAGAGATAAACCCATGCACATATGGTCACCTTATCTGTGATAAAGGAGACAAGAATATACAGTGGAGAAAAGACAGCCTCTTCAATAAGTGGTGTGGGGAAAACTGGACAGCTACATGTAAATGAATGAAATTAGAACACTCCCTAGCACCATACACAAAAATAAACTCAAAATGGATTAAAGATCTTAATGTAAGGCCAGACACTATCAAACTCTTAGAGGAAAACATAGGCAGGACACTGTATGACATAAATCACAGCAAGATCCTTTTTGACCCACCTCCTAGAGAAATGGAAATAAAAACAAACAAATGGGTCCTAATGAAACTTAAAAGCTTTTGCACAGCAAAGGAAACCATAAACAAGACAAAAAGACAACTCTCAGAATGGGAGAAAATATTTGCAAATGAAGCAACTGACAAAGGATTCATCTCCAAAATTTACAAGCAGCTCATGCAGCTCAATATCAAAAAACAAACAACCCAATCCAAAAACGGGCAGAAGACCTAAATAGACATTTCTCCAAAGAAGATATACAGATTGCCAACAAACACACGAAAGAATGCTCAACATCATTAATCATTAGAGAAATGCAAATCAAAACTACAATGAGGTATCACCTCACAGCAGTCAGAATGGCCATCATCAAAAAACCTACAAACAATAAATGCTGGAGCGGGTGTGGAGACAAGGGAACCTGTTGCACTGTTGGTGGGAATGTAAATTGATAGAGCCACCATGGAGAACAGTATGGAGGTTCCTTAAAAAACTGAAAATAGAATTACCACGTGACCCAGCAATCCCACTACTGGGCATCTACCCTGAGAAAACCATAATTCAAAAAGAGTCATGTACCACAATGTTCATTGCAGCTCTATTTACAATAGCCAGGACATGGAAGCAACCTAAGGGTCCATCAACAGATGAATGGATAAAGAAGATGTGGCACAAATATACAATGGAATATTACTCAGCCATAAAAAGAAATGAAATTGAGTTATTTGTAGTGAGGTGGACGGACCTAGAGTCTGTCATACAGAGTGAAGTAAGTCAGAAAGAGAAAAACAAATACCGATTGCTAACACATATATATGGAATCTAAAAAAAAAGGTCATGAAGAACCTAGGGGCAAGATGGGAATAAAGACACAGACCTACTAGAGAATGGACCTGAGGACATGGGGAGGGGAAAGAGTAAGCTGGGACAAAGTGAGAGAGTGGCATCGACATATATACACTACCAAATGTAAAACTGATAACTGGTGGGAAGGAGCCGCATAGCACAGGGAGATCAGCTCGGTGCTCTGTGACCACCTAGAGGGGTGGGATAAGGAGGGTGGGAGGAAGGGAGACGCAAGATATGGGGATATATGTATATGTATAACTGATTCACTTTGTTATAAAGAAGAAACTAACACACTATTGTAAAGCAATTATAGTCTAATAAATGTCAAAAAAAAAAGAAATGCTAGCAAAGATTCTTGCAGAAAGATAACAATCTCGAAAGAAATTAGATTAAAATTCAACAAAAAAAGTCTTAAACAAATATCTATCTATATAAATATACATAGATATATATATGTTGGATGTAATTTGCTTTTTTCTTCTTGTGGCAGGCCAGGTAACATGAATGAATGACATCATGAAAAAGTGAAGGAAAGAATTTCTGTGTGTGTGTTTGCCTTTTCTTTTTTTTTTTAAAGATCTGAAAGCCTAACAAAAATTCTAGCTTCACAGAAAGTACTGGGTGGAGTTCCCAGCTGAAAGTGATATGGAAATAAACACACATGGAGTGATGCTTCTCAAATCTGAATGTGCACAGGAATCGCCTAGGGATCGTGTTGAGAGAGTCAGATTCTGACTCAGGAGGTCTGGGGTGGGGCCGAGGATTCTGAGTTTCCCACAAGCTCCCAGGTGATGCTGGTGATGCTGGTCCACAGACCAACGACTCTGGACCAGCATCACCAGCATGACTTGAGGAACAAAGTCAAAGAACAGAATTGACATTCCAAACAAAAGAGTGAGAATTCAACAATAAAATGTATTATGCTTAATGGAGAAAGACAGCTATAAAATTGTTTTAAAAACCTCTGAGTGTGTGACATATACAAAAATCTGCTGGTCTGGGCCGGGCTGCACTGCTATAGCTCAGTGAGAGGTGCTGAACCCATTGGAAAGCAGAGGAGGCAGAGGGAGAGCCTACTACAGTTGGCTGATGACTTCTGTAAGCATCTTTCCAAAGGCTGCCCATCACCCCTGAGGGGGTAACTGATACATGTGCACCTGTATATTTTCGTACTCACACTGCCTTGTGGGAGGCTCTGCCTAAACCAGAGAACCATTCAAAACCCACCCGAACAGCAGCACCATCGGAAAGAGGATGAGTCAGAAACACATGGCCAGTTAATTCTGATAAACGGACTACAGAGAAGGAGCAGCCAGTTAGGGTGTGCTTGTGAGAGAGATGATTTCTGAATCTTTGACTCAGAACACTTGGACAAGCCGCAGATTCATCCCCACTTGGCCAGGAGAATGTGTGTTTTCCTTACAGCCGGCTGGTCAGAGCTAATCATCCTGATGGTTCAGAATGGCCTCTTCCCCACCAGGACAGAGTCCATCTGGCCACTTGCAAGGGAGCCGACATGAACTGGGTAGATTTATGCGGAGTTGGGATAATAAGTACAGATGTGGCCGAGAGGATCTGTGTAGCCAGTTAACCCTTCCAGGGGTGCTCGCGGTAGGTGCCCTGGGGGCTGTTAGGTTGATTAGTTCTGCTTAGTCTCCCCGTAACCCATCTCTGGGATGTTACGTGGGATATCCCATTTGTCAAAGTTCTAGCTAATTTTGGAAAGTTAGGTCTTGAGAAAGAAATGGAAAAGGCCTGGGTTTGAAGTCAAGGACATGGATGTTTGTAAAGCATATTGGTTAGACTTGGACTCTGAAATCAGGTTTCCTGAGTCTGAATCCCAGCTCTGCCACCTGGTAATTGTGAAATTTGGGTCAGTCACTAGGCTTTTTTTTTTTTTTTTGGCTGTACGCGGGCCTCTCACTGCTGTGGCCTCTCCCATTGCGGAGCACAGGCTCTGGATGCTCAGGCTCAGCGGCCATGGCTCACAGGCCCAGCCGCTCCGCGGCACATGGGATTCTCCCGGACCGGGACACGAACCAGCACCCCCTAGCATTAGCAGGCGGACTCCCAACCACTGCGCCACCAGGGAAGCCCCAGTCACTAGGCTTTTTGAAGCACTTAGGATGCAACATTTAAGGAGACACTCACTCTCAGGGTTGTGATGTCTCCTTAAATGTTGCATCTCAGGTCCAGTCCTGGCCCTGCATGCATTTATAAATAAAGATGATAATAGTGCCTTCCTTCCAGGTTGTTGTAAAACATAAACGACTTAAGAGCAAAGGACTTAAATAATGCCTTGCACAGAGCACGCTTCATATACGTATTTGCTCTTTTTAAAAAAAGTTCAAGCTTGGCCATTTACTAGCTCCACAAACTCTGGCAAAAAAAATGTACCCTCAATTTTCTTACCTATTAAATGAGTTACACCCACTAGGATGGCTATAATAAAGGGAACAAATAATAATAAGTGTTGGGAGAGGATGCAGAGAAACTGGAACCCTCACGCATTCCTGGTGGGAACGTAAAATAGTGCAGTCACTTTGGAAAACTATCTGGAAGTTGCTCAAAAAGTTACATGCAGTATTTCCGTGTGACCCAGCAATTCCAATCCTAGGTGTATGCCCAAGAGAAGTGGAAACATATGTCCAAGCAAAGACTTGTACATGAACGTTCATAACAGCTTTGTTCGTAATAGCCGCAAGATGGAAACCACCCAGATGCCTATCACCTGATGATTGGATAAACAAAACAGAGCATATCCATACACTGGATTACTACTCAGCCGTAAAAGAGATGAAGTACTGATATATATTACAATACTGATGAACCTCAACACTATTCTAAGTGAAAAGAGCCAGACACAAAAGGCTACGTATTGCATGATTCCATTTATATGAAATGTCCAGAAACAGCAAATTCATAGAGACAGAAAGCAGATTAGCGCTTACCAGGGGCTGGAGGGGGGGAGGGGAGAACAGGCAGTGACTGCTAAAGGGTACGGGTTTTTTTTGGGGTGATGGAAATGTTCTGTAATTAGATAGTGGTGATGGTTGCACAACCCTGCGAATATGCTAAAAACCACTGAATTATACACTCTAGATGGTGAATTTTATGGTACATTAATTATATCAATAAAGCTGTTATTTTTTTAAAATGGGAGCATGAATAATTCCCATCTTATCTACTTACAGTGATGTTGTAAAGGTCAAATTGAGGTTACCAACAGGAATGCATTTTTCAAATCTGAAAGCAGTTTTGATCATTCATTTTCCATCATTTGTTTCAACAACCTTTAACAAACTTTTATTGATCTATGAGCATATCATGTGTGATAGTTTTTCCTGCTCATTCACATTCCCAAACCTGACGACATTAGTAAGTGCAGAGCCTCCCTCCCCCACAATGACAAGAACAAGGCAGTAAGTGTTCTGACAGCAGGTTCCGGTCCCAGTTCTTCCAATGACCTACTATGGATGTCTGGGGAAGTTGTTGTTTCTTGAGAAAATGGCTGCAAATAGCATTTTGGAAAGGGTAAGAAGCACATAAAACACTTTTCTTACAACAGGCTGGCTACCATCCAGGAGCTCATTACGTGTGATGCTGTGCAGCTTGGTGATGTTAATCCTGACCAGTCAGTGTGATGATTCCAGCAAAGACACCACATCTAGCCTCCCTCTTCCCAGCTCTATACACGAACCCTGAAGTGTGTCACCTACAACTACCATCTGAAACTGACAACACCCACGTGTCTACTGCCTGCCCAGACCCCTCTTTTGAGCATCAATCCCATGGACCCAACTAACCTCTAGACTAGCACTGCTTCTCATCTGTGAGGTGCCTGCAAGTCACCTGGGGATCTTGTCAAACTACAGCTTCTGATTCAGGAGGTCGGGGGGTGGGGGTCTGATTCTGCATTTGTAACCATCTCCCAGAGGACACTGATGCTGTGGGTCCTCGGACTACACTTTAATTGCTCTACCTAGACATCCCCCCAGACATCTCAACACGTTCAAGCCCAAATTCATCATCTTCACCCCACGACACAGAAGGGTTCTCTTTCTAGTTCTTCCTATACTCTCCTTCTCAGTAGTTCTCAAGCTTGAACAAGCATCAGAATCACCTGCAAGTCTTATCTAAACAGACCATTGAACCCCACCTGCAAAGAATCTGATTCAGGAGATTTGGGGTAGGGTCTGAGAATCTGCATTTCTTACAAGTTCCCAAGGGATGCTGTTGGTCTGTGGGCCACACTGCTCTGTTTCACTCCCAAGTACCACACCATACCCTGAAGTTGGCTGGCTCTTCTGTTCTCCTCACCCCTGTATATTAAGTTCAAATTTCGTGGCTCAGTCACCCAGCCTGCACCACATGGCTCGTCACACCCTGGGTACTGCGTGGACCACCCACACTACACTTCTTGGAGTTTCCCAACGGAACAACCCAATTTATTTCTCCATATGCTCTGGCTATGCTGTTTCCTCCTCCAGGCTGCCTTCCCCACCACCATTTTCTACGACAACTATCTGTTCGCTCTTTAGGACTTAGCTGAAGCATTAATTCCCCCATGAAGCTTTTCCTGGTCCGAACCCCAGCTCAACCCTTCACTCCATTGCATCCATGTCCTTCCCTTTTGTCCTTCCACTGGACCCCATGTAATTGTCACAGCACAACAACAACCTTTTATTATGCCGATTTCTTTAGTCTGCCTTAGTTTACCAGACTGTAGGCTCCTTCAGAGCAGGGGGTATGTCTTACTTGTCTTATATCCTTAGAACCTAGTACAACGGCCGGCATAGAGTATGTGTTCAATAACTGTTGAAAAACTGAAATAACAAATGAAGGAATGGCTCAAACCATGATTGCCAAAGGAAGGAAAATCTCCCCTTCCCCTTATTCTCTGTGTTTAATTTCCGGTACATGAATTATCCCTCTATGTAGCAATAAAAGTCTCATCTATTGGGTGAGACCGTAACTGTTGCTCCACTGAATTTTTTTTAAATGTGGCTGTTTACGGATGTGGGGAGGATCTTAAGAAGCAAACGCAGAAATCCCCAGTCAGAACTCTCCTTAAAGGTTTTGTCTGCTGTATACACAGCATCACAAAGAGAATACAAGTCACAAAACTTAGTACTTAAATATGCAGACATTTCAATTGGACACAAAATACCCACTTATAAAGAAGCTGTAATCCCCAAAGACTGAAGGGACAAAAATAGTTAGGGGAGAAAATATTCTTCTGAAATGTCACTGTCAATAACTGAAAAGTCATACACTCCCAGAAGATTTTAGATCAACAAAGGCCATCACCAGCCTTGTGCCCAGCTTCTCTGGAGTCTGGATGTGCTTGGGCAACATAGCCTAGGTAAGGAATAGCACTGGCTCTGTGACATCCAATCCAGTATTTACAGTGATGACAAACACCCAGTGCATATTCCCAGGTTGTCTACAGCATCCCCGTCCATGAGGTACCCAAGTCAGGGTCAGGACCCTCATGCCCTCTTGACTTCTCTTTCCACCAGATTTGTTTTCATAAACACAGCCCTTGGTCATTACCCTCTGTTTGAAAAAACACTCATGGCTCATCTCTGCCTAGAAAATAAAGTCCAAACATAGACGGTTTTAAGGCACGTTTGGTCTGATGCCACGTTAAGTCCTTCATCATCTGGTCTCAGTCTCTCTTCCCAAATTCAACTCCAGTCTTCATCCTCTCCCCTGTCTCCTGCCACCAACCCTACACTTCCCAGGCATAAAGGATCACTCAACATTTCCCAAACACACTGAGCTCTTGTGCCTCTAAGGGCCGGCCTGGAATTCTACTCTACCTACCGACTTCTGAACTGGTACAGCCTTCCAGGCCCAAAATAAACATCAGCGCCTGTATGCTTCCCCCAAGTGGTCCCCACACAGTTAGTGCTCTCTGCAGTCTGCACACCCCTCTGCCAATGGCATTAACACTGTATCTTGGTAACGTTGGTAAGTAAAAGGTCTGGCTTCCCCACAAGTCTTCTAGTCTTTGGGGGCAGGTCTTGTCAGTGTCTTATTCCTGTGTGTGTAATCCGTGAAATTAGCAGTGGGTCTGACCCAGAGGCACTCTGTGAATGTTTGTTGAAATAGCACCTGTTAGAGACCATAGCTTAATTGCTCAGCATTTCTTACCAGTGGGTCAGTAAAGGTTACCTCTATGGATCAATCAGTAGAGATATAAAGGCTCTAAGTTCCAATAAGCGAGAAGTCAAGGCATCCCCACACTTCTGGGTGGGAAGCAAAGGGAGCTGGTGAAATTAAAAATCAGTAGCCAGTGGCCACCTAGAGAGACCTTAATGCTCAAATTCGAGGGGAGGGAGAATGGAAGGGAACAGCAGCTGAAGAACAGAAACCTGCGTTCACCAGGGGGCCTCGTGATCCAAGGCAAGCTGGAGGGAAAGGAGTCTGCAGCTCAAAGCTGGAACGAGAGCCCTGTGTTCCGAACACTTGCCCTGTTCCATTGTGATCACCTGCCAAAGGGAGAGAGGATAGAATGTGCTAAGTTCAAAGAGGCTGTGAGCAAATGGTTTAGGTTGAGTGCATATGTCTTCTTAGAAGTTCAGAAGACTGAAAGTCCTGCCAGAGCTGTTCCAGGCAATAAATTCTCTGGTGTCTGCAGAAGATAAGAGGCAAAAATCTGACCACTTAGGGAAATAAAAATTAAGATGAGGAAAACAAAAGCTTTCTTGATTGTCTGTCGACCGGGTGGTACACACTGTCACACGCATTAGCTGGTTTAACCACATCTGCTCCCCGGAAAGTATTCAAGGTCTGGATCTAAAGACCAGCGTAACAATCAGCTGATAGGTTTGCTCTGAACCTCCAGGGAAGAAGGATCTCAAAGGCTTATACATGGTTGAGGGTGGGGGGGAGAGGCAGGAGGGAGAGAGGGAGGAAGGACACAGGGGCAAGTGACGAATGATTCAAGAGGCAAGCAATCTAGCGAAGAAAGCAGAAAGGAGAGACTCTGAGTTTAAAAGGCCCTCTTTGCACCAGGAAGCCAAGCCTCAACACCCTACCCTCAGTGACCCAACCCAACCGCTGGCCTCCCAGAAGGCAAGGACCATAGCGCTGTCCCCACACACACCCCCAAATATAAAACAGCCTTCAGAACAGACCCAGTTCTTCTGGGACAAGGATCCCAGGAGATGAATTAGACTTTGATGTAGACCTCGCCATCAGGCTGCTTCCCCTTGTCTAAAGGATGGTGTCTGAAAGCCAGCCGAGTATCCCTAAGAACAAGTCACCACAGTGCTCACCGGTGCCACTGCGCATCTGAGTGACCCTGGGTTTCCAGGGCTGATCTTCAGGTGCCTTGTGCGGTGTGGGCCCCAAGGGGTGGAATAAGGGCCATTGGGGGGGTGTTGATGAAATAATGAAGGTAAAGGGCCTAGCCTTTGTGGATGCTCCAGAATTGTGGTTACCATGACAGCTGCACTGTCCCCAAGGAGAGAGACACACAGCCTGCCACCTTGACACAGAAGGTCACTGCAGAGGCAGACAGCCAAACGGGGGCTGAGAGGTACGGCGCTGGCTTTGCACGAAAGAACAGTAAATGCATTCATTTCTCCAGCGTAACTGAGAGGAGACCCCTTGGGAATCAAACCTGTTGCTGGTGTGTGTTGTGATCTGAACCTGAGCGGCCCTGCATTACTCAGGGGCTTAGGGGAAACCAAATGAGACTGGAGTGGGGCAAGGTGCCTGGCCAGGCAGGTGCCAAGCAAACGTGAGCTCCTAACCCCTCTCCCCTGGGGACTCTCAAACAGTGCTCTCTGCCCCAGAGGCTGAGCCCCCAGCAGGTTGAAGCAAACTGAAGAACTATTTTCCGTAAGTTCTGCTGAATTTATTAATGCAACAGTAATAATGATGATAATGCAACTTACATTTCTTGAGCATCTTTTATGTGAAAGGCCCATGGAGGAAGCAATGGTATTTCTCTCATATTCTGAATGTCTCCCCAATCTGAGCTTCTACACATACCACTTTCTGTGTACCCACTTGCCATATATCACTTCATTTTTTCTTTATTATAAATATGAAATATTTCAATTATAACGGTCGGGTGTGAAAAATGATGCATAACTTTCTTCTTTGTGTTAGAGGAAGTTTTTTAGGTACAAGTCTGTCACCCTCAGTTAATTGAAGGAAAAAGGGATTTGTCCTAGATGTTCCTCCATCCCCCAAAATGGCACTGTGTACTTAAATAAGTTCAGTATTCAGATCACAGTAATTTATTGAACACCTGCCAAATGTTTTATGCATGTTATCCATTTAACCCTGCGAACAGTAAAGTGGGTCATTATTCCTATTTTATACCTAAGGAAACCGAGTCTAAAAAATATTAAACAACCTTCCAAGCTAGAAAGTCTCTGTGAATGTATATAACTGAGATATTAACAAATGTTACTGAATGAATAAATGGTAAGCTCTTAAGGAGCTTAAACAGCTGCAGTGGGAGCACAGCTTATAAATAACAAATGCCACTCACGAAGGATTACAGGGAAGGACTGTTTGGAATGAGCATTTATTGGAAAATAGGGTGGGGGAAATTAGTTTCCCTCCAAATCCAGAAAGAAAACATTTTCAGCACTAGCCCATGTGTTCTAATCACCAAGGAAAAGGAAATCTTAGCTAACTGCTGCTGGATCCACAAGGCCCACGGAGGACTAAATGCTTTTATAAGAAAAAGATTCATGAGGGAAAAAAGAAAATAATGCATGCCTGGAAGTCAGACTGCAAAGAGGAAAAGGAAGTTCCTGGGGCAAGGTCTGATCTTGACCTAGGCCTGACGTAGGGGGCATTTAGCCAAGAAATAAGTCTAGGGGACAGGAAGAGAGAAGAACACAGTGATTAAAAGCAGAGGCTTAGAGCCAAGCTCTGGTTCAAATCCCTGTTCTACAGCCTACTAGCTCTGGGCCCCAAGGCTCATCACTTCATCTAAGTGCAGCGTTCTTCTCGTATCAAAAAAAAAAAAAAAAAGGATAATAGGGATTACTTTACGCGTGAAGAGTTCTTAGAGGTTTAGCTCAAAGCCTTCAACATGGTGCATTAGTTTCCTGTAGCTGCCGTACAGACTACCACCAACTTGGTGGCTTAAAACGGCAGAAATTTATTCTCTCATGGTTCTGAAGGCCAGAAGTTCAAAATCAGTATCAATGGACTGAAATGAAGTTGTTGTCAGGGCTGTGCTCCCTCAGGAGGCTCTAGGGGAGACTCTTATTTTCTTGCCTCTTCCAGCTTCTGGTGGCTGCCAGCATTCCTTGGCTTGTGGCCCCGTCACTCCAATTTTCAAGAACAGCAGCTTCAAATCTCTCTCTCTTCTGTCTTCATATCCCCTTCTCCTCTGTGTGTCTGGATGTCACATCCCTCTCTGCCTGTCTCTTATAATGACACTCATGGTTGCATTTAGGGCCTACACCTGTATAATGTAGGATAATCTCCCCATCTCAAGATCCTTCATTACATCTGCAAAGTCTTTTTTTTTTTTTTTTTTTTTTGGGTAAGTTAGCATTTTCAGGCTCCAGGGAACAGGACTTGATACCTTTGGGTGGGTGGTGGGGGGTTTGTCACTCAGCCTGTTACACACAGTAAACCCTCAATAAACATCGGTTGTGGTTGCCCTTGTTACTCTTAACAGAGATGAGCTAAAAGAACGCTATGCCCAGGAAAGGGTCTATGGATGGATGAGAAAGTGAGGACTCAAAAAGCCCTTGAGGGGCTGTTAGTACTTTGCCATGAAAACCAACAGTGAGGCCACAGCTTTTGTACCCCAAACTCTTTCCCTGGTAAATTACCTGGAACCACATTATAGGCTCGGAGTAGGAAGAGTGGGGAGGCTGCGGTCAGGCGACACTGCACTCAGATCCACTCCGCCCCTTCCAGGAGCAGGACGCTGGGGATTTTTCTACCTCAGCTCAGTGATCTCAACTGCAACATGGGGCTGCTTAAGGCTCAAATACATATGCGACTGATGTGGCACACAGTAGGTGCTATAAAAATGGTTGCCTTCACTACGACTGGGGCACACATATTGTTGTCTGCTTTTTTCCAGAGCCCATCATCTCTCTTCTGGAACCCGGAGTTATGAATGACTTGGAGGAGGTTCAATGCAGCATTCTTATGGCAAATGTGATCGTTGTTCTGATAACTAATGAAACACTTCTGACACTTAGTGAAATGCCACAAGAAAGGAACAAGGGCTCTTTGGAGCCTTGTCTGCAAGCAGAGTCGCTCAAGCTTAAACTCTGGCTCCAACCTTTCCTAACCTACAGGCAGAAGTGTACACACCAGTGAGCCCGGCTCTGCTGCAAACGTTGAGGTTTCAGATTTAGAAACCGAAGCATATTAAAACACCATTTATCTGGTTAGCATCAACAGGTAACTTCTTGTCAAACAATTCAGGGACTAAGTAGAAACCCTGCTTCAAAAGAAGGTAAAGAAACAAAACTTTCCTTGCAGGCAGAAAACAAACAACAACAAAAATATAGAGTATGCGTTTCAAACAGATGTCCCTGCTTTCTCTGCTAACTGCCCAGGATCACCAGGGAGGTTTTCCAAGGAGAAACACAGACAACGCCAAAGCTTTCCCTTCTCTTGCCATGTGGTTTCTTGCCTGTATGTAACAAGACTCGCTAGGTTTCGACGGAGGGTCAAGAAAATGGCATGTGGCCTTGTGAAGTTTAATTAACAGCAAAACTTGCTATCCAACATCATGAAGGGGCCCACTTGGCTCCAGGGCCCCTCAGGACAGAAATAACATATTGCTCCAGAGTTATTAATGATGAAATGCAAATGGCCTCCAAGAAAGTGGGCAGGAAAGGAGGAGCTAAGAAAACAAATGATTCTTACGCACAAGCCAGAGACAGCTCCCTGGGGAGGTGGGGAAGGATGGGACAGCCTGTGACCTAGGCCTGATCCTGTCTGTCCCGTTTCGAAATGAAAGGACCTTTCAAGCAAACACACACACATGCACACACATACATACGCTACATGCATACACACACACACGCATGTACACGCATAGGCTAGAAATCACAGAAAAAGACTCAAGGCTCTAAAACCCAAAGGTGATCTGGTCAATGATAATAAAATAATCAAGCCATGTTGGTTTTGAACAGTGTCTTATATTTTAAAAGTACTTTTACAGCTGTTACCTCATCTGACCCTCTCAGCAGGCCTCTATGGAAGACAGAGGACAAATAATTATCCAGATTTTATAGATTAGATTGATTCCCAAAGGTCATCCAGCTAGCAAATCATGGCCATGAGACAGGAAGTGGGGTCTAATGACTCCCAGCCCAGGGCTTTTCCAAGGCAAGAACTACCAGTGCTTCCAACAGAAAAGGGCCAAAGCCCAGGGGGAGACCAAGAAGAGGACGTCAGACATATGGACAGCACTTTTAAGAAAAACTCATGTGATGGGGCAGAAGTCTGAACAGAGGGTGACGATGTGGATGCATCTAGAGAGAAGAAAAGCCGTCGCATTCCAGAGCGTGTTGGAAAACAGGTCCGAGAGCTGTGTCTCCCAGCCACTGTCTTTCCATCACTCGGGATGGCAGAAGGGTGGTGGGAGCATTTAAAAGAGCAATCGGACCTCAATAACACATCAATATCAGGCAAGAGACCTTAATGAATGGATAAAATCCCTTTGTTTTACAAACATGTAAACTAAGGCTCAGAGAAATGAGGTGACTTCCCCAAGATCAAAGTGTTCGTGAGAGCTGGGGACTGGACCCTGGACTCTGGACTGGAATACAGAGTTCTTTATCCTACGCCAGCTGCCTTGGGCGTCTATTATCTTTAACTTCATTATCACTGTCCTTGATTAACACCGCATGTCCAAAGCAGAGCACAGAAGAGTGCAATGGGGGAATGCGTGGTTTTTCCTCTTCTTTTTACTGGGAAACGGCACTGCTGAATTTCCCATTGACGATTACCAGACATGATACGGGGAAATGGCTGGTGCTCCTGCTAGCACAGAAACTGTCCTATTACTAGGGTATTTTTAAGACCCCCCAAAACGCAAGTACACTATGGTAGGCTGGATAATGCTCCCCCATCCCCAACCCCAAGATGCCCACATCCTAATCCCCGGAACCCCGGGAATGTTACCTTCAGTGGCAAAGGGATTTTGCAGATGTGATTAAGGATTTTGAAATGAGGAGATTATCCTGGATTATCTGAGTGGGTGCCATGTAATCACAAGGGTCCTTATAAGGAGGAGATCGGGTGGATAAGAATTAGAGAAGGTGAGATGACAGAGGCACGAGGGAAGGAAGGCAGGCCGACTCCACAAGCTGGAAAAGGGAAGGAAACACATCCTCCCCTGAAGTCCCAAGAAGGAACACAGCCCTACCGACACCGTGATTTCAGACTTCCAGACTGTAAGAGAATAAATGTGGGCTGCTTTAAGCCACCAACTTTGTGGTCAGTGTTACAGCATCAATAGGAAACTGAAAGACCTACTGCAAAACTAGAGGATCAAGCCCCAAGCTCCCCGGCAGTAAACCCCAGCTTCACGCGCTTTACGGAGACGGGGCTGGGGGAGGAGGGTAGCAAAGCCAAATGCTTGTAAAATCACAAGGGCATTAAGAAGAGATTTAGACCAACTGTACAATGGAGACATCATCTTGCTTTAAGATGAAAATGTGCCAGTTATCCATGTTTACCGCGACTGCCTCTCTCGAAGAAATTCTATTTCAATCCCCTTAGGACTGCTTACTAATCCCTCCTTGGAAACGAGCCTGTGGACTTTCCTGGTCTCGCTTGCACACGCCTTCCTATACAGCCTGCGCTCCAGCCCCATCAGACCATTTAGAACTTCCAGAACATGATAGGCTCACCATGCCTCCAGGGGTCAGCCTTCGCAGTTTGTTTTTTTGGGGGAATGCCCTCCTCTCTGCTAAAATCCTTCAGAGCTCAGCTCAGTCATCACTGCTTCTGTGAAGCCTTCTCTGGCTCCCTGGTCCTCCTTCTTCCCCTCCCTTCCTTCCTCACACCCTGAGCATCTCTCTTAAGAGAGCACTTGGTCTTTTAAGTGTCTGTTTGCTTGTCTTCCTCCCCCACCCCACCAGCATGCACTCCTTGAGGACAAGGAGACTTTCTTGTTCCTCTTGTGTCACCAAACCACTGCCATCTCCCATCCATACCAAGTACTCCCCACCTCTTTCCCCCCTGAGTAATGCGAACTCACCCTGCAAGGAAGGACTTCCACCAACCGAGTCATCTTAATTCTCCAAGAATTAGCTCCACCTCTGTGTTCCCACAGCCCTCTGCGCACCCCACAGGTAGAATACTCACTACACTGCATTCTGGTGTTTATCCCTGACCTGTTTCCTTATTAGGCGTGGAGGTCCTTGAAAACCACACCTCCTTCACCTGTCTATCCCGTCTGTGTTTAGCACAGGGCCTGGGTCACAGCAAATACACAAGGAACGTTGACTGAATTAAAATGAAAACTAAACACAACAAGGTAATGCCCAGGTCATCTCTATGAATTAAGCCCTGTGATCCGAGGCAGCCTTTAAAAGCAAATACCTTCATGTGAAAGTTTTGCATGGCCAGATGTTGACTGTGGCTAGTTGGTATTTCTCCTGGGATCCCACACAGACTTGGGAGTTCATGGTGGAGACGGTTTCAGTGTTACTATATCTATATCTATATCTATATCTATATCTGTATCATCTATATCTATATCTATGTCCATGTTATATATGGGGTAAATATTGGAGAAAATTTTTGGTTTTCATCTCAAACAGAGAAGTATTAGTTCATCAAACTTAGCTTAATTCGTGAGTGTTACCTTTAACTTTGAAAACGGCTCTCTAGAAGGGCAAGTCTGAGATGAACATGGTAAGTACAGATGGGTTTAAACCCTGATTCTCTTGCCTTCCTTCTGTGTGACCCTGAACTTGACATTTTCTCTTCGACCCTTGAGTTTGTCTACCACGAATGGAACAATATAAGTCTGCCACACAAAACTGGGATGAAGATATGATAAAATGCCACATATAAAATGCCTGCCGGGGCTTCCCTGGTGGCGCAGTGGTTGAGAATCTGCCTACTAATGCAGGGGACACGGGTTCGAGCCCTGGTCTGGGAGGATCCCACATGCCGCAGAGCAACTAGGCCTGTGAGCCACAACTACTGAGCCTGCGCGTCTGGAGCAAGAGAGGCCGCGATAGTGAGAGGCCCGCGCACCGCGATGAAGAGTGGCCCCCGCTTGCTGCAACTGGAGAAAGCCCTCGCACAGAAACGAAGACCCAACACAGCAAAAATAAATTAATTAATTAATAAACTCCTACCCCCAACATCTTCTTTAAAAAAAAAAAAAAACGCCTGCCAGTGGGCCTGGCACGTGGAAGGCATTCTGACACCTTTACTGAGGCCTTATGAGTAGCCCCTGCACTATGCTAAACACTTTGTATGAATTATCCAATTCACAGCGACCCAACGAAGCAGGTGTGTTATTATCCTCATCAGGGAAAAGTTAAGCGGTGTCCGCAGGACACACAGCAAGCAAGGGGCAGAACTGGGCCGAGAACCCAGACCCGTCAACACCAGGGCTGAGCTCTTCACCGGCACGCAACGTGCAGCCTCTCAGGATGGGTTAGCTCCCGTTGCCCCCTGTCATCAGAAGGTCTGCTTAAAAGACTGACAACAAATAAAGACCAATATTTCAAAGAAAAAAAATAAATAACTGAGAACTGGCCACAAACTGCTGCTGAGAGCAGTCTGCACAGCCTGGGCAACAGAATGGCTGATCCAGCCAGACTACCTCCCAAAGGAAACTTCACTCTACTTGCTCCGAGGCTCTGGGAAGCCCACCCTTTACAACCTCTTTCTCTTTCTCACACCTGAGGGATATGACACACTCCACCCAATGGAAACAATGACTGTGATTTTCACAGCTGTGAATTTCCAGCCCCAGGCTCCTACAATGGTCTCCAGTAGATGACAGTTTTCGACTTGGCAATGCCCACTGAGGGAGGGCGTTCCCTATCTTGAACATCTCTGAATTAAAGCCATCAAGCATCCCATTCCCCAGATTCCCCAGCTGGTTCACACGCATAATGATCAGGAAAACTGGGTCACGAGGAAGCCCACGGGGAGGAATGTCTGCCTGTTAGCGGGCTCTTTGGCAACGAGAGCGATGACAAAGGTACCTGAAGTGGTCCTCAAATAGTAGTGGACGCTGCTCTCATTTCCTGTCTTTGTGGAAGCTGAATGAAACTGGCCAGCAGGTATTTACAACAGGTTCTGTAAGCTTAGGTACTTGAACTCCGGGCAGCAGGACCTCTCTTTGGGTGCCGCTGTCACTAGACATTTCAGGAACGGGAAATCTGTTTGGTTTTGCTGTTACAAGAGGGAAGGTCCTACCATAGCAGGGGCTCCTTGGGCCTCCCTCCAGTCTGCGGGTATCCTTTTCCAGAAATCGAGGGGGAAGCCTCTCCTACTGAGGACTGGCTTTAATTTCACAGGTCTGAGTTGCTGCACTGCTTCCCGACTCACCTAAATGCCTCCCCTGCCCACCCCTCTCCCTTTAGCCATCCCAGGGACACAGCCCTGGACATGGAGAGAGGTAGGACTTGGTGCAATGCTTCTGGAATCTGCTGGCCAAAACCTGCAGGCTGCAGTCCCCCGGGCCTGAGCCTCCCAAGGCTGCCACTGCTCTGATGAAATCCCAGGGAAGGCCACCTTTGTGGAGGCCTTTTCCGAGCAGGCTACATCAGGAAAGGGCACAGGGAAGGGTGCCCGGGCCCTGGGATCCTGGCTGCACCCAGACTGTGCTGCCCAGAGTCCTGCCCTCCTGGACTAGTCCTCAGTTCCCGACTCCCTATCTTCCTCTGTGGTCTTAGTTCTCCACCTGATCCTCCCTGCAGAATAAGAGTTCTAACTGGAACTCCCCAACACGCTACCGCTCAGCCTCTAAATTCATAATGGCATTAAAGCTACAATTTATTGAACACCTGCTATGGACCAGACAATATATTATTTCATTTAATTACTCAACAATCCCATATGATAGATAGTATTATTATCCTTATTTGAAAGATGAAGCCCCTGAGGTTCAGAGAGGTTAAATAACTTTAGGATCCTTGGGAGAGCTCCAATCAGTACTGACATGATTTCTAAGGTTTTTTGGAGGGTGAATGTGCGTGTTTTAATGAGACAGAAGTCTGATGTGGGAGCAAGTGGACTCAAGAAGTTTCCAGATCTATTCCAGCCAAGTAAATTCTATTTATTCATCAAGGTTAGGTTCAAATCCTACCTGTTCTGTGCAGTATTCCCTGACTGTTCCGTCCCACAAAGATTTCCCATCTTCCTGAACTCTGGCCACATGTCTACTGTTTTCTGGCCCTTGCAGTGTTTTGTGAGTTTGCCACTTATCCACCACCTCATTGTCAAGGACAAGGACCACGGCTTCCAATTTTTTTTTGAACTGCCCTGGTACCCAGGACTAGATGCAAAGACTTCCCTGGGTAAGAGAGCTGAACAACGCAAGGAAGAGATGCAGTTCATTTTAAACCCTGACTACCAAATCCCATCCACTTTTCAAGACGTGTCTCAAGCTATCCAACCTCCGAGCAGCTTTTCCGGACCACACCTGCTGGAAGTGAGCAGCCTCACTTTCAAAATACCCTTTTCAAAAATACTCATTTCAGAGAAAAGAACTTTAGTGCTGGACTCTGACAGACCTACTTCAAACTCTGGTTCTGTTGCTTCTGAAGTGGGTGATCTTGAGTGAGTCACTTCATTCCTCCGAGTCTGCTTCCTCATCTGTAAAATGTGAACAACCGCATCGGCCTCATAGGGCTGTGTGAACTGTAAACGTTACAGTGCATTTGACATAGTGCCTGTACGTGAGACAGATCCAAAACGGTAGCCATTATCATTACGATTACTATTTCAGCCCACTGCCTTATCTGGAAGGCATTTACGCACATGCCTTTTCCAACCTTCTAGAGCAGTGGGTCTCAAACTCTGGAGCCTATCAGAATCATTTAAAATAAAGCTACCCAGGTCACAGCACAAATCTACTGAACAGAATCCCCATCAGGCAGGGGAGATAGTGGAGACTGGGCAACTCTACTTTTAACAAGCTTCCCCACCCCACTGCAAGTGACTCTGATACATTCTCGCCAAAGCTGGAAAATTCTGCGGGACAAGACTGATTCCCAAATTACTTTCCACAGAACCTTGAGGTTCCAGAGAGGTACTTCCAGATCAATGGCTCCCAACCTTGGCTGGATTGGAATTATACAGATCTTCAAACACAACCCTTAGAGTTCCAGATGTTCACTTGGGATGTGACCAGGGTGTCAAGACTTCTAAAAGATGGACAAAGGATTCTGATGGTCAACCAAGGTTGAAAACCATTGCTGCATTTGGATCTAGACCCTGGGTTGCCATAGCAATGCCTCTGAGGCTTCCACCAGAGCAGCTCAGCTTTTGTCTGTGTGACAGACTGAGCCTCTACCTAAGGCTGATTTTGCAGAAAGGATTCTTACGCTTCAAAAAATAGTTAAGTTTGCAAACAGCTGCTCTAGCCTGTCAGTAAGAGAGAGCCTGGAGGATCCCTCACCTGGTTTTTATACCTTTTTGTCTGTCCAGGGCCTTACAACGTAGTAGATGCTTAATAAATATTTGTTAGAAGGTTGAATTATTTTGTTTTATTTGTTATCTGGCTCCAATTAGGTTTTCAGTTGCCTAGTATCACAACCTAACAGTTTCTTAAACATCTAAGCTTCGCCTCAAATCTCAAACCTGAAACAGAGAGTGGGGCAGACAGCCATCCAGAGAACACACTGACATGTCTTCTGGGGTCACATATACTATGCAAGTTCCTAATGACTAATAAATATAAGCAAATGTGATTTTCATCAGCCAGGAAGAGCTCGACATTTGTCAGCAGTGCAGGTCTTCCAGGCTAATATTTGGAGTGTTTCATCTAAAACTGTCAAATTACAAGAGCATGATAGAAACTTGTAGGAACTTCATAGTAAACAGTAACTGGCCCCTTGTCAATAAGTTAGAAGAAAATAAAAATTCCTGCTGCCAAAACACATGGGCTGGAATGTCTGCAGCCCAGGCCTGCAGCCAACTTGAGCCTGTTCCCTAGGCAGCTCTCCTAGGTTGGTTCTCAACCACAGAGGCTGGAAGAGAAGTCCCTAGTACTCCAGGGATCTGGGAATCAGCAGCACCTTCAAATCTCAGCTTTCCCATGGCTCTAGGAATCCGAGCAGTCATTTAACCTCTTAGGGCCTTAGAGCCTCACGTGTAACAATACTTCATTAGGTCCTTAGAGCCAGGACTGCCTGGGTTCCAATTCTAACTCTTCGCAGACTAGCTGTGTGGTCTTGGGCAAGTTACTCCCCTTCTCTGGGCCTCTGTTTCCTCACCTCTAAAATGCAGATGATATTAGCATCTGTCTCATAGGGTTGTCAGTGCAAAGGGACAAGAACAGTGCCTGGTACAGAATAGGCATTCAATAAACTTTAGCTGTTATAAATCTGCAATTCTGAAACCAAAAGTTTTGAAAACCAAGTTTTTGTCTTTCCTTTTCTTAATATTTATTTTTTAAATTTATTTATTTTCCTTATCTTTTTGGCTGTGTCGGGTCTTAGTTGTGGCACACGGGATCTTCGTTGAGGCATGCAGGATCTTTCCTTACAGCATGCGGTCTCTTCGTTGCGGACTCGGGCTTCTCTCTAGTTGCAGCGTGCAGGTTTTCTCTCTCTCTAGCTGTGGCGCACTGGCTCCAGGGTGTGTGGGCTCTATAGTTTGCAACACACGGGCTCTCTAGTTGAGGCGCAGGAGCTCAATAGTTGCGGCATGTGGGCTTAGATGCCCGCAGCATGTGGGATCTTAGAGCCCCGACCAGGGATCAAACCCGCGTCCCCTGCATTAGAAGGCGAATTCTTTACCACTGGACCACCTGGGAAGTCCCTCGTCTTTCCTTTTCTTCTTACATTTTTCTCAGTTTGGTGGCAAAACTAATTGGGCAGCAAACCTCACCTTAACAGACATAAAGCTTTTTATGGTCTTTTATTTTATCCTAGCTGATGTGAACATTCGTATGTTTCACTGCAGCAGTAATAAGGTGTTTGATGATGGCATGCTGCCCCATGCCACGGAAGGAATGTCATTAACACGTGAAACATGCCCTAACATTACCTTTCTAAACTCTGAAAAGTTCTGAATTCTAAAATGCACTAGCCATAAGCATTTCAGATAAGGGACTGGGGAGCTATGTTATTATGGGGTTGTGGTCAGGATGAAGAGAGAAAACACATGTCAAACCCTTGGCTTTAGAAGTAGCAGCCCCTCAGTCCCAGAGCGACGTTGGAGGGTCCTCAGGTCTATATGCAGGAAGAGAGAAAGAAGGAATCATCCTCTCCCAGCTGGTCTTTTATTCTCCCACTGACATGACACACCAGTCCTCAGAACTCTCCCTTCTATCAACTCAGATTTGACTTATCATTCAGAATTCGGCCAAAGCACCTTCTCTGTGAAATGATCCTCTCTCTCCAAACTCCCAATGACCAGGTCAAGAGAGTATGTGTGGCTGGCAAGGGTGGATGGGTTGCACCTCCTCTCCACCTCCAGGTGGCTGGCAGCTGAGAAGGATTCAGGCAGCGTTAGCCACAGTGGGGAAGGGTGGCCATCGGTGCTAATGTCTGAACTGCAAGGCCGTCCACCTGATATGTTCGTGCCCTGCTTGGGATGGGCATTAACTGGGCTTAGCCACTAAATTATGTATTTCTTAAGCACAGCGAGCATAGCTTACACTTTTTGTTCTTCCTGTAAATGTTTGTTGTTATTGTTACTGCTTTCATATGAATATTCTCTCAGAATCTATCATGGACTTCGGACGCCCAACAAATACTGCTGAATGGATGCTGAATAATCTGTCAATGTTGGTTGATTAATTCACTGACAAGCTCTTCCCAGCCTCTATATTCCTACCTTTCCATGGGCACTGTCTACTTTGGCATATTTATGCTAGCCTAGCCACCCGAGGCTTTTGAGAGCTATACAACTATTCTGATGCCAGTATGCCGTTTCTGAGGTTCATATTTTATTAAGACTACAAAATATGTCCAGGTCTTTAATTAGACATATCCTCAAAGTTGTGTGTTCACTCAAAATACTTTGGAGAAACTTTGTATAAAAGTTCATAGAATCCTGAAACCTACAGCCTGGGAGCAAGTTAGACTCCAGACACTTAACTTGTTCAAGGATTCCAAACTCATGTCAGCTCTTGGGTTAAAAGGCCCCTTGTTTTGTGTCCTCAGCTCAAATCCACACGTCCTGCGGCCAGGAATCTCCCTTTCCCCCAACACTAGCAGAGCACTAGGACAAACGTCTCCCGGCTCCAGGTAGCTTTCTTTCAACCCTCCGCAGGGCCTCCCTAAGGTTGAGCCTAAGGGCATTCTGAAATTCAGCTTCACTTAGAAGGCAATTCAGAATCACAGAGGGGGTGGGAGTGGCCTCAACGCTTTAAAAGGCTGCAAAATAAATCAAAGGATGTAAGGAGATCTGTGGAGCCAAGAATTCCTCCCCCTCTGGCAGAAGCAAGGCATTAACCGCGCAATCTAGGATGAAGAGAAGCGCGCGCGGCATATCCGGGCTGGGGCAGGGACAGGGACAGGGATGGTGGCGGGCGGGCGCGCGGGGGCCGGGAGGGCCTGTACCTTCTCTCCGCCGTGGGTTCGCGGCCCCGGGCCTGCGGGTGCCGGCTACCTCGCTGCGCCGGACCCTGGCGGCTGGAGTTGAGGCTGGCGGGGGCGCGTGGCTCCTCGCGGCTCCTGTGAAGCGGCACCGACGTACGCACGGCTGACACCACGTGGCCTGCGAAGGCGCGCGCGGGGGCTCCGGGCGGCGGTCCGCCGCGTGCGCGGTACGAGCCGGGCAGGCAGGGTCGCGTCTGCTCCATCACGCCGCCGCTGCAGCTGCGCGAGCAGGCGGACCAGGGGCCCCACGCGCCCCACACGCCCGGGGCGCCGCCGCCGCCGCCGTCCTCGGGAGCGCCCTCGGCCACCGCCATCCGCTGCGGGACCTGTGGAGACAGAGGCCGGTTAGGGGTCCGCAACATCCGCTCCTGCTTCACTCTCAGAGGCTCTGGATAACCCGAAAGGCTTATCCGTTAGGCACAAGTTGGCACAGGGCCTGTGTTAAAATCTGAGAAACAAAATAGAATCCAGCCTGGGTTATACTCGTCTTCATACAGACGCAGATGCAGTCATAAAATAGAATGAATGAGTATATATAGCATATGTGTATACATATACATACACATATATACATATGTGTGTGTGTGTGTGTGTGTGTGTATATATATATATATATATATATATACACACACATATTTTAATAAAGGAAGGGACACACAAAGGCCGGAGTGCATAGGGCTCAGCAAAATTGTATGTGGTCCTGGCTTTGGGGGCCATGGCCTTGCAGAGCTCAGTGTGGTACCCTCACCTCCTAACTGAGGCTTACCCTTCTGGTCCTTCGGGTCCAGGCTAGAAGGAAAGGGCTTCCCTTAAGCTGCTGAGGAGGCCACGTCCCAGTGTCTCCATGCAGTAAAGGCAACACAACTCCAGGGTTTCCCTGCTCTAGAACCAGATGCCTGAAGTCACACCCCTGCCACCTCTTCTATCAGTGTGACTGGGAGGTTTCTGAAGCGCTCTGTGTTCTAAAGAGGGCTGTAGAACACACTTTACACACTTCACAGGGCTGTAAAGAGATTTAAGTCAGGATGTCCACGTGCAAAGCAGAGAGCTGGCACTAAACACATACTTGTTAAATTCATAATGATAACCTTTCCTGCTTCCAAGATGAATCAGGAGATTAAAAACATCAGAAAGTTTTAAAGCTCTATCCCGAGGGTGACTCTACACCCCCATTCACTTAACTGGTCATTTCACAGAGATCTACCATGCCAAGCAGGTGGCTAAGCGTGGGTACACTGTGTTCCTTCATGATGCAGACAGGCTCTGAGCACCAGGTATATACCAGTGTTGAGCTAGGTCCTGAGGACAAGGAGAAAAGCACCCCAGGTTGCACGAATGTCCTGGCCCAGTAGCAAAGAGCTTTATGTAGCTAGGACAAGCCTAGGGAGGCTCCCCGGGGAGGACTGGCTGCCTGTCTGGGTGGGGTGGGGCTTGAGAAGTCCTCAGAGGAAGAATCATGGTAAAAGAGCTGTAATTATTCAGGCACCCACTTGGTACCAGATAACACGTGTAATTTCTAGTCCTCACAGCAGCCCTGGTTACAACCATTCTCACCTTTCAGAGATGAGGTTTCCCACCTGAGGTTCACAGACCTGTTAACTACCCTAGTCATGTGGCTGCAGGAGAGTTTGGACTCGAGTCTCCCCAGCCTCCAATACCTGCAGCTCCAGCACTGCGTGCTCTCCCCCCAGCAGACAGCTGCTCTAGCGCTTCTGGATCCTTCCCCTGGAATGTCCTTCCTACCCTTGGGACACCGAGTAACACTATGACTTTCCTTAAAAAATGTGGGTTTTTCCAAATATCGTATATTAACGCATATATGTGGAATCTAGAAAAATGGTACAGATGAACCGGTTTGCAAGGCAGAAACAGAGACAGAGATGTAGAGAACAAAGGTATGGACACCAAGGGGGGAAAGTGGCGGGGGGGGTGGTGGTGGTGATGGGACAAATTGGGAGATTGTGATTGACATATATACACCAATATGTATAAAATAGATAACTAATAAGAACCTGCTGTATAAAAAATAAAATAAAATACAAAAAAAAAATGTGGGTTTTTCAGTGAACCTCAGGCTTCCATCTGACATGCATAATTGCCTCCAGATTACCTTGGCTTTTTTTTTTTTTTTTTTTTTTAGATATCGGGATTCATCAGCATCGTTTGGTCCAAGAGCTTGAAGACCTTTCACAGTTACACTCCTCTGTCCCCACGATACCCCTGAGAGGTGAGAAGGTACAGGGATTGCCTTCCCCTTTGCGTGGAACAAACCCAGTAAGGCTGAACTCCTTCACAGCACATGGGAATGAGACATGGAGCTAAGATTACTTCAGAGGGTGGTGTGGATGAGGAAATCCCCCCAAGAGCCTGAGGTGAGAGCTCAGAAAGAGTAAGCCACCACCGGAACAGTACTATAGTCACTAAAAGCCCTGCAAGGCTCAGCTCCAGGGTAGAGTCCTTGCCCCCAGGTACTCAGTTACCTTGAAGCCATGGGGCTTGTTTAATTGGGGCCACCTTCCTTCAATACATTCCAGGGCACAGAGGGGTCTCTGCATGACCTTGATAGCTTAAGCTGGGTTCCTGAAGGTTCAGGGAGTGACTACTGGAAGGATCAGTGAGAGAGCTGAGGAGTCCAGGAAGCAAACAAGCATCTCATCAGAGGTTTAAGCCCAGAGCTGGATGTCAGCCCGCCAGTCTATGGGCGCCAGTCTATGGGCGGCGAGAGGTCAGGGGTCATGTGAGTGGAGCCAGTGGGAGATGCAGTGGAGCGAGGGCAGGACAGAAGGTTCCGCGACAGGAGGGCTGCAGTTTCCTGACCACCAGTATGTGAGCAGCAGGCAGGACGATGGGCGCACAAATAGCAAATACACTCCACTCATCACTACTAAATTGGGAACCCAGGAGAGAAGGGTTATAAATATAAAACACAGCACAAAAACCAAGCTTTTGTTCTTTTTTCTCCTCCCTGACATACCCTGATTAATATCAAACCGATGGTGGATTCGCTGGGTGATTGTAAAAAAAATCAGGCCATAGTCTTGATATATAAAGTAATCCCTAGAGTGTGTGTGGTGGGCTGAATGGTGGCCTTCCCCAAAAGGTATATGTCCACACTCTAACCCCCAGAACTTGTAAATGTGGCCTTATTTGGAAAAAGAGTCAATGTCGATGTAATTAGGTTAAGCGTCTTGAGATGAGATCATCTTTCCGGGTGGCCCTTAAATTCAATGACAAGTTGTCCTTAGAAGACACAGAGGAGAAGGCCATGTGACCAGAGAGGCAGAGACGGGGGTGCTGCAGCCACAGGCCGGGAGCCACAGCAAGCTGAAAGAAGCAAGGAGGATTCTCCCCTAGTTACTGGAAGGAGCATAGCCCTGGCAACACCGTGATTTTGAACTTCAGGCCTTCAGAATTGTGAGGGAATAAATTTCTGTTGCTTTAAGCCACCAAGTTTGTGGTTATTTGCTACGACAGCCCTAGGAAACTAATACAATCTGTTGGTACTTCCAGGACGAGGAAGAAAAGCAGACAGCCATTTGTTGGGCTCCTTCTCTGTGCCGGGTACTGTGCAAACAGCTCCCATGCGTGGGGACGGGCTCTATGACATAGGCACCACGAGCTCCAGGTCACACTTTACAGGGCCCCTGAGCCATCCTGGGAGGTTGGTTAGTTTTGTCCCTTTTACAGGAAGAAACTGGGGCCCTGAGAAGCTGTATAACTTGCCCATGTCTCAGTCTAGTGAGGGGCACCGACAGGACTAAAATTGAGGTCTCCTAACACCTACTCTAGCATTTTTTTTTTTCATGCAGCATGTTGCCTCCCTGCCTATGTTGTTGATGGAAAACAGAAGAGTAAAATGAGTAGTAATAAATCCACTTTGATAGTCTAGTAGGAGAATAATCAGGATAAACAAACAAAGGCAGAAGTATGTTTCTGGCACATTTGGGGACTTCAGTTACCCACCACTTCCTGATTGCTCATGAACATAGATAACTAGGGCACTGTCTATAATATCTGGCTCAGACGTGCAGCTAGCCTAAAAATCCACTTCCTAGAACTAATCCCACCCTTAATTTAGTTTCCTATTGCCAAACTGGGCAGGCTCCCTAGGGAAGGAAAACATGAAACCACATTCCATCCTATTCTATTCATAAGAATTCTCTAATTTATAAAGTTGAATTATGGTGAGTGACTTGAAATTCCATCTCAGTCCCCATGGTGGGAATCCAACCCCATGCTTCAGAATTGTATTTTTATAGTACATAGCCAGGGGAAAAAAAGAGAAACAGAAAGGAAGGAAGGAGGGAAATGCAGAGAAAGAAAGGAAGAAATATCAAAGAAAAAATGAAGGGAGGAGAGCTTTGTGTGTCAGCCTCCCAGTTCCATCAACCTCCCATCCTCCCTCTACGCCTTCCCAGTCCTCCTAGTGACCCTCCTCCCTCCCTCTTTTCTGATGGTCATGGAGTTTTCCGTGAGGCAGGATGGGAAAAATTCCAAGTGTTCTGAGACATAATATTCCTAAAATTAGGACTAACTCACAGGACCTCAGTTAGTCAGTGACAAACAGCAAAACCAAAGAATAAATCATGCTGAGAGACAAAAACCAACAAATAATAGAAACTCAAAGCCATGTCAACTGCCAGCCTGTTGTCCCTTCCCCAAGACACTCACGACATGTAAAGACTGAAGCAGAAAACACAAAGCGCTTCTCAAATGACCCCCAAACTGCTGATTTCTTTCATTTATAAAGAGTCCTAACAAATCAGCAAGAAAAAGACAAACAACCTAATGGAAGTAGGTTCAAAGGGAACCTACTCTGAATGGGGAGTTTACAGTTGTTATGGACAGAATGTCTGTGTCCCCTCAAGGTTCACGTCTTGAAGCCCTAACCCCAACGTGATAGTATGTGGAGGGAGGGCATTTGGGAGTTAATTAGGTTTAGATGATGTCGGGTGGATGGGACCCCCTGATGGGATTCGTATCCTTATAAGAAGAGGAAGAAAGACCAGAACTCTCTCTCTTTCTCCACCATGTGAGGACATAGTGAAAAGCCAGCCATCTTGAATCCAAGAAAAGAGTCCCCACTGTGGAATCAAATCTGCCAGGACCTGGATCGTGGACTTTTCCCAGCCTCCAGAACGGTGAGAAATAATTCCTGTGGTTTAAGCCACCCCGTCAACGGTATTTTGTTATAGCAGCCCAGGCTGACTAGTACAGCAGGAAAATAAATACAATACATATATGAAAACTGTATAACGTCACATATAATCAAATAAATGCAAACGAAAACAACAGAATTCCATTTTATCTCTATTATATTAGCAAAGATTATAAAGTTTGACAATACTGATATGGCAAGAATGTTCCCTGCTGATGGGAGTCTAAACTGGGGCACTTCCTTGGAGGGAACTTTGCAATACCTACCAAATTTGAAATGTACATACCCTTTAGACCAGCAGCTCTACTTTCAGTAGTTCACCCTATAGGTACACTCAAAACTGGTGCATGACGCTGTATATAGAAAAACTTTTATTGCATTACTTTTTGTAAGAACAAAACCAAAAAAATATGGAAACAACCTAAATGCCCATGAATAGGAGCTTGGTTAAATCCTCCCAAATCTAATCCATCCAAGCAATGGATTACAACTTACCTGTTAGAATGAGGTATTGATAGATTTATACCTGTTAAATTGGACTACCCTCCATAATATATTAATTAGTGAAAAAAATACCAAGAAGTAGAACAGTATTAGAGAATAGACCTATTTACAGATATCACTAGGTTGAAACAAATAATTATTGATATTTGATCTTCTGTTATGAAAAGCAATATTCTGCTGTAAGGGAAGGAGTGGGTGATGAAGTTCACATTGGATGGCTTCAGCCTTCTAGGAAAGAGGTAAGATCTGCCACTGAAAGAAGGAGAGAGACGAACTGGAAGATTACAGAAAGAAGGTGTAATTAGGATGAGCAAAAATTTCCTTTCTTTGCCTGAACTGGTTTCACGTAAGCTCTCCGTCTGATATTCACAAGATTCATTTCAAGGATTTTTACTTCCATTTTGCAGATATGGTCACTGAGGTTCAGAGTGCCCTAGTGGATGAAGCCTGGGTTTGGAAAATACACATAAGAAAGAAAATACAGTTGGCCCTCCGTATCTGCGGGTTCCACATCTGTAGACTCAACCAACCTTGGACTGAAAATATTAAGAAAAAAAAAAATACCAGAGTTCCAAAAAGTGAAACTTGATTTTGCCTTGACTTGACAACTATTTACATAACATTTAAATTGTGTTTAGAACTATTTATATAGCATTTACATTGTATTAGGTATCATGAGTAATCCAGACATGATTTAAAGTATATGGGAGGATGCGCATAGGTTATACACAAATACCATGACATTTTATATAAGAGACTTGAGCATCTGCAGGTTTTGGTATCCCTGGGGGTCCTGGAACCAATCCCCCACGTATCCAAGGATTGACTGTAATGCAGCTCTGATGGTGTTGTTGGGTAGATGAAATGAAGTAATAAGGTAAAGCGTCAAACACACTACCAGTCACCGAGGAGGAGCACGGAAGACCTCTAATTTTGTCCCTTCACTGGAAGAACTGACATCACCCATCAAAAGTTTTATAATGTGTAAGAAGCAGATCCAGCCCTCAAATAAAATTGGTGCTCTCTCCATTCCACTGGAGGTTTTAAAGAACAGAGGCAGGGTGGATGTAGAGGCAAGATAACAGAACTAAAAGAGAAGACTTTTCAAAGTACACATACCATGCCATGCCTTTTCCCCAGAGGTTATAATATGTCTTGCCTAGGATCAAGGGAAATGTGTACTTTGGATAAAATCCTCCAAACCTTCTAAAAGCCCCCTTCCTCGTAGAAAAATGACTGCTTGATATTATGCTTTTCTAAATAGTCACTGTGGGGCACGGCCCAGGGAACAGAAAAAAAGGAAGGTATTCAAGGAAGTAGGAGAATCACGTTAGTCACATCCCTATTTAACTCGGGCCGTGCAAAAGAAGAGGTTGTAGTAGAACTGGAGTGGGGATTAAAATCCCCCAGAGATTTTGGGTTTGGAGATGGACGCTGTAACTAACAACACTGTGGAACCTGTTGTATGAAAGTTACTGTTAGGCAGGGATGTTTTTGTAAATGTATACTGATGGTAGGATGTGTGTGTAGGGCAGCCTGGCAATCATTCCCCTTTCCCTGGGTCCTCTAGGAAATCACCCCTCCACACTGGATGAAGTGTGATAGGAATGTCTGTCAGCTGAAGCCAAGGTAAGCAATGTGAGCCAACAGAACACTCCCTGGAATTTGAATCGCCAGTAAAGTGGCTGAGAGACTGCAAATGGCTTTGGGTCCTTCGTCCTGACCTCACTGCTTATGCTCTGAGACCATTCTTGCTGCTCTCTGGAGTGTCTCAATGCCCACCTGCTTCCTAGGCTGGTTCCAATACATTTCCCATTGCTTACGTTAGTTTCTGTGGCTTGCAGTAAAGAACCCTAAATGGTATCTAACTGAGTGCAAATATTAAAATATATGGATAAAGTGTGGTAACAAAGACAGTGTGAAATAAGCTGGGTCTGCCTTTGGCACAGGACTTGGAGAGGAAGCCATGACTGGAATGACCAAAGGTGGTCCTGACTTGGCAGAAGCCTTGGGATTAAGGGGGTCCAGGGCTGGAGGATTCATATGGAGACACCAGTTGACCACAGTCAGCGTAACGAGAGAACCAAGGTCTCCATGAAACATGATGGGCTAAGTGAATAGGAGGATCACAGGGAGAGACAGCAAATGGGCTTAGAGGAGCTGGAAAAGCAACAATCTGAGCTATTGTGGCTGTGTTTTATTCCATCAGCATCTTTTTAAGGAAGACGAACATATGTGACTCAAATAGAAGGGTGGTCAAATACACTGGAGCTTCATGACTCAATGAAATAGCATAATCATGAATAATACAGAGCAATGCGGAAAGAGTCCTGTAATATAATACTAAGTGAAAAATGCCAAATACAAACTTGTAACTATACCATGATTATAATAATGTAAAGATTCTGTAGCATGTGAACAAAGCCTGGAAGGGAACGTGGAAAAATGAAAACATATGCTCTGTTACTGAAGCTGGTCCCCGGGTTAGTTTTCTTGTAATTTAAAAAAGTTCAGTCATGGTTACGATCTTGCTTGCTCAATAAATAAAAATAAATAGATGAAGTGGAGAAAGATTCAGAACAGACTGCTGGGGGTTGGGGGAGGCACAGAACAGACCAAGAGTTGGTGGTAGTCGTCCTCACAGAAAGCTCTGGGAATTTCTCATCGCCACCAGTAAATCCATAACTAGCTAGGAACAGCTCTAAATGTTTTCAATGTATTTGGTTTTGGTACTAATGTGAAATCATGTAAGATTTCACTGATTTCTAATTTTCTTTCTACAAAATTAAACCCACCATCTGTTCTTCATAGAAAGCGAGTCACATGCAAAGTCTGACATGCTGAAGTCTCATTCTAGAAGAGACTGGGAAAAGGAGGTTTCGTTTTAGCCGCATAACAAGTCAACACCCTAAAGCAAACATTACAAAAACACACCTTGGAGTTTGAGCCCAGAGAGCAAAGTTTTGGAACTCCAAGAGCACATGATAGCAGGCACACAGAAGTGGCAGCTCAGCTAGGACATCTGCTACCTGTGCAGGAACATGGGGACGTGGTGCGTCTTGATAAAGAAGCTCCAAACTCAAACTAGATCTCAATTAAGGACCTCCACGATGGTTTCTCAGAGACACCAATTCAACCTTACATCTTAACCACTTATCTTGACTCTGACACAACACAGACTGCGAAAGCCCCTAATCTTTCCTCTCAGCATAATGTCAAGGCCGGCAGCTGCACAATGAATATGAGAATCTCACAAATACGGGAGACTGGACTGGAGTGAAACATGATGCTCAGCCTTGACCATTGTGTCAGAATCTCCCACAAAGTAGTTTATATATAAGGGAGTTCACCAATGCATTTCAGGAACAGGTAAAAGGATGCATTTGCACAAAGCCATAACAGGGGGAGGAGTGAGTGGAGGTTAAGGTAGAGAGAGAGAGCTGTGTGGCAAGAGAAATATCAAGCCTGAGCTAAAGCATGTGCCCCAGAGGAAAATCCACTGACATACAGTCACCCAAAAGCTAAGCAAGTGTGAGTCTGGTTGCCCTGCCAATTCCAGCTCTGTCTGCCAGGCCCTCAGGCCCTCTCTCAATACCTGTGTCCTCCCAGTTGGTGAATCCTGACAGTAAATGATCTCAAATACATCAAACTCCACTATATCCGCTCACTATGGTACTGAGTATATACTCTGACTCAAACACTGGAGACGAACACAGAGATACCCTCGTCCTCCTAGCCCTAGTCCTGTGTTGTTTCTCCATGTGTGACCCACAAGGTACCCACAACATAATCAACCTCACGTCTATCTGAGACATGCAGATTCCTGGATCCCACACCAAACCTAGTGAATAAAAACCTCTGGGGTGGGGCCCAGGAATATGTATTTTAAACAAGCTTCCACAGTGATTTGCATGCATCCTCTGGTTTGAGAGTCACTGGCCCCCGGATACCTCTAGGTGAAACTCAGAGGAAAGTGCTCAACTGAGCTTACCCTCTGGACTTTGGACCTTTACCATATACTGCTACTTCCTGAATCCCCAAATGCTCTAGCCACATTATTTTATCACCCTCAAATTCCCTGCTTTTTGGTCTACCCCTGCCACTTCTGCCATTCAAGTGGAGGCCAACCTGGAGCTTATCATATGAGACAGGAAAACATTCACAGAACGATATCTACCTAACATGGGATCCATGCTAAGAAGACTCCATTTGAAATGTACTTTTAAGAAAAGAAGTACAGCAGCAATAGGAACCGCAGAAAGATGAAAGAAGAGGGAAGGGAAGGCTCGTGGGAAACCCTGGACTGGCCCCTGTGTTCTGGTCCCAAGTCTGCTGTTACTCACTTTCTGATTTGGGGCAAGTCAGTCTGTGGCTCTGGACCTCAGTTTCCATATCAGTAAAATGAGCCGGTTGGGATTGATGAGGGCTGGGGTCCCTTCCAGTGCTAACAGGCTCGGATTTTTCCTGGAAGAGCCCTGACATTCCTTGCCACGTACTGATTCGCTTCAAGTACCACAACTGAGAGGCAATCCCACAGGTTGTGCCCAGGGGTCCCCACTGCCAGCAAAGAGCAGGCTTTAAGCACAGAAGATCTTCCCTAAAGGCGGTGCAAAGGAGCCCTGGATGCCTTTCCACAATATTCAAAGGCAGGGCCCAGCCAAAAGGATGGAATGAGGTAAATATTTGAATGTGATCTACATAATCGGAAACACTCCCCCTTCTGAAATGGACCTGACTCTTTCATCACCAGCCACATGGAAATCATCCTCGGTTATAACTAGAAAATAACGCAGAGCATGTGCCTGGGTACCGAGGCCGCCCTGTGCTGCTGCGCAGTTACTTAGGAAACAGAAGCAGATGTCTCTGTGCACAGTGCCTGGGTGTGTTCTTTTGTTCAGTGGCTAGTCCATTTGGCCTCATGCTCTCAACGGCAATCCCCTACCTTCAACCCAAGCCAACCAGGACAGTCAAAATAGTGAGTAATTCACACAATAAAGAGTGCCGGCTTCTGGACCCAGAGGTTGACTTGGGGAACAGCAACCTTCCAGCAGAGAATTCTGCCTGGTGATTTGGCCAACTGCATCTGAGTCAATATCCAACGCTCCCCAGGAAGCAGCTGGGATCCGCAGGCCCCTATAAGGAAGGCAATTGGAAAGCACTCCCTGGAACTTGGCGGCATCTGGCGCAGAGCAGAGCACACAGTAGATGCTCTGGAAACACTCTGCTGAATAAAGGAGCCTGCACACGGGCTGAGATGGGACCCTACCTGGATTCCCATCTTCAGTCTTTCCCTTGTCCACTCAGGCCTCCTCGTGCCACCACAGCTATTTTCTTGAAATCTAGCCCTATTGCTTCACTCTCTTGCTTACCAATGTCTCTTGAGTTCTCACTCTCCAGAAGATGAGATCCAAACTGATTCCGTGCCGTGGCATTCTAAGCCTTTCATAAACTGGCCTCACCCTTCCTTTCCAGCTTCAACTCCTCCCCAGCCCTCTGCCCCACCCCCAGTGCTCCCAGCATGCACGAAGTAGGGAAGCAGGCCACGCCCCTTCTCCCCTCCTGCCTTCACCCTGCTGAAGCTCAAATAGCTTCAAATACCTCTCCCTTCCTCCTCTTCCTGGGAACTCCTACTCAGCTCCAAAGACCTCTCCCAATCCGGTCAAATGGTCTCTCTCCCATGCTGCAGGGCCATTACCCACATCGCTCTCCGTAGCACTCACCACCTGGCACGATAATTATCTGTGTACACAGCCATCTCCCCAATAACACCGTGAGCCCTCCAAGGCAGGGATTATGCTTATTTCTCTTTGTCTTCCATCTGCTCTAACAGCACCTCTTACAGAGTCTGTCACCTGGTAAGGCCCTCAGAGAGTACTTGATGGATGCATGAATGAGCACATGGATGAATGAATGACGAATGTACCAACTGCTTGGTTTCTTGCTCTGTGAAACATCAAACACCTCCTCTCCCTAGAGCAGCACATGCCACAGCTGTTCAGCCACTTGGGTGGTGATCTGTGATGCCCCTATTGTTTTCCTTGCTCCGTGTGCCTAAATGACAGTTCTATCTCTTGAAAGTAATACACTCAGTATTTGATCTCCTGGCTACCTCCTGCCTGTTGAAACGTTCTCTCTCCTTGACTCCAGGACACCATATTGCCCTGGTTTTCCTCCTAAGTTTGTAGCTCTCTTCTCCTCTTCTGTTATGTAGTTCTTCTTCTGTCTGCTGGCTTCTCCCCTTCTACCTGCCCTTCAAATATTAGGGCTCCATTCTTGGTTTTCCAATCTCATCCAACCCTTCTTACAGGGAAATACTGTAGCATCAGCAATGATCTTTCATGTTGATATCACCCTTATTAATGGGTAGCCCCAAACTCTCTCCCAGGCACCAGATTTACATTCCAAATCACCAACTCGACATACTCACCAGGATGACGCATGGGCTTCTCATACTCAGTACGTCACCTAACCAGGACCTGAATGCCTGCTCCATCTTCTGGTTCATCCAACTGGACATAAAATCCTACTAGTCTGACTTCAAAAACATCCCTGGGCCCTGTCCCATTTCCTCCATCCCCACGGCCTGTGGTTGGGTCACGGTCTCACTCCCATTTGCTCTTACCTCGTCTCTATCCATCCAATCTCCCCTTCCCCCACTTCCAGAATTACATTCCTAAAAATCACATCATCCAAGACCCATGACTATAGACCTCCCGGAGCTCCCCTCTGCCCCCCGAACTACACCTAGTCCCCCCAGCCTGGCTCACAAGGCCCTTCACTCTTTGGCCTCTCCCCAGACCTACAGCCTCCCCTGCCAGCACTTTCTTATTCTTAACTTCTCACTCAACCACCCCAAGTCTTTACACCACTCTGTGCCTCTATATGACATGCCACTGGGCTCAAAAGTCCTCCCTCACCTCCCACCCTTACTTCACCTGATCAATTCCTGCTCATTCTTCAAGACCCTACTGGAAAGAAGAACACCCTCTTTAGAGACTACCCCAACTCTCCAGGCAAGGATAGCTGCTCTGTCCTTTAGGCATCCACAGAACTTTGCGCACACTTCCCTATATTCCGTTATAACTTCTTTTTTGATGTGTCTCATACCCCAAGTTGTGAAACAAAACCAAGTGTAAATTTTTTACGCTTACTTACAATGGAATAAGTACAAAACTGAAAACAACCAACAAAATCAAATTAACAATATTAATTTAATGTGATAGATAGTTAATGAAACTAAATAGACATTGTAGGGTGTGATGTAGGACATACTTAAGTCTTTGAAGTTTCACTTATTGACTAGATTCTTTTAAATTTGAGCAGGATGGACCATCATTTGAGTTGTTATTTTTTCCTTTTGAAAAATGAACTTGTTTACACCATCAATCCATCATTTAGAAGGGCCAATCTATAAGGCTGAAAAAAAATTTAAATGCTGCTTAACGAAAAAAATTCACTATTATTTACCACTGTATTTACTATGAGTGAGCTAGTATGATGTGGGTCACAAAAGGCAGAACTTGTGTATACAGCTGAAGGTGGACATGGTTCTGAATCTCTACAGGACAGGGTCTTTGGAGATTGGCACCCCAGAAAATGTAAAAATCTTTTCTCACTAAAATGGAGGTATAAACTGTCATTCACATTATCCAGAATAGACTTATACTTTTAGGTTCTCATCAAAATGAAAATTCTCAACTAAAAAAACCTCATTTAAGTTGCAGTTCACCAAGAATATACCCAGGATTCCAGGGAGCTATGGGTCCTTGGCTTATAAAACACTGTTTTAATTTTAAAGAAAAACAATGACGCCCAGAGCAGGATTTGACCCCAGACTGGGCTGATTCCAAAGCTCAGACTCCTCTCTCTGCCCCTGCTTCTTAATTCTCAAGAATGTTATGAGGCCCAAGTACTGGGTACCAAAGAGCTTCATAGGCCATAAAGTCCTATACAATGGTTAGCTTAGGTTATTTTTATTTATATAGGTCAAAGGAAAATACTTTAGAGAAGGAACTGGCACATGTTAGGAAATGTCCTCTCTTGCACAATACAATGCCTCTTTAAGGAGATAATATTTATATCAGTTCTCTCCGTAGAGTTAACAGGTTACAACTCAAACCTGATATTATTTGATTAAGGAGGGAAAGATATTATTACATGCTCCATGGGAGCAGGTGAGCAGAAAATCGGAACCTCTCAACAAAGGAAAAGATGCTGATTATCAGGGGCCCATGTGCAAATGCAATTAGAAAACTCCTGTTTACTCAGGAACACCCAGGGGCAGCCATCCCTGAAAGAGGTGCAATAATATGGGACACAAACAAATTTTCTGACCATATCATTTCCAAAGTCCAGTTGAATTCCTTGGTTATCCTTTTGAGATCCTTCCAATCACATCCAATGACCTGTAAAAATCTGTTTCTTGGGCTTCCCTGGTGGCGCAGTGGTTGAGAATCTGTCTGCTAATGCAGGGGACACGGGTTCGAGCCCTGGTCTGGGAGGATCCCACATGCCGCGGAGCAACTAGGCCCGTGAGCCACAACTACTGAGCCTGCGCGTCTGGAGCCTGTGCTCCGCAACAAGAGAGGCCGCGACAGTGAGAAGCCCGTGCACCGCGATGAAGAGGGGCCCCCGCTTGCCGCAACTAGAGAAAGCCCTCGCGCAGAAACGAAGACTCAACACAGCCTAAATAAATAAATAAACAAATGTGGGGTTTAAAAAAAAAAAAAGAAAAGGAATATTATTAAAAAAAATTTGTTTCTTTGTGTTTAAATAGCATTTCTTTGATTCTTCTACAAAGAGAGGCAATTAATGTCTACTAAGGCCCTACCATGTGCCAGGCACTTTACTAATTTACTTCACTGAATTCTCAAAGCTGGCTCCGCCTCACCAATCAGACCTTAATTCAAATGTCATCTCCTCAAAGATGTTTCCCTGGCCACATCATCTAAAGTAGCAAGTGTCTATGGGCACACATGTACACACACACACAGAGTCACTATCGCTTTGCCCTGTTTCACTTCCCTCATACAGTCTGAAATGCTCTTATTTGCTTGTTTGTTTATTGTCTGTTGCTCCCATCTGGAATAGCTACGCCTCCTTATATGTGAGGACCTTGCGTCTCTTTTTCACCTCTATTCCCAGGCCCTAGAGCAGAGCCTCGTACACAGTAGGTGCTGAATGGTTGCTGAATGAATACACCCGTCTAGGTAGGAAATATCCCTCTGTTATAACTGACAGGCTAATATAGTCTGCTTAAGTTTAGGCTCTAGAAAGTGATATAGTCAGAACTGAAACTCAGATCTACCTGCTCCAGGAGCCAAGATGTCCACTCCCCAACCTTCTCTAACTGGGCTTGTTAGCCGTGCACCAGACATCCCAGAAAAAAAAGATGTGGCATCTTCCCCAACAGCCAATTTTCTCAGAGTTTAAAAAAAAACAGGTGTATGTGTATGTAAATGTTTTCCTGATGTTAAGTAATTTAAAGGATTGTTTTAAAATTAAAACAATCAGTTGTATTTTGGGACATGATGTCACATTTCCAAGAATGTTTAAAGATAAAAGTAGACTTCAAGGAAATGTTAAGCCTTCAGTAGGCTACTTCAGGCTACTCCAAAGGCTGTATTGTGCATGACTGTGAACGTGCGTGTGCATGTGTGTGCAAATATTCACACTCTTCTAGTGGGACGTTTTGGGGGAGACATTTGAGAAGCCCCAAACTGTACTGGCCACCACCCAAAAGTACTGGAGTTGAAATGATTTAGCAAAGAGAAAAGTAATAGAGGGATAACTGTCCTAAACAATGATCTTCAAGGTCACGAAGGATGGTGCTAGAGAGAGAAAGGTCAACAGACCTCAGCTAAAGTGGTTTAGGTGACAAGGCAAAAGCACAGACAAAAGAGACAAAAAGAGACTCCAAGGGTGTTCAAGGGTGGTCGCAAAGCCTCCTTCGCAGAGCAGTTCAAAATAAAACAGACTTGTCTTTCTGGGATGGCGTAGGTGTGGTCCTGCCTGAAAGAGAAAATCTCAGGAAATTATTTCCATCCCAAGAACGCTATGGTCTAGACCACCAGCGGCAGTCAAATTGGAAGCTCCCACCACTGTTTCTGGAATGGTAAAAAAAAAAAAAAGGGTTCCTCTTAACAGTCTCTGGCTTGATCTGAAACTTCTGCCCCAGACATTCATAGAAAATGTCACCTGGTGCAGAGTCCTTGCTCAGGTGAGGAACAGAGCCCTCCAGCAGTGCCCATCCCACGGAGGTGGGCTCCTCCCGTGTGTTGGGGGAACCAGGATGTCTCCCTGACCCTGTGGATGTGAGTCATGTGGACAGTCCCGGAAGGGCCTCCTCTGCAGCACTTGTGTAGGCTTCCCCAAACATTTAAACTCTCCCTGGCTCTGAACCAAGAATCCTTCTCAGAGCCAACAGCGTACAGCCCATTAAAAACCCTGTGCAAATGCAAACACTCTCTCCATTAGACAAGGAAGAAACAAGAACCACGTTTTGGGACCATGCTAGCAGTTGTTGAAATCAGACCAGGGGCTAGAGTCCCTGAAGAGGAAATATCACTGTATTAAAAACCACAGCTATTTACAATGCTCACAGTCGATTATGTGGGAGACCAAAGGTGCCGTAGGAAGCGCTGGGAGGGCAGGCGGATCCTGCCACTTTCGGGGCAGTTCCAGTGCGGGGAAATCAGAGGCACCTTTGGATTGTCAAGCTGTTTGAGGCTTGAGACCCGACGTGTTTGAGGGTAAGAATACTACATTAGTATAAATTCATTTAATCCACACCCCAATCCTGGGAGATCAGCATCAACCTTTTATCCATAGGAGAGTCATTAATCTAATTGGTTAGAATCCCTTATGCTGCCTGGACCACATTTATTGGCAAGCAGAGGTACCACTTTGAAAACCTCCATCCTCTGGCTCTTTCTTCCACAGCATGGGGTCCTCCACCTCTTTCTTTACAAGCTCTTGAGAGTGCTGTCACTGCTTTGGGCTCACAGACACAGAAGGTTCTATGCAGGCCTCACATCTAAACTATATAATCCACTTATGCTTTGTCAGAACTCTGCACTGGGAGCCATTAGGCACTGACCCAGGTAAAGGCATTTTACTCACAAAATAACTCTTACTGTAAATTGGATATAATGGGGATGATTAAAAATGAGCACAGCCACCATCACACGGATGGTGGCCATGTGAGATTCCCGAGGGAAGCCAGCCAGGGGCGCGGGAGAAGCCAGCGCTGCCCCAGGTGGGCACAGCCCTTCTTGAGGTTTGCCAACAACACGGCGTCTTCTCCCTCTGAGGGAGGCGGCTGTAAAGGGAGCTGCACATCTTATTTCAATTTTGTACTTTATTGATTATAACAATGGATCATGATAACAATGGCCTACACATTTTACCAAAATATACTCTGCGACCACTAATAACCCTTCATTAATTCTTACAGGAAAAAAAAATTATTCTTGCAAGTATGAAACTCTCAAACACTTAACCCTTTTTTTCCTTCGAAGCATGGCTTTGTCGACTTGATGTTTAGCACAAAACCCCTCAGGCAGATAACTAAGGCATCAGAACAGGACACACCATGCTCTGTCTCCCACCTGCTACTGTTGCCGGGGTCTCTCTCCCATGGGAATCCCACAGGCAGGAGTCAGGCCTTTCAGCATCTCTGGCCATAATACCGTTGGGTGACATGACAAGCTCGCCAGGACCCAGTGCTGACATTCCACACAAGGTGATCTAAGTCACACGGCCAGCGAGAGGCTGAGCCAGGACACCAGTCCAGGATTTCTCATGCTCTCTCCACCACCCCTGCCCCCAGTCAACCTGCCACGCAAGGTCAGGGACTCTGCAGACCAGCCTGTCTGGGACAACAGGGACTCAGCAAACCACAGACCAATGTGAAGAGTGATGGGTTTCTGGTTGAAAGAACAGCCACAGAAATGAAGGAGGAGCGCGCTGGGCCCAGGAATGTGGGGAGCTGGGACATGCCCTTTGTTCCCCCCAAAATTCCCGACTGAAGGAGAAACGTGGGGAAAGCTCCAGAGGCCTCTGAAATACTCACGGCTGCTGTTGTTTCTAGAACAATGGTTCTCAATCAGGGGCAATTCTGCCCACCAGGGGGAGAGAGTACCTGGACCCATTCTTGGCTGTCACATTTGAGGGTGTGGGGGACACTACTTGTATCTAGTGGGTGGAGGCCAGAGGTGCTGCCAGCATGCTACAGTCCATGAGACAGTCATCTCCACCCTCTGCTCCCCAGGCACCTTCACAGTTATCTGGCCCAAAATGTCAACGGTGCTGAGGATGAAAAACCCTGCTCGGGAGTAAGCCAGGGAAACCCTGACACGACTCAGCCTTCCTCTTTGCAGAGTTCCATCTCTGGCCTGTGTAGAGCAAAAGACTCCGGACCCCAGAGCACCAGCACCGTGACTGAGAGGAGGAAGGGGGTGGGATACAAAGTGAGAGGGAGCAAAGGTCCAAAAAGAAAAGGTCCAAAAGGAATGGGAATGTGGGAGTGCACATGTGAGGGACCCCGAGATGTATCCCCGGCCCTGCCTCTAATATCTCGCGGCAACCGTGCAAAGAGCCTGGGTAGGTCAGTTTGGTTCTTGGTACCTGGCGAGTGGATGTTGGTATGCGTTCATTTTAAACAAGGTCACAAATAAAATGACACATCAGGGGATTTCCAGTGAATCTATTAATAGGGGAACTGCTTACGCCAGTTGATTAAAGTTGATACTACTGAGGTTCAATAGGGAAGATACCCAGACTGGAATCGCTCAATCGGAATGAAAAGGAATGTTGCTCTGACTCATTAATGGGTGAGGCAGGGCCCTTGGAACGATCGGGCTGTAAGTGAATTTTTATTTAAAGGCACCTGGGTCATCCGTCTCGGTGGATGGTGGTGTGCCCCTACCTGCATTGCCGAGAGATTTAACTCAACCTAGAGCCCACATATCCCAGCTGGCCTTCTCCGGTGCCGGGCATACCTGGCCAGGTAGAAGAGGGAGACTCTGCAAGGTTAGCAAGTTTCTTACCCTGGATGTGAGCATCCTTCTGACCCATTCTACCCTCCAGGCCCAAAGCTCCAGCTGTGACCCATTCCTCCAACCATCTGGGAAACTGAGGCAACAGTCAACTGCGGGGGAGGAGGGAGGAGAAGGGATGGGTGACCCCTGAAGGCCCCCCCAGCCTGACACGCAAAAATCTCCATGCCCTGGATATAGGCCCGGGGTGACTGACAGCAAAGAAAAGGGACAGAGCTGCCTACCAGGAAGGGCTGGCGAAGGAAGCAGTGTTTGGGCAGTGCAGCCTTCCTGTGCCAGCCTCACAGGGCACCTTGCTGGCCTTTCCTGTCCCTCTTTGATCTCTCCCTCCCCCAACATCCTCCAACTTCTAGGTCACGCATGGATTCCTCCGGGAGCCCTTATCTTTGTGGCATCAATCCCCCGCCTCCAGCCTCTACACCCCAGTGTCCCAACAGTGCCAAACAGACGTAGAGCCATACCCCTAGCCCCCTCCCCACTTCCCAGTCCCCAGCGAGGCTGTGCTGGGGGCAGCAAGGCCCTCAAGCAGATAAACACAGAGACCTGCAGCCCTCGGGCCCCCAGAGGACAAAGGGCCAGTCCACTGGGCCCATGGTACATCCAGCTCATCTGTGCTGTCAAGAGCCCTTGGGGACCCTCTCGTCTGCCACGGAGCACTCCATATGTTTCCTGGGGCGTGGCCAGGGAGAACACCACCAGCCAACAGAAGGGGGCTCTGTCTCTGTCTGAACTTGGGGAAGAAAAATGAAAGGGAGCTCTGTTGGAACATCTGGGCCAAAAAACACATTAAAGGACGGGAAGTTCTAGAAATAGGAGATTCTTTTCAGTCCTGAAAAGCCACATGAGGCAGCAGAAATCAGGCCTGACTGACTGAACAGCACAAACCACTGAAGAGAGGATGCCTTCCCAAGGCAGGCAGGCTTCCCTGAGTCTGGCAGGCAGACCCTCAGAAACTGCCCTTCATTCTCTTATTTGTCATTATGAGTTCCAAGCATGATCAAGCAAGCACACCATTAAGCTCCAGGTACTGGGTGAGTGTTGTACATGCATCAGTCCTGAATCCCAGAACAGTTCCCAGCAGCAGTACTTGCTCGGGGGTACGCTCATTCTATAGACAAGGAAACAGAAGTTCAGAGAAGAGCAATCTTACTAAGTGGAAGAGCCACGTTGCAACTCAGGTCCGTTTCAAGGTTTCCTGAGCCTGTCAAGAGCAGGGTCTTGCCTTTTTCTATTCTCTGCACCAAATACAAGGCCAGGCCTATGGAAGCCACTTGCTGAGTGCATGGTGAGTTGGACTGAGCCCTCCCGAGTTCAGGCAGGGGCATGCATCTTGCCTTCTCGGACATGTATGACACCTTGACAACTTACTTGGGACCACCTCCGTAGCTGGTTTCTGCCATGCACACCACGATGCCATCCTTGTTCCTCTTCCTGCTTCTCTGACAGCTGCTTCCACTGCCATTCCTCATTCTAACTTCTTCCAGAATCTACCCCTAACATAGGAGGCTTTCTCCTTTCCATGCTCCTATTCATTCATGTTCCCAGTTTGTCTACAACATGAGTCAGAGAAGATGACTGACTTGCTACCTGGCATGTCTGCCACTACCTTGATTGTCACATTCCTTTCTTTTTTTTTAAATTAATGGCTATAGTTATATAATATATCCTACTCCTGATTTGCCCCTCCCCCCTTCCCTCTCCCCTTTCGTAATCACTAGTTTGTTTTCTATGTCTCTGCGAGTCTGTTTCTTTTTTGCGTATACATTCATTTACGTTACGTTTTAGATTCCACATATAAGTGATATCATCAATTGTCACATTTCTGAAACTCATCACAATACCTCCTCGCCTCACCTGCTCACGATCACCTCCTCCTCATGACACTTGGTGTCGGGTGGCTGTACTGCCTCTCTCCCAATATCCGAAGCTACAAAATGGAACCGTTATTTTTCCCTGAGTCTCCTTTGCCCTTCGAACCTGGTCAGTTGTCAAGTCTTCTTAATTCTTCCAGTCATGTCTTTCATCTGACCCTTCTTTTCAATTTGATTATAACTCCCCTAATTTGAATCCCAAATTCATAATAAAAGCGCCTCACCTACTCCAGCCTGGGCTTTGAAAGGCAGTCCTGAGTTCAAATGCTGGTTCTGCCGTTTACAAACTCTGTGACTCTGGGTGGGCTATTCAATATGGATAAGTCTTAGTTCCCTCATTAGTTAAGTGTACTCACTCTGTCAGGTTGTTGAGTAAGATAGAAATCATATGCGTACAGAGCCTAGTACCTAGGGGATGCTCAATAATTGGTTGTTATTATTATTATTACCATGAGTTTCCCCGCCACCAGTGTCCCCCATCGCCCTCCACCCTACACACACTCCAGTTGACAAGAGACACGTCCTCCCTACCTGCCTCCATCTATTGGACTCTTTCCAATTCTGCCTTCGCAAACCCTCTGGATCCCAGCAGAGACGCTGCCCTTCACTGAACTCAATAATGCTCAGCTGTCTTTTTATCTTTTGCAGTAGAATACACATACCTAAAGATTTTAACATTTCTTGGCATCTCCCATGGACTGAGTACTGTTAGGTACATTCACAAACATTACTGCTTTTCCACCTTCTACAATGAAGTAATGCAATTCCTTGCACATAAAACTAGTCAATAAATATTTACTGATTGAAGAAAGCAGTGCTCCGTGAGAGCATGGAGGACGCATCCCACATGGTGAAGGGTGATAGACAGGGTTCCAGCCCCTTCCTGGGCTCCTGCATGCCGGGCTGTTTCATTCCTCTTCCTGCACCCCTGGAAGCCTCTAGCTCTCCCCAGAGCAGCGTTTCCAGTTGGGAATCCAGGTGTAACAGCTCACCAGGTGACGACTAGCCACGGTTTCCATGCCTCTGCAGTGAAGCCACTGCAGCGGGTCTTAGGATCTCACAGCGCAAATGTGAGCACCCGGAAGTGGATGCCACAGAAGACCAGGAATGGCTGGCGTCCAGGAAGCAGAGGCATGCACGAGTTTTGAGACACTTAAAAGGGTACTAAAAAGCAGATGCAGCCTTGGACTGGTAGGATCGAACTGGGTTAGTGGGGCCTCTCCAAACAGGGCCTACATTCAGGGTCAAGCCTTGGTTTCAGCAAGAAAATGAGTGACAAACAGAAATGGGGCCCAGTAAGGCAACAGGCCACCCGGATGGAGTCATAGGGAAACTGTACCCTATGTTCCCTAAATTTATCCCCCAGGCCCAGAGTGTGGAAGCAGCAGACTGTTTCCAGACCCTTCCACGTGGCTGTTGGTGCTGAGGCCATGGGTGGGCTGTGCTTCTCAGTGGCAGGTGGCTGCTACTGCTGGAAGCTGGCTGGGGCTAAACCAGAGGAGGTGGCTGCTACTCAGCGGCAAGAAAAGCAACTTGAGCTTGTGGAAAAGGGATGTGGGGATCACTTTTCATCATCCATTAAAGGGAAGAAAGAAACAGGACATAGACCTCCTATGTCCTTCATAGGTACCTTCACAGTACTTCAGGGTTCTTACCAACACCAGCAGCTATTCCTTTAGGTAACCCTGACTCTCTGACACTGGCCTAGAACCATAATCCAGGCGGCGGAAGAACCTAGAAATCCTAGAAGTCATGAATCATCAGAATTGTACCAATCGTACCTAGTTGTTTATTTCACTGTCGTGCTGTATGTCATTCTGTTTCCCAGCATGCCACTATTCTGTTTCCCAGCATGCCACTATTATTCACATAATGCTGTATAAGACATGTCATGAGACGCCGACCCAAACACCGACTTGTGCCCGTTGGCAAGAGGCAGATTTGAAGCAGAGGTGACCCTTTCTGACTGTGGACACCCAGTTCACCCCAGAAGGTACAGAGTAGGGAGCCCATTGGAGGGCTGCACTAATACAGCCAGCCCTCTGTATCGTGAGCTCCTCAACTACAGCCTCAACCAACCTCGAATCAAAAATATCTGAAAAAAAATCCAAGAAATTTCCAAAAAGCAAAACTTGAACTTGCCACCTGCCAGAAACTATTTACGTAGCATTTACATTGTATTTACAACTATTTATATAGCATTTACATTGTATTAGTTATAAGTAATCTAGAGATGATCTAAAGTATCCAGGAGGATGTGTATAGGTTATATGCAAACACTATGCCATTTTATATAAGGGACTTGAGCATCCGTGGGTTTTGGTATCCGAGGGGGTTCTGGAACCAATCCCCCGTGGATACCAGATACCGAAGATACCAAGGGACAACTGTGCTCAGATTCCCAACACCAGCCCCTGATCAAAAGCACGACCGGCAGTATGTCCCCCAGGAGTCCCGCCCATTCCGCTAGAAGTCATTTGTATTCCTGTGCAGTCAGCGGTTTGCAGCCAGGTTTGGCTGGGGAGGTCCCACTGCTCATTTCTCTCCTAAATTTCCCTGGTGTCCAGCCAAGTCTCCATTTTACTCAAACTTTAAAGACAAAAACGTATGAAGAAAAATGATTCCCACGAAGGATGGAAAATTAATCTAACAAGCGATTCCGGCTGTGCAGAGGACCAGAGGTGGACCAGGGCACCTTAGCAGAACAGCTCCTGGAGGTGCGACGGCCTCTCACAGTCTCATTTACATGGTGCAGCACAAGACGCTGTAATGGACAAGAGCAGAAGTCAAAATAATCAACTCGGACTTGAGGGACCACTGCATCCAAGGATGCAGCGCTGGGAACTCAGGACACGGAACTAAGTTTACGACACAGTCCTATCCACCAGGGTTTATAACCCATCCAGGAAAATAACACTGAAATACCTGAAAAGGAGTCCACAGCAGTTTCACATTAAAATGAACAAAAGGAATGTAAAACACAAGAGAGTACACCAAAAAAGGCTTTTGAAATTCAGAAGGTTTGAGGAAGCCAAAAAGACCAAGCTCCAGGAATGGCATTGCCCCTGGGGTATGTCACCAACGATTTGGACAAAAACCTAGAAGAGGGACAGAGTGATGAGACTCGGGGACCCAGGAGTAAACCGGTTCAAGAGGAGCTAACTCCTACATGGAAGGATGAAAGAAGAGAAGATTGCAAAGGCGGGCTAGGACAGATCTGGAAAAGCCTGTGCGCCAGTCCAAGGAGCTTAGTGTTTATTCTACATGCTCTGAGCAACTGCTGATGGCCGCGGGCAAAGGGAGAGGCAACGGAGTCTGGTTCAGAGGCCCAGAGCGAGTCTGAATTTCTGTTCCACCACTTGTCCTTGGTTAAGAGCCTTGGATGGATGTATGGTTCCCAACCATCTCCAAATCTGCCTCCTCACAGGTAAAAGAGGAAAAATAAGAGTGTTTACTGATTCATAAGCTCATCGTCGGGTTGATAACAGCTGTACCACGCGTAGCACTATGCCAGGCACTCGGCGCGAGATCCATAGATGTTTGCTGGGAGAGGAGTAAAAGCACATTAGAAGGAGGACGCTGAGAGCGACATGTAGATGGGGTAGAGTGAGACTGGAAAGCGGCTGGCTCCCTGGAAGGTTCTCACAACAACCCAGCGCAAGGTAGCAGGGGCACAGGCAAGAACAGCCATCGTGAGAGGCATCAGGAAGGAAACGTGGACCAGACACGGGTATTGACCGGATAACGGAGCTTAACGCAGCTCAGCTCCCATGCCTGGGAAATCAGAAGAGACAGTGGTGCCTGAAATAAAAATAGAGGGTCCCAGAGACGGGGCCAATTTGGTGAACACAAGAGGAAGTTCCGTGAATAGACGCTATGGGGAGACTGGGACTCAGCGTATGTCAGGTCAGTGCCTTGGATCTGGGGAAAGAATCCCAAGAGCAAGAAAGTGTGGGGAGAAGTGCTGAGGGACAAAGACGGCGGCATTGGGGAAAGGCTCCCGTTGACGGGCGAGAGAAGGCAAAGACGTCAGTAAAGGAAATAGAGAAAGAACAGAAAGGAGGCAGGACTATTAGGATGCCAGGAGAGGAGAGGGTAGCCAACCGCGTCGGGTGATTCAGGGAGAGCAGAGAGAATGAGAAGTGCCGCTTAGGAGGCCCTGGTGACTTCAAGCAAAAGCAATTTTTGTGAAGCACGAGCGGGCAGCTATGATGGAGTAAGTCTTGGTGAAGGTGGCACTAGGAACCTGGCACCGAGTGGAGAGGGCTGAGAGCTGGGGAGTCCCCACGCAGACGTGTTTCCTCTTGGTGGTACCCTGTGCATCCCAACATTCACAGAAGTGAGCAGAGACACTGTTGCCAGAGCTCAGATCCTTTGGCGCTGCTCCGGAAACACAGCTTCCTGCTGTTCTGGGACAGTGTCACCAGCTGTCACCTGTTTCAGCCTCCTGTCAGGGAACCTCCAGGATGCTGATGGGTGTCAGCAGGCCTCTGACTGCTTTCCCTTCTATTTTGTTTGGCAGAAAAATAAAGAGGTACGTGGAAGGGGTGCAGGGAGAGAAGGGGGTCCCCTGCAAGGGAATCTGCAGACAGGGGTCAGAAGCCCTCATGGCATCTGGCTAAGTAGGCGCCTGCACAGCGCTGATGCCTCTGGCCACCCTCTCCCAGCCCAGCCTGCAACGGGGGTGATGCTACAAAGCTACCAAGAGCAGGACCCACCTCCAGACATGCTGAGGAGTGGGGGACGGAGCTCAGCATCAGTAGTTTCTGTGGGTTTTTTTTTTTTAACTTCCTAGGTGATTCTGCTGGGCAACCAAGGTTAATCACTTACTCCCCAAGGGGTTTCCTCTAACGAACACATAGGGCACACGTTCCACAAACAAAGAGACTTTTTAAATTATTGACTTGGGAAGTGACAGTTAGACTCTCTAGCTCAGCAAACGAAAATAGGTTCGGCTTGTGAGGGGCTCTCTGAACCTCTGCGAATCTCACTTTCTTCAACTGTAAAATGGGCAGGCCCTGATCTCAGAGGACTGGATGGTGGTTGTGATAGTGAAGCGAGGGCATCCAGCTTAGCGTCTGGCCATGTTTGGGGCACCCGATAAATGGTTTTAGTTGAAAGAAAGCAAAAAAAAAGGAATGAAGAGACGAGATAGAAGTGACACAGATGAAACATGTGGAACCTTACCTCTGACTACAGTCGAGCAGAATTACTAAGAAGATGATTACCCCCACAGAACACAGAAACACCCCACAGCCAGTCATTCCCTGATGGCCCCCGGAAGGGTCCTACCTGTCCTAACTGCACAGCCTGCTCCTGTAAATTCAGGCTTTGGGTCGTTTTCCTGTCAAAAAATCATGCTAAAATCATTATTTTAAATGATGTTAAAACAGCAAGCTCATGTCAACTCTTGGCTGGAGACTTTTGCTTAAAGAAAGCCAAAGACACCAGAACATCCATTTGCCTCACGCTGTCATGTGTGGAAAATTTTAATTTGCCTAGTTAATCGTGAGGGACATGGGAGACAGGTAGGCAGAATGGCATGGCGGAGAGCACAGCCTCCACCATTCAAATCCTGTATCTGCAGCTGGTACTTGGGTGACCAGTGCTAGACTGGGTGCAGTTTAATCCTCCTGTTCACCTTGAGCCTTTCATGCCCTTACCTGTGGCTTCCTGCAGGCTCCAAGGTAAAGCACAAGATCCCCGCTACCTTTCAAGCCCTCCAGATGCATCCCTCCCACCTCTCCGGTCCACTCTGTCCTCTCCTCAGGAGAAACCTCCATCTCTGTGGCCCCTTGAGAACCCTGAACACGTACTGTTCCCCATGCTGTGCCCCCATCTTCATCAAGGCCTCCTTCCCCCTTTGTCTGGGTCTTCCTCATCCTTTGAAGCCTAGGCTTGCGTAGGCAGCCCTGGCAATCTCAGGCCTGGGGTGGCTCCCTTCCTTCTCTGACCCTCTTCCTCCAGTGTCTACCTTGTTCTGCAATTATTTCGCTTCATACTTTCTGCCCCTTCTAGCTTATGAGCACTTGAAAGGCATGAGTAGGGTGACCATGTAATTCATCGTTAAAACTGGATCACTTCTGAGAGTGGAAGGGGGTCTTATTACTAATTATATCAGGATAACAGGCATAAACAAGGACTGTCCCAGATGAAGCAGGATGTCTGGTGACCTTAAAATTAGTCCCATCTTACGTCTCCTTACATCCTTCTCAGCTCCCGGGTCTTATAAACAGGAGTTGATAAAGTGAAACGCTTGCAGCTAGCACTTGATGGAGGTTTAGAGAGATTAATCTGGCCCGTGCTGTGTAGGGGAGATGAGCTAGAATAATAACAGCTCACAGTTATGAATAGAAATGAGTAAGTGACATGCTGCTTTTATTTCCTTCTCTATAGAGATGCAAATGCAGCCCAAGGGCTGATGTAAGGTTGAAACAGGCCTTGCATGAGAAATGCGGTTTGCATAGTTTAATACAATTTAATATCTACTCATGGCCAGCTAAGCATCTGTCTCTAATTCCACAGCCACGGTCCTTTCAAAGTCACTGCCTTTGGATGTAAGTTTCTCAGAGAGAATGAGCCTGTGTCCAACGCCGGGAAAGCAACAGCATTTGGCCACCAAGCTCCCCTCTATCCCCACCAAGCAGCCTTTCCTGTTTTGTTTTTAGCTCCAGGGGAAGGACAATGGACAAGTCAATCAGTGCAGATTACCCTGCACCGGGAGGACCGACACCTGACAGCCATACCCTTCACAGAGTCCCCGGGGACAAAGGCGTAGGGTAATCGGGGCTGCACGGAGAATGCACTTCTCATCAACCCTTGGGGTTGCCTCATTGTTTTTGCTCTGTTTTCCAGAAAGTCTTTAGAGGAGCAGAGAGGGCGTGGAGGAAGGCAGGGCCTTGCCTATGAGCAGATATTTCAATGCGATCATCACCCTCCCCCAACTCAATGTCAGGGAGCAGCCCTTGCAAAGGAGAAGCCATCAGACAAGGCACAACCAGGGGCTGTCCTGCTCGACCTGCCTTCCCCTGCTGAAAAGGCTGCTTTTCCACTAGGCATGCTCCTTGTAAGGAAAAAAATTCCACCTCTGGTTTGCTCTCATTTGTACCCACCCGCTGTGAACTAAAATTGCACGAAGCAGAGGCCAAGACGGTTTTTCTAGTACATCTAACATCTTCCAGCTCTACATATAAGGACTCAGATCACTGGTGACTCGTTAATGAAGGAATCTTGTGAAGTGGGATTATTTATTCCTTGCCTTTCACCAAATGGTTTAAAGGCTTTCATCTGAGCTATAATTAATCACCTGAAATGCCTTGCCTTCACTGGTGTCCCCATTTTATGGATTATACAAGTGCAGTAGGTTCTGGGGATACAGACTTGAGCATCTGAGGGACAAAGCAAATGTCACAGAGGTTGAGTTGCCTAAGTCCACTGAAGTCCAGCTTGGAAGCCTGAGAACCCAATACCCCCTGGGATCCTGCCAGCCCTACGACTTTCCCAGAGAGGCCCAGCTGTTATTTCCCCCAAGCCTAAAATCAGAGTCACTTGAACAACCACTTCAAGGGTGAGGAGTTCACCCCCGTCACATGGGTGCATTACATAATTAAGTGGCCCATTACTTGAGGAAGCATAGGTTGCTCTTCAATGAAAAAACAAGTCAAAAGGTTGAAATCACTTAACCATGGGCAGAACCACATGGTGTACCCCCAGCTCCCAATGCTCTCTTGATACAAAGAGGTCATCCCATCCATTCGTCTCTGTGTTTTTGTACTTGCTTTTCCCTCATTCCAGAATCCCCACCTCCTCATTCCTTCCCCCTGGATAATTCCTACTTGGCTTTTAAGACTCAGCTTAGGGAATTTCTCTTTGAGCCTCAATTTCCCCATCTGTAAAATGGGGATAAGAGTAGCTTCTACCTCACACGGTTGTTGTGAGGATTAAAAAAATAGATAATGTTTAGAAAGTACAGTGCCAAGCATGTAAAAAGTGCTCAGTAAATGTTAGGTGTCACTGTCAGCATCCCCCTTCTCCTCTGTGATCCCAAACTCAATGGTCAGACACGATCATAGCATCTCCCCAACTGCACCGTGATCGCTTATTTTTGTCGCCCCCATGAGGCCCTGAGCTCCTCCAGCGAGAGGCCAGTACCTCACCATCATATCCCCAGGACCTTGTATAGTGCCTGGCACACAGCAAGTGCTCAATAAACCTCCTGCATTTTTTTACATCGATGATTAATTCCAGACTGAACCCTACGCCCTCCTCCTGTGGTTCTGTGCATGGACATGGAGTGTCCCCGTAAAAGGCGTGGGAGGAGAATAAAGAAAGAGAACAAGATGTTCTTGCTGCGACTCAGAATTATTCTAAGGCAAAGATTCTACATAATTCTTTTGCACTCTGACATTTTATGACCTTCATTCTCTCTGAGTGCTTTCTACAGATGCTGATGCTTTTACTAAAACTGTAAGGACAATGATCTTAAAGCCAAGGGTTTTAATACAAAGTGGAAAAGTAAAGCAGAGCCATGTGGCCTCAGCAAAAGGACACCAAGGTCATAGATGGATTTACGGTCCAAACCATAACCTGTTAGCATAAACTAGGGGGAAAAAGACACCATACCTTCAATGGGCAACATATTTTGAACAATATTCAATACAATAAAATTCTAGTAAAGGCCCTTGAAATTAGGTATAACTCTCTTTCAATACTAAGTTCTTATTTAGGGCTTCTGTGAGGTTCTGTGCCTGGGGCAGAACTGGAGCTATATTAAAAGTGATCACTTTTTGCTTACAGAATTAGTATTGATAGTTTTAAAGGGGTTCGTCTTAGGGAAATTTAGATATTAGGACACCTGGTGCCAACAGGGTAAGTTCTGTGACCGAAGGGCTTTAGCTCAAAAGTTCTAATCTAATTTACAAGGTTGGTTTACACCACAGCGACCCTTGTCATTTAGCAGAAGCACACAGTGAGCCTAAACACAGGGAAGAAAATGGTCTGGTTTTTAGCATAGGCAGAGCCAAGAAATGGGGGCGGGGAACAGGGCGGGTCTCAGCTGTGACATTATCACCACGCAGACAAAACAAAATCACATCACTCCCATCACATCTCAGGTCAGCCTGAAGTTACTGATGGACAGCTGTATACGACCAGGATGGGTTCTAGGAACCGAAATCTAATTAGGGCACAGACAGGGGACATCCCAAGAAATGAGTTGCTGCTTTCTAGAGACCAGAGGGAGATGCTGCTGAGAACAAGCATCGCTGGAGTTAAGCACTTTGCATTCAGTCGCCCGGGTTTGAATCCTGCTTCTGCCACTTGGCAGCTGCGGTCTTAATATCTCTAAGCTGAGGTTTCCCCACCTATAAAACGGGGATAAAAATATCTGCCTTCGAGGGTGCATGGGAACAATCCTCACCATGTGCTTAGCACAGAGCCTGGCGCATGGTGAGCATTCTCTCAATGTTAGCCATCAGCAAGGACCGAGAACCATGGCCACGCAAACTCCCACAATGAGATTCCCCATGTGTGGTCCTGCGATCCCTGCTTGTTCCCCATACTGGTAAGCAGTAAATTCCTTAAGCTATAAAGGGCCAGGGGGCTTGCCTTCACGGGGAGTCCTGAACTGAAATGCTAGGAAGATTATGTCTCTCTCTTTCCTCTTTTCATTTTTATTTTTTGGCTGCACGGCATGTGGGATCTTAGTTCCCCGACCAGGGATCGAACCGGTGTCCCCTGCAGTGAAAGCACAGAGTCCTAACCACTGGACACCAGGGAGGTCCCTCTCCTTCCTCTTTCTAAAGAAGCCCAAGAAACTGAGAAGGAGGCTATTTTAAAAAGGAGTCCCTCCTACTAAGGAGGCCACAGTGGTCACAGCAGAAATGTCCCTATGGTTCCAAACATGTGGTTAAGAGACACCTGTAAAACGTAACATGGATCTTCAACAACAAGCTCAGAGGGAAGATGACCACAGGTAACCAGGGGTCTCCCTAGAAAGCAGGGGGAACCACAGTGCTGCCTCTGCAGGTGGATTTACCCAGCTAAATAGGCAGTCCTCAACTGCAGGCAATTTTGTCTCCCAGGGAACATCTGGCAACGTCTGGAGACATTTTTCATGGTCACAACTGAAGGAGCGTCTTACTGGCATCTAGTGAGTAGAGACCAGAGATGCTGCTAAACTTTTAACAGTGCACAGAACAGTCCCACAGCAAAGAATTATCCAGCCCAAAATACCAATAGTACCAAGGCTGAGAAACTCTGGTCTAGATACATGAGGCTTGGGTAGAAATCCTGCCTGTGACATTAGAAGGGAAGCCCCTTGAGAAGCAGCCTGTTTGGGTACACAGCATGTAGCTCAAAGCCGGCACCTGCCACCACAGCAACAGCAAACAATGACAGCGACACTTACATACGACTTACCGGGTCCAACAACATTCTATACTCTTTATATACAACTCACGTAATCCTCAGAACAACCTATGCAATAAGTACTATTATCATCTGCATTTTACAGATGACAAAACTGAGGCACAGGACCTTGCCCAAGGTCCAGAATTAGTAAGCAGCAGAGCCGGGTATCAACTCAGCAGTCTGGCTTCAGAGTCCAAATTCACATAGTAGGCACTTGGTAAGTGTCTGATGAGTTAATGGAAAAAAGATGAACTCGGCCATAAGTAAAAACATGCATCAAAGATATGAGAAGCAATACAAACAGAATAAAATTAGGAACAAAAGGACACTGACTTCTCTACTTCTCCAAACTACCCAAGAAGTGAGCATCCTGTGGAGGGGATGGAAGCCGGCTGGCATGTGAAGACTCCACTTGCCAAATTCCTCCATCATCGAGAATCGGGTAACATCATCATTTGGAGGAGAAGGGGGGCCACTAACATACACACAAGGACAGTGGCCTTAAGACTGTACTATTCATTTTCTTTTCCAAAGACCAAGATTTGTGGCCTAAGTGATAAGTTATTCTGTCTGTCAAAAGTTTGTTTTAACTGTAATCTGGCCTGGAAACATAACATAGTGGGGAATTTAGAAGTTATTTTAAACACACCTTTTTATGGTTTGAGTTTTGTGTGTGTAAGTGTGGGAGGGAATGGAAATCTCAAGAAAAAAATTAAAGTACATAAAATAGTCGTTTTTTCTTATACCTATTTATAGTCTCAAAGTCACTTTGTTAGGGTCAAAACACACACAAAAAATCTATTCTGTAGAACTCTGCTTGTTTGTAGTAAGATCACATGTGAGATACGAGTGCTGAGTTTGTTCAGACAATAATAACAAATTTATAGTGTATTTATTTTTAAATACTGTTACAAATGGAACTACAAACTTCCAAAGGAAGGAATTTATAAACTGGGTTGTGTGTGTTTGTGTGAAGCAGGAAAATCACTTAGAACAAAAGAAATATTCACGATGTAGAAAAACAAAGGTTTTTTTTGCCCCTGAACTTAGTACGAATTAAATACCAAAAATAGTTTTTTAAAGAGATCAGGGCAGAGGGTGTCATAGGGAAGGAACACTCAATACTCAACAGAGGGACTTCCCTGGTGGTCCAGTGGTAAAGAATCCACCTTACAGTGCAGGGGACGCAGGTTCGATTACTGGTCAGGGAACTAAGATCCCACATGCCGCGGGGCAACTAAGCCTGCGCGCCACAACTACTGAGCTTGCGTGCCTCAACTCTAGCCCACGTGCCACAAACTACAGAGCCCACACGCCACAACTACAGAGTCCACGTGCCCTGTGGCCTGCACGCCACAACTAGAGAAGAGAAAACCCGCACACCACAACTAGAGAGAAGCCCACGCACCACAACAAAGATCTTGCGTGACGCAACTAAGACCTAATGCAGCCAAAAATAAATAAAATAAATAAGTAAATCTTTAAAAAAAACCCGCAAAACTCAATGGATATCATTTTTGCCATTAAAAATGTGGGCTGGTTGCCTCAGTTTTCCCAGTTTACGTTACCCTGGTGTCTGCTTCCTCTGATGGTCCCTCAGCATCTTCACAGACTTCTACAAATAGAATATGTGACCCAAGTTTATCTAGGTCTTTCATGTTTCATTTCTTTATTTAGAGTTTTCCCACAAGATAAGAACTCCTTTCACAATCTAGAGAAGCAGGGATCTGAAGCAGAGCAGAGGATTAACAAAGGCAGAGCCTCCGTGTTGGGAAGGGGATGGCTGTGACTTCCTTCCTGTTTTCCTGGCACTGGCCACGGGCAGTGGACATCAGCATAAATGGGACCAAGACTCTGGTAGATACCACAAGGCTGGGAGGATGAAAACCCAATGCAAGTTAAGTCAGCCAAGGCTGGAGAAGGCAAAGAAGTCCTAAGGGGCTGGGAAGGCAGACCCGGTCTGCTGTTGAGGAAGTCAGCAAGCACTGGCCAATGTGAAAACTGGGTTCCAGGCAGAGTGGTTTATTCTGTGTCCCACTTTGCGCCATCTACCCATGGGCAAATAGCACACTCAGAAAAAAATCAGCGATCTGGTAGGGAATCCTGGCCCTAAACCAGAAAAAGGCTAAGAGGCCAGGAATTCCCCATTATGTCCCAAATAAAAGCTGAAGATGTTCTCTTTCTGCTACATCGTCAAGGGCTTTCCCGAACATACGGTCCAAAGCTTGCTGCTCCATTAGTAATAGAAGCAAATTTGACTTCTCGGCCGCTGGATTTGAATCCAAGAGATTCGGCACAGCCTGAATTAATGAACATTAACATTCTTCCCAGTCCTTAATAAGGTCCTTTTAGTTTAATTTCTTCATTTCTCATCTGTAGAAATACTCTTAATTTTTCAGAAGCAGTCAGTTATATTTATGCCATTAGAAACAGAAGGTCTGACAAATACCAGCTGGAAAAGACACAGTGCCTGCTTTAGAGTCAGCTTCCAATTCTGCAAGGGTTCTGTGGCTGGACACTCACTAATGAGAATGCGCCTCATGCTGTTCTTTGAAGAGCATCTTTGTTTCCTGGTGACTCTGAAAGGACAATCCCACACTGCTCCAAAGACTTTCATTGCCATTTCAGTACGGGCATTTAATGCACTGCATGGTCTTCTTTCTCCTTTTCTTCACTGAGGTACAACACACATGAAGTACGTAAAGTATTCTCATTCTAAATGTATGACTCCTTACACTTTTAAGACCTAAAAAACCAGCACCTAGGTCAAGATCAAGAGTATTTCCAACATCCTGGAAGGTTTCCTCATGCCTCTTACTAGTCAATCCCAGCCCCACCCCTCATAGGTATCAATTATTCTGATTTTATTTTCACCACATATTAGCTTTGTCTGTTCTCAAACTAAATACAAATGGACTCATACTGTAGGTATTTTGTGTCTAGTTTCTTAGAGTCAATAAGAAAAATGTACTCAGTGAATTCACTGAATGAATTCATGTGAAATTTATTCAGTTGTTGCTTATACGAGTAGTTTATCTTTAACAACTTTATTGAGGTATAACTGACACACAATAAATTATACATATTTGAAGTGTACAATTGGATAAGATTGCTCACACGTATTCACCCATGAAACCATCATCACCATCATCAAGATAATGCACATATCCATCGCCCCAAAGGTGTCTTTGTACCCCTTGGTCATCTCCCCTTCCTCCCCTTCTCCATCCCCCACAAACACAGATATTCTTTCCATCATTATAGATTAGTTTACATTTCCTAGAAGTTTATATAAATGGATTAATACAGTCCACTTTTTTGTATAGATTCTTCCACTCAGCATAATTATTTTGAGATTCATCCATGTTGTAGCAGGTATCAATAATTCCTTTCTTTTTACTGCTGAGTAGTATTTCTTTGTGTGGACAGACAACAGTTTGTTCATCCATTCACCTGTTGATGGACATTTGGGTTGTTTCCAGTTTATGGCAAATAAAGCGACTATGAATATTCATGTACAGGTCTCTGTGTGGATATATATTTCCTTTTCTCTTGGGTAAATGCTGGCTCATATGATAGGTATATGTTTAATTTTTGTTAACTGCCAAACTGTTTTCCAGAATAGTTTACCATTTTTATAGTCCCACCAACAGCCTACGAGGGAGGCAGCTCCTCCACGTCACCATCAGCACTTGGTACAATCAGTCTTTTACTTTATTTTTTATTTTTTCAATCAGTCTTTTAAATTTAAGCTACTCTAGTAGGTGTGTAGCCATATCTCATCGTAGTTTTTTTTTTTTTTTTTGCGTTACGCGGGCCTCTCACTGTTGTGGCCTCTCCCGTCGCGGAGCACAGGCTCCGGACGCGCAGGCTCAGCGGCTATGGCTCATGGGCCCAGCCGCTCCGCGGCACGTGGAATTCTCCCCGACCGGGACACGAACCCGTGTCCCCTGCATCGGCAGGCGGACTCTCAACCACTGCGCCACCAGGGAAGCCCCTCATCGTAGTTTTAATTTGTATTTCCCTAATGACTAATGATGTTGAAAGCTTTTCCTGAGCTTATTTGCCAACCATGTACCTTCTTTGATGAAGCATCATTTCAAATCTTTTGCTTACTCTTGTATCAGGTTGTTTTTCCTTATTATTGGGTTTTGAGGGTTCCTTATATATTCTGGATACAAGTCCTTTATCAGTATATGATTTGTAAATATTTTCTCTCAGTCTGTGGCTTGCCTTTTCATTCTCTTAAGAGTGTTCTAAAACAGAAGTTAGGAGTTTTGATAAAATTTAATCAATCAACTCTTTCTTTTATAGGTCATGAGTTTGATGTTGTATCTAAAAAATAAAATCTGTCTAGTCCAGTCACAAGTATTTTCTCCTTTGTTTCCTTCTAGTAGGTTTAAGGATTTAGGTTTTACATTTAGATTTATGATCAATTTCGAGTTAATTTTTGCATATTGTACCCGCTATGGTTTGAAGTTCACTCTTTTGCATGTGGATATCCAACTGTCCCAGAATTATTTATTGAAAGATTACCCTTTTTCCACTGAATTACCATCACACTTTTTCCACAATTCAGTCGTCCATATATTTGTGGGTCTATATTCTGTTCCACTATTTATCTACCTTGATGCCAATAATATGATATCTTTATTACTGTAGTTTCATAATAATGCAAATATTAGGTAGTGTAACTCCTGGAATTTTGTTCTTTTTTTTGAAATTTGTTTTGGCTATTCTAGGTCCCCTGCATTTCATAAAGGTTTTTTAATGAGTTTGTTAATTTTTGCAAAAAGTCTGCTGGGAATTTTATTGGAATTGTGTTAAATCTATATATCAATTTAGAGAGAATGGTTATCTTAATAATATTGAGTTTCTTACTCATAAACACAATGTATTTCTCCATTTATTTAAGTCTTCTTTAATTTCTCTCAATAATGTTTTATAGTTATAAGCATATAGGTCTTTCACATCTTTTGTCAAATTTACCCCTAGGTATTTCATATTTTTCATGCTGTTGTAAATGATATTCTTTTTGACTTAATTTTCTATTACTCATTGGCAGTTGACAGAAATACAATTGACTCTTTGCATATTGACCTTATATCCAATAACTTACTTAAACTCACTTATTCTAATAGTCTTTTCTAGATTTCATCAGATTTTCTACAGATAATTTTGCTGTCTGAAAATAAAGACAATTTTACTTCTTCCTTTCCAATTCGGATACATTTTATTTCTTTTCATTGCCTGACAGCATTGGTTAGAACTTCCAGTACCATGTAGAAGTGGTGAGAGAAAACACTGCTGTCTTTTTCTCCGGCTTAGAAGGAAAGCATTCAGTCTTTCACCATTAAGTATGGTTAGCTATAGGTTTTTACTAGATGTCCTTTATCAGGTTATAGCAAGTTTCTTTTTATTCCTACTTTGCTGAGAGCTTTTATCAGGAATGGATGTCAGATTTTGTCAGAACTTTTCTGCATTTAATGAGGTAGCCATATGGTTTTTCTTTTTTAGTTTGTTAATATGATGAAATATATCAATTCATTTTTAAATGTTGAACCAAACTCTTATGCCTGGAATGAAGCCCACTTATTCATGATGTATTATCATTTCTTATAATGTTGGATTTAATTTGCTAAAATTTTAATTAGAGCTTTTGTATCTCTGTTCATGATGAATAATTGCCTATAGTTTTCTTATCTTGTAACATCTTTATATGGCTTTGGTATGTAGTGCTGTTCTCATAGAATAATGAGTTGGGAAGTTTTCTTTCTCTTCCCTTTTCTGGAAGAGCTTCTGTAAAATTAGTATTATTTCTTCCTTAAATGCTTGTAAGAATTCATTAGTAAAGCCATCAGGACCTGGAGTTTTCTTTGCAGGAAGGTTTTAAACTACAAATTCCATTTCTTTAATAAATATAGGAATATTCAGGTTATCTATTTCTTTTTGAGTGAGCTTTGGTAGTCTGTATCTTTCAAATGATTTGTCTTTTTCATTTAACTTGTTGAATTTATAAGAATAAAGTATTAAGAATATTCCCTTATTATCCTGTTAATATCTACAGAATCTATGGTGATGTTACCAGCCTGTAACATAATGACAGGCTGATAATGACATAATGATAATGACAATTTGTGTCTTCATTTTTTTACCTCTGATGATTCTGGTTCAAGATTTATCCATTTTATTGATCTTTTCAAAGAACCAGCTTTTGGAATAAATGGTTTCCTTTATGGTTTTTCTGTTTCTACCTTATAGGTTTCTGCTTTGATCTTTATTATTTCCGTTCTTCTTACTTTGAGTTTAATCATTCTTTTTCTAGTTGCTTCCTCAATGGAAGCTGAGGTCACTGATTTGAGACCTTTTTTGTCTTTATAGTATTTAGTTATATAAATTTCCCCCTGTGTGCTGTTTTAGCAGCTTCCCACAATTTCTGATACTTTGTGTTTTCAATTTCATTCATGTCAAAGTACTTCCTAATTTCTCTTTCATCTCTTCTTTGACCCATGGATTATTTAGAAGTGTTTTATTTCATTTCCAAATGTTTAGGAATTTTCCAGGTATCTTTTTTACTGATTGCTAAATTAATTCCACAGTGATCAGAGAATAAACTGTCAGTGACTTGAATCCTGTCTATTGAGACTTGCTTTATGGCCCCAAATATGATCTATCTTAGTAAGTGTTCTTCATGCACCTGAAAAGAATACATATCAGATTTTGTTTGGGGGAATGTCCTACAAATGTCCATTTGATCAAGCTGATTGATGGTCATAGTCAAATCTTCTCCATTCTTACTGATTTTTCTGTCTATGTGCTCTACCAGTATTAGGAAAGCGGTATTAAAATCTCAGACAGTAATTGTGGACTTTTCTGTTTCTCCTTGAAGCTATATCAGATTTTGCTTCAGTAATCTGAAGCTCTATTATGAGGTACATAAATGTTTAGGATTGTTATGTCCTCTGATGAATTGACCCCTTCACCACTATGAAATGACTTTTTTTATCCTTGGTAATACTCTTTGCTCTGAAATCTACTGTATCTGATATTAATAGAGTCTCTCCAGCTTTCTTTTGACTAGTGTTAACATGGTATATCTTTGTCCTTCCTTTTACTTTTAACCTAATTTGTGTCTTTATGTTGAAGTGTGTTTCCTGTAAACAGCATACAGTTGAGTGTCTTCCTTTTTATATCCAACCTGTCAAAGTCTGCCTTTTAGTTGAGGTGCTTCTGTGATTATTAATATAATTATATTTAAGTCTATCATCTTGCTATTTGTTTTCTAGTTGTCCCATCTCTTTTCCTTCTATTTCTGCCTTTTTTTGAATTATTGGAGTATTTTTATGACGATATTTTATTTCCTTCTGAGCTAAAATTCTTTGTTGTGTTTCTTGAATTGTTACTTCAAGGTTTATAGTATACATCTTTAACTTATCACAGTCTACCTTCAAGTAATATACAGTTTTACATATATTATAAGAACCTTACTATACTTCCATTTATCTTCTTCTGGCATTTACACTATTGTTGCCACACATTTTACTTAAACATATGTTATAAACTCCACAACACATTATATTGTTTTCATTTAAGGAGTCAATCTTTAAAAGAGATTTAAATAATTTTTCAAAACCTTATATATTTATCCATGCAGTTATTATTTCTGGTTCATCTCATTGTGTGTATAGGTCTATATTTCTATCTGATATCATTATCCTTCTGCCTAAAGAATTTCCTTTAACAATTTTTGTGGTACAGGTGTGGTACAGCATTTATGTTTGAACACATCTTTACTTTCATTTTTTGAAAGTTGTTTTTTCTGGGTATAAAATTCTAGGTTGACAGTTGTATTCTTTCAGTACTTTAAAGATATTGCTTCACTTGCATGAGTGACAGCAGACAAGGAATCTGTTATCATCTTTATCTTTGTTTCTGTGGATGTAATGTTTTTTCCCCTAAGGGCTTTAAAATTTTTCTTTTTATCACTAATTTTAAGCAGTTTGATAATGGTGTAAGGGTGCCATTTTCTTCATGTTTCTAGTGCTTGGAGTTCATTGATATTCTTGGGTTCATAGTCTTAGTCAAATTTGGAACATTTCCTACTATTTTAAAAAATATTTTTCTGTCACCCCCCCCCACACACACCTCTTCTCCTTTTGGTACTCCAACTGTACATATAAAAACTCACCTGAAGTTGTTCCGGAGGTCACTGATACTCCTCATTTTTTTTAGATTCTTTTTGGAAAGTTTCTATTGCTATATCTTCAAGTTCTCTTTTTTTCTGCACTGTCTAATCTTCCATTAATCCCATCCAGTGTATTTTTCATTTTCATCTTGAGAAGTTTGACATGGGTGTTTTTTATATTTTCCAAACCTCTACGTAACTTTTTGAATATATGGAATGCAGTTTTAATGACTTTTAATATCCTTGTTTTCAAATTCTAACATCTGTGTCATTCTGAGTTGGTTTCAATTGATTGTTCTCCTCATTACGGAGAATAATGCTAATGTTTTTCTGCTTCTGTGCATGCCTGGTAATCTTTGACTAAATGCCAGGCATCTTGAATTTTACCTTGTTGGTAAAATTTACCTTGTTGGGTGCTGGATATTTTCATATTCCTATATTCTTGAGACTTGTGCTAGGATAGCAAAGTTATTTAGAAACAGTTTGGCCCTTTCAGTAGTGCTTTTATGACTTGTTTGTCATATCCAGAGCAATGCAGTACCAAGGCAAGAGCTTCCTGAGTATTCTCTCCAATGCCTCCTGGATTATGAGTTTATAAAGCCTGGCTGCTGGGAAGAGTCACTGTTCCTGTTCCTGCGTGAGTACCAGACATTGTTCCCTTTAATCCTGTCTGACAATTCTCTTCCGGCCTCAGGCTGTTTCCTCACCCATGTGTTGATCAGTGCAGCACTGTATCCTTGAGGAGAAAGTCCTGCAGATCTCTTGCAGTCTTCCCTTTGCGTAGTTCTCTCCTCTCTGGTACTCTGCCCTGCAGACTCTCTCCATCTTGAGTCTGCCCTGCAGACTCTCTCCATCTTGATCTTGCAATGACACCAATTGTCATTATCATTATGTCATTTCCCCAGTTAGCTGGGGAAATTTTCACATTCAACTGATTTGTTTCTCATCTCTGAGGGATCACTGTCTTTTGTTGCCTGGTGTCCAGTGTTTTGAAAAACACTGCTTTATATATGTTGTTTGGTTTTATGTTCTTTTGGTTGTTTCAGGTCAGAGGATTAGGGGAAATCTGGTCCCTGTTGCTCTATCTTGGCCATTTTGCTCTTATCCTACATGGGAGAGTAAATCCGATCCCTGTTGGTCCATCTTGGCTGGAAACAGACGTCCAATTTTTAATTGTTGTTTAATGTTATCTTATATGGACATATTATAATTTATTTATCCATTCTCTTGCTGATAGACTTTTGGATTATTTCCAATTTTAAGTAATTGTAAATAAACTTCTATGAACGTTTTTAATGTGTATTTTTTGGTGAGGCATGCACTCATCACTCTTGGGTTAATATTAATACTTAGGAGTAGAATAGCCAGGTTGTTAAAAAAAAGCGCCTATGTTTAGCTTTAAGATATGCTGCCAAAGGGGTTTACTGTTTAACCTCCCACCAGCCATGTATGAAAGTTCCTGTTGCTCCACATCTTCATCAGCACTTGGTACTGTCAGTGTTGTTCATTTTAGCCATTCTGGTGGTGTCTCATTTTAACTTGTACTTCCCTAGGGACTAATGCTTTACTTAATTAATGATTTTGATTGAGCATCTTTTCATATGCTTACTGACCGTTAGAATACCCTCTTACGTGAAGTGACTTTGCAAGTCTTTTGCCCATTTTAAAATTGAATTGCTTAACTTTTTCTTAATGATTAGTAGTTTCTTTATACAATCTGAGTATGAATCTTTTGTCGAACATATTATTGTGAATATCTTCACCCTGTCTAGGCTTATCTTTTCACTCTTTATGGTGTATTTCGATAAAAAAAGTCCTCAATTTCCATGAAGTCCCGTTCTTTCATGGTTAGTTCCTTTGGTGTGTTGTTTAAGAAATCCTTGCCTACCTCAAATCATCAGCATATTTTCATATATTTTCTTCTGGAAACATTACTGTTTTCTCCCTTCTTGAATATAGAAGCAATAATATGAGAAATTTTATGTTACCTAAAACTTCTTTTTGTCCTTCTATAGGCCTTCTGTTCAACATCCAGTTGTAGGACATTGTCAAGAGGCAATTTGAGGTCAATAGCTGCACACAGTAATAGTAGGCTCTAAACCCATTACAAGGTCCCCTGCTATTCACAGTGTGGCTTGCGAATCAGTTAGCAAAACAAATATTTGACTTCACCCTTCCTTCATTCTGTAGTGTGTCTGGGTGTTTTCAGTTTGTTTGCTTGTTTTAAAGTTTCTATAAATAACAGATTGAAGAGCACTTCTCTTTGGCTCGTGGCCCTAGGAGTGAGTTTTTATTTCCTTCTTCATTGTTTTTCATTGTTTTCTAAATTCTCTGTAATAAACATGCATACTTTTAATTAAAAAGTAAACTTTAAAAAGAAAACAAGTTAAGCAGCTGTGATTAAATTATATGTATGTTTTTCCATTTGTAGGAATAAAATACGATGTTTCATGATTCTTTCCTAAATAGATTATGTTGACCATACACATTATGACTTACAAAGCAACTTGCTCAGTGAATGTCTGTCAAGCAGACAGAACAGTTTCGTTAACTTAAAAGCTTTCTGCAATCTACATATTTTCCCGTACTAATAACATATGGTTTTTATTAAAGTCTTGGTCAAGATTTTTTTGTTCTTGGTCTTACCTTATCAGCAAATGAAGCCACAGGGAGTTTCTTAAACGAAATCATTTGCCACGTGTCACTAAATAACTACCAAGAACAGAGGCTGAGCAATCCTTTCTGATGCCATCCATGTTGCAGAAGTGAGAGAAAGACTTCTGGATAGAAATATCTCAAACGGGCTACTTACACTCTGCACCCGAGTCCTCTTTTCCTGCACTATTATGGGACAGTTTTTACTGAGATGTATGCAGTCACCCAAGCAGCATTTAGAAATGCATAGTTTACTTGACAGCATTTACAAATTATGTCTTTTCCTCAGAATAACTTACACTGTAGAAATGCTTCCATATGCTAAAGTTGGACACGCTATAATAAATGAGAAAGAAAAAGATGTATTTTAGAGGGTAGTTTTCATACGCATACTAAACTACAGTTTGCACAAATCAGTAATGCTGTCCCTTAAGAATTTACCATAAATGGTTTTCTAATTCTTGCTGCTGCTCTCTACTACAGATTGAGAGTGGACCTTGCCACAAAACAGTCAGCAGGAATTCAATTATGATTTATCTAAGTAATGAAAACAATTGGATAGCAATCATAATTCTTAGGTTTTAATGAAAAAATATACTTTTTTTTTTCTCTCAAATCCTTTTTGTTCCTTAAGGTCCAGGAGGAGACAATTTCCAACTTCAAAACACATATACAGTAATTACAGTTAACCTCTCTCTACCCGACTTTAGAGCACTGCCTAGCAAATGGCGGGCCATGGGGCCAATCCAGTTTTTTGTAAATAAAGTTTCATTGGAACACAGCCATGTACATTTATTTACATGTTATCTATTGCTGCTTTTGTGCTACAAAAGCAGAGCTGACTAGTTGTGACAGAGACTTTGTAGCCCAGAAAGCCTAAAATAGTCACAACCGGTCATTTATGGAAAAACATTTCCAACCCCTGTTTTAATAAGTATCTCCTTATTTCTTATGTTGCAGAAATAAATGGATGCTACTACTGCCAGTACTGCTTGTGCTCCAGGATTTGGGGGATATAGCCAGGCAGGATGACAGTCACAGCTCCACAGAGCTCCAATAGAATGTCAAGAAGAAACTCACCACCCAAGAAAGCACTGAGTCTTTTCTTCTCTGGGGTGAATGACAATGACAATGATCCTGGCAGCTAAAATGTATATAATTATATTGAAGAACTGTCCTAAAATGCATGTTTTCCAAGTAAAGGAATCTATACATTATTTTGAAAAAATAATGTATTTAATTTAACTTTCTACTGCAAAGTTTTTAATAATTTGACAAGGAGGAACCATACACCACGATGTGAAACTTTTCGCTCAATTTTTAAATTCAACATTCTAAAGTCATTCATAAATCATTTTTAAAAATTTCTCAGAACAAATACTTTAAGAAATATGGAGGCTTACCAAGCACATTATGGTGCAGCTTGGTAAAAAGAATAAACATCATTAAGAAAAAGAAAAAGAAAGAAATATGGAGGCAATAACTTTTTGTGAACCTTTTGTTCAGGCTACATTTATATCATTCAGGCTAACTTGAAAAATTAAGAGAAACAGCAAAGTAAATTGACCATTTATAAAACATTTTCAGGTATGATGGTCTATTTGAATAACAGCAAAAAATAAAAAGAACACTGGTAGATTGATTCAACTATTAGGATTAACAACCCTGATTAACCCTGAACACTAATAAATAATACAACATAATAATGAAAACAGACAGCTGTCTTAGTCTGATCCAGCTGCTATAACAAAAATACTATAGACTGTGTGGTTTATGGAAAACTTAAATTTATTTTTCACAATTTTGGAGTCTGGGATGTCCAAGATTAAGGGGCCTGTGGATTTGGTGTCTGAGGAGAACATGTTTCCTGGTTCATTGACAGCAATGTTCTCCCTGTGTCCTCACATAGCAGAGGAGGTTAGAGATCCCTCTGGGACCTTTTTTATAAGGGCATTTATCCCCTCCTGACCTAATCACCTCCCAAAGGCTCCACCTCCAAATATCATCACACTGGGGATTAAGTTTCAACAAATGAATTTGTGGGGACACATTTGGTCTATAGCATTCCATCCCTGGGCCCCCATAATTCACACCCTTCTTGCAAGCAAAATACATTCATTCCATCCCAATAACCCAGAAAGTCTTAACTGGTTCCAGCATCATTATTAAACTCTAGGCCCAGAGTCTCATCTAAATGTCACCTAAATCAGATATAGGTGAGACTCAAGGTATGATTCTTCCTGAAGCAGATTGCTCTCCAGCTGTGAATATGTGACATCAAACATGTTATGTGCTTCCAAAATACAATGGTAAGACAGGCACAGGAGAGACACTCCCATTCCAAATGGGAGAACGAGGAAAGAAGAAAGTCCAAATCCCACCCGGGGAAATTCCATAAAGGCTTAAGAATAATCCTCTTTGGCTCCATGCTCTGCCTTCCAGGCCCACTGGGCCCATGGTCCTACCTGCACGGGTTGGGGCCCCAAATTTCCAGGCTGCGCTGCCCCCACTGTGGTTCTCCAAGGTTGGGGTCCTGGGACCTGGGCTCAAGCCTTGTCCTTTGAAATCTGGGTGGAGGCAGTCATGCCCCCAAGGCTCTGCTGGGCACAGCCCACACCCTTCCCCGGGCCACTGGAGCAGCTCCTGGCGCAGCTGAGGAGCTCGGAGTGAGTGTGGGGAGTGGAAACCACCAAGCGAGGTGGTGCAGAGATGAGCCAGATCTGGAAGGCACTGCAGCCCCCTTTGCATTCTTCCACTGTCCTGGACAATAAATAGCTCCTGGCGTCGGTCAAGATAACTGACTAATTGCCTTATCAAACAGTCTCTCAACCACACCCGTAGTATCCTTCCCTGGACAGGCTTTCTCAATCTTTTCAATACGGATCTGCTGAAGATTTTCCAAAATCTTTAAGTTCTGTGTTCTGCTTCCTTTCCAGTTAACAGTTCCATCTTTAAGTCATTTTTCTCTTCTCACTTTTTACTATGAGCAGTCAAGAGAAACCAGGTCACTCCTTCAACACTTTGCTTAGATTTCTTTGGCTAAATATCTAATTTCATCACTTGCAAGTTCTACCTGCCACAAAACACCAGAACAGAAACAAGCCAAGTTCTCTGCCACTTTATAACAAGCAGAGCCTTTCCTCCAGTTTCCAATAACGTGTTCCTCACTTCCATCTGAGACCCCATCAGAATGGCCTTTAACCTCTATATTTCTACCAATATTTCATTCGGGATTGCTTAGGTATTCTCTGGGAAGATTGAGCTCCCCTCTTTTCTTTCTCAGCTCTCACCCGAATCGCCTTTAAAAGTCCATTCATGGCAACATAGGCTTTTTCTAACATGCACTTCAAAACTCCTCCAGCCTCTACCCATTACCCAATTCCAATGCCACTTCCACGTTTTAGGTATTTGTTATAGCAGCACCACCACTTCTCAGTGCCGATTTTCGTCTTAGTCCGTTTGAGCTGCTAAAACAGAATATCATAGACTGAGTGGCTTATACAGAACAGAAATTGATTTCTCACAGTTCTGAAGTCTAGATGTCCGAGGTCAGAGTGCCAGCACAGTGCCGACCTCCGGGGTGCAGACTTCTCCTTGCATCCTCACATGGTGGGGCAGCAAGCTCTCCCATAACGCTAACAAGGGCACTAATCCCATTCATGAGGACCCCACTCCATCACCTAATCACCTCCCAAAGGTCCCACCTCCGAATACCATCATACAGGGGTTTAGGTTTCAACACACCAACCTGGGGGGCAGGGAGGACACAAACATTCAATCTATCATAGTTGTCCTCTCTGACTCTTGAAATCATGAATGGGGATGATGCAGTACAGTAAAAGGGGTGTAAATTGCCAAGTGACTCCAACAAAATGATGCTTAGATCTTGGCCAGGTTTTCCATTCATTCAGTCAGTCTTTCGGCAAGTATTTTATTGAGCACCTACAACAGGCCAGGCTGTATTCCAGGAGGTGGAAATTGGGGAGTGAACAAGACAGGTAAGATTCCACCTTCATGGAGCTGACACCCTAATGGGGGACACGACACAATACAGGTTCACATCTGGCCCAGAAAGACAAAGTCAGAACATAATCCACAGACCTAAGATAAATCAGACTAATCAGACAAGAACATCAAGAACTTCTCCCAAGAAGGTGCATATCTAGGCAAACCTGTACACCTACTCTTTTCTTGCCCCCCTTCTCTCCTGGACTTCTCCTATGAAAAGCCCCTCTAGGAAAGGTTCCAACCAACTCAGTCACAGTTAGATACAAATGACTGACCTATCAGTCCTCTCAGAAGTATCTGCATTTCATTACCTGTAGACATAAGGAGTCCCTAGGTAGGAGAAAGGGATTTTAGGGACCCTCCCAAAGTCATATCATGCATCTGTTTCTCAGGAAATATTAATCACACAAGTGCTCTGTTGCAGGACGGCATTGGGCTTGTTTAGGCAGCAGTGAATAATTCCTTTACTATGAAACACACAGAGCCTGAAGGGAAGCATGCCTGCTACTGTCCGTTTGTCCCTCCAGATGCTCTGTCCACCCTTCTCCACCCAGCCCTGTTGCCCAGGAGGCTGGCCTTTGGGCACTGCATTAAGGGAGTTTTCTGTCTTCTGTCCTTTGGTTGGATTCAGGTTTAGGGAGTCACCAGCAGGAGATGGAGGGGAGGAGGTAAAAGAGGGCCGGGTTCTTATTTCCCTGCTCCCCGCCCCCTGCCTGGCCACTGGCTGCTGTGTCCTTCTAACCGAAGATCATGGATGGCTCCCTCCAAGGGGCGCTCTTACATGGCTACAGCCTCAGCTTTAGCTGCAGCTCTGTCTCTAACCATCCCCACGCATCCCCCTGAGGTGCCCCTAGCGGGGGTAAAGGCTCCGCCGAAGCTCCTCCACCCCTAGGGGAGGTAGAGTCTGCTCGCTCATCTCTCCTTAACCGCCCCACTCTAATGGACATGGGCTACAAAGCCAGCACTGCTTTCGGATCAGAGACTGACTCTGGGCACCAGCTTCATTTTGAAGATCAAGAACTTCGGAAGGATAGGAAGACTGGTGAACATCCTACGAATGGTGCTTCCTCTGAGAATCAGCGGTGACTCAACTCCACATAGAACAAAGCTCAGGGCGGTGATGACTGGTCCAACCCCAGGCCCCCGGGCAGAGAAGGAAAGCCTCTGAACGGCCGTGGCTTACCTTTCTGTGTTCAGTGGAGGGCTGTGGGCAGACGAGCTGGAATCCAAGCAGCAGGAGGGAACCCAGGACACTGAGAAAGAAAAACAGCAACAGGCAGGGCTGTGAGTATGTTCCAGGCAGCAGTGTCCAGCAGAAGGCGCATCTCCATCTCGTCACTGGAAGGGAGAGCACAGTGCAACCCAGGCCCTGGATGTGACCCAGTGAAGATGCAAAGGGCCCCGCAGGAGAGGAGACAGCTGCGGGCGGGGCTGTGGCACGAGGCAGACCTGGGATCAAACCCCACTTTACTGCTTACCGGCAAGGTTTCCAAGTCAGGACATTGAACCTCTTTGAGCCTCAGTCTCCTCCCTTGTAAGATGGGGATACCACAGAAGCTGGCTGGAGGTCTGGGGAGGCCTGTATCAGATAACACACCGTGCCCCGGCACAGAGTAAGTGCTCGTGCATGCTTGGTCCTCGTGGAGGTGGTAAGGTCAGGCCAGAAGGGGGGCAGCTTCTCCCAGGTAAGTTCCTCTCCCTCATTCCAGGCTTTCCTCGGAACCATTCCTCTGCCCGTCCTTGGGCTTTTAGTGTCAGATATGTTCTCCATGGGTGGGATTAGCTGTGTTAAGCCCCACTGTCACCAGCCCTGATTAAGGCTTGTCATCAAATAAAGAGAAGGTGTAGAAATAGGAACCAGCTGGCCCCGAGACAGCAGGGTATGCTGGGAGAGCGTGAAGCTTTGGATTCAAACACATCGAGGCCAGAATCCCAACTCCGCCATTCCCATCTGTCTCAACCACTGCGCCAGCAGGGAAGCCCTTGAATCCTTCTTTTAAGGGTTTAACCCTGAGGGCAGTTAGGTAACCCAGTGCTTCTCAACCTTTTTGAGGCCTCTAACATAACTGAGAGATGTGAAACATGCCCTTGTCCAAAGGAAAACTCACTGTGTAGAGGCGGGCATGAGGAATACCTGTCTGAATCTGGGGGGTAAGGCCTGTGGAGCTAGAAAAGCTCCCACCATCTCTGAGAACCCTGAATTCCACCCTAACCCTCACTGTGCCTGAAAATGAGACCGGTCCTAGCAGAACACACAGAATGGATGTGGCCGGACTGGTTAAAGACCGTGTGGTGGGACAAGAAGCAGGGGGAAGGGATATGTACCAAGGTGTTCCATGCATCCTTTTTGTTGCTGTCTTAGATTTGCACTGAAGTCCCAAAGCTAAGAACCAACGGGATGACATACACACACGTTCCAAAGAGAAGGGCTGCACCGTGTACTCAGGACCAGAAACGGAGGTGCCTCCCTCTGCCCCCACCCATCCTGTCCCGCAGCCCCTCACCCTAAACCTTCAGGCTGAGCAAGGAGCAGGGTGTGGGCTGGTGAATGGGAGAAGTTTGCTAGGGATGCAGGAATGCTGAGCACAGCCCCTTCACTCCCCTTAGGGGAGGAAAAGTTGGAACTCTTCCCAGCCAAACAAGGAGGGCTACCATTCGAGAGATTGATCTGGACCCCCTGGGTTTGGGGTATAAGGAGCGGTGCTTGATTTTCCCCTGAAACGTATTTAAAGGCCAAAACCTGGCTGGAGTGTCTAGGAGGGCGGAGCAGTGTGAGAGGGCTGGGGGGGTGGGAGCAGCCTACATACCTGGAGCTTAAAGGGGCAAGGAAAGCTGGGGTTCTCCCATGGAAAGCAGGACTCAAGTCCTCTGGCAAGGACCTCACCAAAAGACGGGTGATGTGTGGTGCGTACCCATGGGGGCCGGGAGCTGGGGGAGGCGAGATAAAGAGGCAGCCAGTTCTCGCACAGCCTGAACCAGGGCATGAGCAACAGGAGATCCCGGTGAGGGGGAGGTTCTCCAAAGGACCAACCAAAGGGCCCTGAGAGGAGAATCCACAACATAACACCGGCCAAGCCAGGACAGCAACACCAGATGACAGCGGGCACCGATGCTATTGAGATCCTCTTTGCCCAGCTATCTGTCCCCTCCCCTGCTCTGTCCTGGAGGAACTAATGAGGACCAGAGGGAGCGGGGCACAGAGGGGAACTAGGAGTGTGAAGAAGCAGCCAACCCCTCTCTTCCCACTACAGGGGTCTGAGGCCAGACCAGGCCCAGTATGGGGGGAAGAAAGGAGCTTTAAATTGGATGAGAGACTGAAGGTTTTATATCTGACTAGACTTTCTTTTAATGTAGCATATCTGTACATGAAATCCTTCCAAGTAAGGAATCTATTCAGAAAAATATAAAATTAGTGGTGAAAAGAATCAAAGAATGATTTAAAACTTGCTGAGGCTCTAGGCCAGTGCTGTCCAAGAGAACTTTCTACAACAATGGAAATGTTCTCTCTCTGTACTGTCCAAAGCACAGGCACACGGATCTGTGCTGCTCGGCACACAGGGGGCTAAGGGTGCACGCCTGGATGGTGAAGTTACTGATGCCTTAGATTCACCCAAAAAGTACTCAAGGAAAACAAAAACTAAAGGTACTGAAGGAAAACTAAAACTTCTAGAAGGATGGGCATTCAACCATTAAAGCTACCCCCTCCCTCACATACACACATCTTTTGGGGCCTTTTGATACTTGAAAGAGAGACTGCTCATTAAGCCTGCAATGGACCAGAAAACTGCCTAAGCTGTCTTCCAGGCACGGGGCAGGGGTATCAAAAGGAGTGGGTGTGAACACAGTGATGGGAGAAGAACAGTTATTTTTCTAGTTGTATCCTTACTGGATACAACCTTATGCTCCTTGGTTACATGACCTTGGGCAAAGCACCTCTGCACCTCAGTTTCTTCATCGGTAACATGGGAATAATAGAACCCGCCCTGCCTACCTCAAACGAGTTCATGCGCAAGAAAGCACCTTATGAAGCCGTGCCTACAAATCTGAATCATTTGTAACACATTCTGGCACTGTTTACTCATTTAAAAAGAAAACCAGATTGGTGTGGTTTTGTTAAGAAAACAAACAGCAGCTCCAGAAATGCGTTATACCTCAGCCCCTCAAAGTTCTTGGCACACACCTAAGCCACATATGTGTAATGCAATCAGGAGCCGTTTTGCATAACCACTCATCCCAGGCTGCACTTCCATAACAGTCGGGGGACTTGGAGTGGGAGAGGGAGTGAAAGATGGGAGAAGGGAAAATTCTAGGTTTCCTGTTGTCTTGGAGGGACTGCATTCCAGGGTTGCCTGGTCAACTCTATTCCCAGATATGGTTACAGCTCCTTCCCTCCCCACGTTCAGGTGTCTGCCCAAAGGTGTCTCTTCTCCATAAGGCTTCCCTGACCCTACATAAAACAGGACTTCCTCTCCCAGCCCAGCCTACTTCTCTTTCTCCATAGCACTTTCCATTTCACATAGGATGTCTTTATTCACTTAAATTTCTTCCTCTGCCCACTAGGATATAAGGTCCATGAGATCAGGGAGTCTGTTTTGTTACTCCTTTATCTCCCAGCACCTCGGAAAGTATCTGCTACATAGGAAGAGCATTGATTTAATGAATGAGGCTTCATCCTCTTATGACCTGTGAAATTTCAAGATAAGTGGAAAGGGAGTGGATTAATGGATTTCAAAATGTCCAAAGTAACTTTGGGAGCTTTGCAAAGCTCTTTTATGAGGGATTTATAAGAATCAGTGTGCTTTTGAGTCTCTACGTGACTTTCCAAAAATTCATCCCCATAGGATTTACACAAGGTCTGGCAGCAGAATGTTTGTTGGTGCTTTTGTTGCAAAAATGCTACGCAAGTTATGTTCAGATGTTCAGATGCTTCTTCTCTTCATCAAGCTGGGCCCCAGTGAGGCTAAAATGCATAGGGATACCCAATAAAATTCTTGCTGGAATAAAACCTTAGTTAGTAAATGGGCTCTGCTCTGAATGGAATAGAATAAATTCCCCCAGAGGGGAAATTATTCTTTGGGCTGCAATCACACCAGCCAGAGCAATATATAACCCCAGGGGCCAGATGAAACTCGGCCAAGGGCTGTAAGGTTCCCACCCCTACTCTGTAGACTCCGTTTTAGGACACCTCAGCCTGCTCCCACATCCCTGTCTAATTGCTAGTCCATAGCTGTGCCCACAGCTCTTTAAAACACTGACAATCTGGCCCAAACTCTTGCTCCTCCTGACCCAATTCAAAATTAATGTTTGGGGAATGGGAGAGCATGTGCGTGTCTGTGTGTGTGCGACTCGTGTGTTATTCCACTTTGATAGTTTGCTTTGGCAAACTGCTCCCAGCTTGCAACGTTTTGACAGATTGAAGGCTACCAGGGCCTTTGGCAAACAAATCACACTCTCCCCTCCAAGCGGTGGCGGAAGCCACATTTCTAGCGAGACTTTCCGATTCACCTTGCAGGAGAAGCAGCCCAACATTTCACACCAATCAGAACAACAACAACAACAAAAGTTATGCCGTTTACCCAGCCCTGTTCTAGATTTGAAACACTCTAACATTTCATTTCCTGTAGAAAATAATGCCCGCTGAAATTTGGTACAAGATTGACATCACGGAACTGGGACTCTGCCCTTGTGTATTCGCCTGGGCCAACCCCTTCCCACCCCCCTCCCCCAATCATCCTTGACTCCAGTGAGGGTGGATCATGTCACAGCCTCTGTGTACCTCGGATTATCTCAATGAATTCAATGCCACTTGAGCATATTAAGTCATAAAACAAGCAAAAGACCAAAAAAAATAAAAATAAAAACCTTACTTTTTTCCTTTTCAGTTAATACAACCCAAGAGATATTTTGGGAGCAACCTGATCACGAATAAAATTATACTGACCTTCACAAAAGAGAGCCAAAATCTTAGCATCGAAGTGAAATCTCCACCTGCACTCTGCGGATCAAACATTTTTGCTAAGCGTGCATTTTACTGTGTTCAGCTCAACCCTCTGCCTTCCTCTGACAGCAGTTAAAGGGTAAAGGCAGCAAGAGAAGGAGATGGGTTACAAATGACATTAGCCAGAAGACTACGTGGTTACCACTGATCTCAACGCTTACAAGTATTATTTCATTTAATTGTCAAAACCATCCTATCAGACACTTTGATTATACCCATTTTTCAGGTGAGGAATTTGAGGCACAGAAAGGCTAAGAGTCATTTATTGAAGGGCACACACACCTAATGAGTGGCAAAGCCTGATTTCAATGCCAAAAGTCAGATTCTTGGCCTGGACCCTTAACCACCGTGCTCTGGGGCCTCCTAGGACACAACACACCTTGAAACCAAGCATTTGCCATTTTATTACATCACTTTTCTTCCGCAGTCTGTATAAGGCTGTGGCTTCACACGTCTGTTTTACTTTCTGTCACTGCTTGCAAAAAAATAATCAGAAAATAAGTGGATACAGTAAAACTTCATGCATCCACTCTCACTAGACAACAGTCTAAATTTTAAAATAATTGAAGCTTACCATTGAAATCCCAAACTTAAAAAAAAAATACATTCTGTTTCTTTGCCCTGCTTTCTCATAGAGTATGCCGTGCTTAAGCAACCTTGTTTAGATGGCTCAGGGTCACCAGAGTGAGTATTAATCAATTCGTGCAGCATAAGGTGGCGGCCTTGGAGCACAGCAGCCTGAGAGCACCGTGGAAGCCTGAGGCTTTCTGAATCCAGTTGGCCCTTGGCCAGCTCCTCCCTCCCATCAGGCAGGCTTCGCTTACCTTCCCACAGATGAGCCCGCGCCTCTTAACTCGGCTTCCTTCGGGTCCGCCTTGGCCTCGGAAACCGTTAGACAACCAAGCTGCAGCGAGGCCAAGATCAAACCGGCTCAGGGAAAAGGCCTGCCTGGCTTTCGTGGAGTAAATATTTCCATTTTAGAGCATGGACTTACGGACACCTATTCTAATTGCATATTGGTTCTTATTGCTTATTTCCAGGCTCTCAATTATCACAGTCATTTGCGTTTTCTGGACTGGGGTCTCTGGAAAAGTGAGGTGTTCTGTCACAGCACAGCTCTTTTTTTTTTTTTTTTAATTTTATTTATTTATTTTTGGCTGTGTTGGGTCTTCATTTCCGTGCGAGGGCTTTCTCTAGTTGCGGCGAGCGGGGGCCACTCTTCATCACGGTGCGCGGGCCTTTCACTATCGCGGCCTCTCTTGTTGCGGGGCACAGGCTCCAGACGCACAGGCTCAGTCGTTGTGGCACACGGGCTTAGTTGCTCCGCAGCATGTGGGATCTTCCCAGACCAAGGCTCAAAGCCGTGTCCCCTGCATTGGCAGGCAGATTCTCAACCATTGCACCATCAGGGAAGCCCCACAGCACAGCTTTTTAAGACACAAGACCCTTTGGTAAATTCCCCTGCTCCATGGTAGGCTTCTTGAGGAAACAGTTCTGATACATCTTTGCAGCAAGCAGAATGACCAGCACCATCTTGGTCCAAACTCAGGGCTAATCAGTAGCAAGTGAATAAAAGAATGGAAGGAGAGAATGAAGTGAGGGGAGAAAGAAAAATGAGAGAGAGGAAATGCCAGTCACCAAGAAATACAAAGTGCTGCTGTGACCGACACTTTCATCAGGAAAGTGTTTTCTAAGTACATCCCAGAATTCTCTGTTGGAAAAACAGAACTTGGGGAAGGAAAAAGACAATGCTAAAAGGTGGGTTTCTACAAGTTGGAGACATTGATTCTGATCCCGGGGTGAGAGGGGTGTCAATGTTAACCTGAGTCATATAAATTCACTCGAGTATACAAGGAACAGGTAGTTGGCAGCTCAATGATCACACCTTGACTCCACTGAACCCTTTTTGGTACACAAGGTTCTAGCAAATCCCACAGTCAAGTTCTGAGTGATGAGGATGACAGCCAGGTGTAGGACTGTGCCAGGCACAAAGAAAAATCAATACTGTCTGAAAGCCTGCCATCATTTTATAGGGGTGGGTTTGCCAGGGCAGTCCTCCAAAAATCTATTTTATTTCCTGCTAGCCTGTATGCCTACCATTCAGATGGCTCCTACCGGGTTTCCCACAAAAGATTCCAGCAGGTTCTTCCTTGGTACACTTGTACTCTTCTGCATCTACCAGATGAGTTGTGTTTATATGGAGTTTAACCATGGTCCCAAAATTGACGATGCCAGGGCTTTGTAATTACATAAAATATTCAAATAGTACACAGGTCCATGAAGCAGAATGCAAAAAGAAAGAGTAGTTGGTAGTTGTTTCTGCACAAACGAAGCTGAATGCTTTGGAAAGACTCAATAAAGGCAAGTTGCCAAAAAAAACAAAAAAAAAAACTGGCAAATTAGGTGTGGATGAGACAACTGTAAATGATTAGGGGCAAAAATAATAAAAATCCAGAATCATTCTATACTCAGATTGCTTTGCAAATGTCTTTAGATTCCCATTTCACTTTAAAGAAACCCAGATGGAAACCTCAGATAATGCTTACGGGTGTGGTTTGTGCAAGAAAGACAATCAGGGGTTCACGCTCAAAGAAAAGTCCTTGGCCCCCATATCAAAAACTTGGTGAGTGAACGTACATGTGTTTTAAGTTAAAAATAAACTGTTAAAGGTGTGTGTCTGTATCATTTGTATGATCTTCTGCTTTAACCTACTTTTATAGTTAACTGAAGATCCTAATCAGGAAAGAAGAATCTTCTCCATTTTTTCTCTCACACGAAGGATAATTATTAACTTATTCATTCAATATTCAACAAATATTTATTAAGCATCACCTGGATAGTGGTTTAGATGCGGGCTACACCAACTCAGCCCTGCCTTATTGACACCTGAAGTTCAATACTTAGGATACCAGCCTGGCCTATTCTCTTCCCCCTCCTCCTCTTGCCCCCTCTCCCCTCCCCTCCCCTCCCCTCCCCTCCCCTCCCCCTCCTGCCCCTCCCACTCCCACTCCTGCCCCTCCTCTTTCCTGTTTTCTTCCTGCCCATATTTCTCCTCCTCCTTCACCCCATTTCTTTTTTTTTTTGCGGTATGCGGGCCTCTCACTGCTGTGGCCTCTCCCACTGCAGAGCACAGGCTCCAGACGCACAGGCTCAGTGGCCATGGCTCACGGGCCCAGCCGCTCCGCAGCATGTGGGATCTTCCCGGACCGGGGCACAAACCCGTGTCCCCTGCATCGGCAGGCGGACTCTCAACCACTGCGCCACCAGGGAAGCCCCACCTCATTTCTTGATCACTGGCATAGGGACTCTAATTGATCCCATGACCCTTCCCAATTATCACATATTTCTCTACTCCGAGGGGAGTCTCAGTTTTCATTCTTCAGCTATCACTACTTTGGGCATTCTCCTTCTCACACTTACAAGTAAACTTTCTGAACCCCCTTCCTTCTTGTTGTTTGTATTCAGGATCTTTTTCAGTTCCCCAAGAACAGCCGCCTTTCTCTTTCTCATTTCTTCAATCCCTTCTGGTTGTATTTCTCAGCGAAGTAGCTGACAGGCATTACAGTAATATTACTGTGTGTATCAAGGAAAAGAAAAGCCTTACTTTTCAGAAGACTAAAACCAGACACTTGACCTAGGGCCATCAACCTGTAAAATGATCCAGAACTCTCCTTTGTAAGAACCATAAAAATCACCATCTAACCCCATAATCCCTCTAATTACATCTGCATTTCTTCAAAAACTACTATTCAAAATAAGAATCCCCCCCCCCCCCCCCACAATCAACTTTAACCACTTGTTTGGCATTTTCAATAGTTTTGTTTTCCTCTGTGTTTTCATCTCAAAGATAACTTGTATCAACTATACAAAAGCACTCCATGAGGTAAAGAAAGAGCCCCTGACCAAGCAGACTGGCTCTAAAGAGACTTTGTTGGCTGGCCATGGTAGGTGGCCATCTTCACTTGTTACACTGCTTCTAGGGAGAAAACTGAGTTTCCTTCCTCTCAAGCACTGAAAAAACACACATAGATGTAACTGTGCATACCCAAAAAAAGGTGAATAATTTGGAGCAAGTCTTTAAGAAATATATACACTTCTGTATTACTTAGTGCCTTTTCCTCTCTAACTTGTAACAGGTGACAAACCTTAATCTAGCCTTGACCAATCCTTTGGTCCAAACGGATTTCGCCTGCCCTGAGTTTTGCACGGCATCCAAGTCTTGTCCAAGGTTCAATGGCAACTCGCTAACCAGCTCCATCTAGAGTTAAAATCTTAGTGTCTCTTCTGCTACTGGGTTTAACCGTGGTTCTTTTGATTACTACAGATTCTGAGCAGGGCAGAGACACTCTTGCTATGTTAATACTCAGGGCTTCTCCATCTCTTTCAATGACGGGGAGGCTGGCTTTCTGTTTCCCTGTGGCTTGGCAAGAACTGGGGAGGGATTTTTAAACGAAATCTCTGCATATCAGAACTGTGAATCCCCTTAAGTTCTTTTTCCTCTCAGGGATTTTCTTGGCAGCTAACTCCCAATTTTTCTCTGGTGTTTTCTCTATAGGTAGAGAAATCCTCCAGCTTTTCCTATGGATCTTTATGTATTTGGTTGCCCTGATAAGTATTAAAAAGCCCTTAATATTCGTGTTTCTCTGTGTGCTTCTCATCTACCGATTTTATCAAAGACCTCTCACTCTTAAAGTAACCATAGCTCTTTACCCCAGAACATTTTGAAAGGCATTTAAACAAAAGATATTCTCGTTTTTGTTTGTTTGTTTGTTTTTGTCGGGTTAAAATATATTTACGTGGCCCTAGAAACAGAATGCAGAATGGTTTATGAGTACCTGGCTTATGAAGAAGGAGACTTGATGGAAATCTTCAGCTGAGCTCTCCCAAAGACTCTCCCGTCCTCATAACTCACATTTTCTTTCCCCAGTCCTTACAGCAGGACTGTTGGAGAAACGTCCTGCTGAGTAGCTCTGTTCAAACAATCCCTTCAGCAGGACCATAATCCTGGAGGCCTGTCAAGACTTCCAGAGTTCTGCCCGGAGGGTAGCAAGGCCACATCTAGCTTTCAACAACTCCCACCCTGCTAATTTCTAATCTGTGGGCAATTTCTCTGAAATAATGCACAGCTTGGAGGTGAGCCCACCAAGCCTCCCTTGAAGGGAGATGGCCTCCGTATCACAGATCATTACAGAGATTAACTGCAGGGGCATCAATTAAAATTCCAAGCATTAAGAAAAAAAAAAAACTTTGCAAAAGGGACTTCTCTCAAATGAAGCCCTACTTGTACAGCCTGGGTGGCCACAATTTTGAGGGTCTTCAGTACTTGTAGGGGCCTTTCTGATGGCAGCTAGATTTACACTTGCTTACCACATGGGGACACTTAGGCTTTATCTGCTGCTCTTTTCAATCCAATTCAATATATGACTGTGACCTCCACTTCTGTGTCTCCCATTGGGTCCTGCTGTTCAAATATGCTGCGGTCCTAAAGTGACCCAGTGGTCCAACTGCATTTCTCATTCCCCTGTGGTTTTGCAGCAGTATGTTGCAGCTTCCACAAACTGGATACATATTTTATGTCTTGAAATATCTTTTAAATTATGTTTTAAACTATGGCTAAAAAAAATGCACCCATGCTAATTTAGATTAGATACCAAAGACTAACCCTGAAGAGACTTGGGCTGCTCTGTTCATGGCTGGATTCTGCAGAAGCCTCAGGATGGAGCTTTTCCTGCCTTCTCTGACTCTTTTTGACACACTTGTTTATGTCATTGATGAAGAAGCTTATAGCTCTGCATGGGTCTTTGGACTGCAGGCCTGCACATGTCAATTCATGTAAAACTATACAGGCAGTTACAGACTAAGCTCACACACACACACACCACACTCAGTGAAATGCCAGGCATGGGTCTAAGAGCATCTGCCTGGCAAATGCTCTAGCCCTGGTTGGGCCATCACATGTGGCACTGTCATAATAACATATTACAGACCGTTTTACTTTCCAGTGTAAGTTCTGAGCATTTGGGACTAACATATAGTTAAGGGGGGGAAAAAAAAACTACAAGATATCCTTAGCGACTCAATTTTGTTTTTTTTTTTTTTTTGAATGAAGAACATGGGCTGATTATTATTTTTTTTTAACATCTTTATTGGGGTATAATTGCTTTACAATGGTGTGTTAGTTTCTGCTTTATAACAAAGTGAATCAGTTATACATATACATATGTTCCCATATCTCTTCCCTCGTGTGTCTCCCTCCCTCTCACCCTCCCTAAGCAACTCAACTTTGAAACAAAAAGTTCTTCTTTTCCCTTTCTAGATTCTGAATTAATTTCTTTAAAGAGTATCCTGAGATTGCAAAATGAGCTGCATTGAAGAACTGTTACCAATTGCCATTACTTACCTGCATGGATCAAGATTTTGTTAATACTATGCAGCTAAAACCAGTCGCAAAATAAACTAGATGCTGAGACTGATGTACAAGCCATCATCCATAAATCGGATTTCAAATTTTGATGTTTATCCAAACAGACTCATTAATCTCATAATGTGTAAATATTACAAACTCAAACATCTAAAATAAATTTCTCTTAATAAAATGCTGCCGTTGGCTATTTGTATGTTGAGATTTTTACATAGGATTTTGACTGAAGAATTTTTAAAGGCGTCTACCATTTTAAGGAAAGTTTGAAAACAGCCTCGATTCTAGAGCACCAAGCCCTTTCCCTGACTCTGCCCTGAAGGAAGTGAGCACCAGGAATTAAGCACTGGTTTTCTGATTTGCATACAGAGACGATACTACTTGTTCTACTTACTTTGCATGGTTGATATCTGTATCAAATAAAACATACAGGTGTGTCATAGATGTTTTGAACAGAAGGGACCAGAGAGGTCACCTTCTAAATACACTCGATCAATTAAGTCACAGTCTGTGGGGATACAGCCAGAGGACAATATTTTCTAAAGTTTTTCAGGTGATTCTATTGTACAACCATGATAAATACCCACCAATCCAGTGACCTCTTTATTTAAAAAAAAAAAAAAAATCTGAGTCCTAGATGTTTCCCAGCAAAAATAGCAGAGCACAACATCGAACCTAAGTCACTTGAATCTCAGTCCAAAATACCTCTCACCATAGCACACAGTTCCCCAGGCCTCAGCAGCCTTTGTGAATAACAAATTTACTACATATATGTACACAGCATATAAAAAATATCTGTGAGATGCAGGCCCTCAAGGCTAGTTATTATAAGAAATATATAGTAAAATTCAAATATCAAATTTCTTATTTCCCTGTTCTCTTTTTAAAAGGTTCTCCACTTACCTGAGAGACTCCAGGAAACAGGAAACCATGATGCTGGGTATCCCAGGAAAAGCAAGGGCTCCTCAGAGATATTGCCAATTTTCTGCAGATGGGGGTGGCACTCAACTCCTACAGAAGAAAAACAATGCTATTTTTAGCCTCGTTTGCTTAGGAAGATTCTAGAGCCTAAGATTCTGCAGCTTAAGTTGGCCAATTAAACCGGAAGTGAGCAAATGGAAGACATTAGGACAAAAATACCATTGCCCAGTTATGCCCAATTATGGTTACCAGATTGCCCAAATGAAAGCAGATTATGTATGAACATGAGGTAACAAATTTACAGGACACTCAGCACAGTGACTGAACCATAGAAGATGTTTAATAAACTCCCATCAGTATGACTACCTCAGATTCTAAGCTAAGAGCAGAGTTGGCATTAGGCAAATGTGCGTTGGAAATCTTGCTTCATCCACATTGAAGGCTACTTGACCACAGGAAAGTCATTTCACCTCTGTGTCTTGGTTTCTCCAACTGTACAGTAGGGGTAAAAATACAGCCTAACCATAAAAAGAAATGATGTGTGGATACATGCTACAAGACAGACGAACCATGAAAACATTACACAAGTGAAAGAAGCCAGATGCAAAAGGCCACTTATTATATGATTCCATTTACAGGAAATGTCCAGAATAGGCAAATCTATAGAGACAAAAAATACATTAGTGGTTACCAAGGTCTGGAGGGTGGGGAGGGGCTAATTCGAGGGTCTGAGGTTTCCTCCTGGGGTGACAAAAATGTTCTAAAATTAGATTGTGATTTTAGATGATTGCACAATCCTGTGAATACACTAAAGAAAGTTTAATTGTACACATTAAATTGGAGAAGTGTATGGTATGTGAATTACATCTCAATAAAACTGTTCAAAAAATATGGCCTAAAGAACTGTGGCAGATTATGAAGATTAAATGAATGGACACATGTCATACGCTTAGCCCAGTGCCTGGAACAGAGGACGCTCAATTAAAAGTAGCTCTGCACAGTTCCCTGGTGGTCCGTGGTTAGAGCTAGGCGCTTTCACTGCGGTGGCCCGGGTTCAATCCCTGGCTTGAACCCCAGAGTTTTCCAAAATCATTGGTTTCCAAATTCTTCTCAGGATTGCAAATTTCCTTCTCACTAGAAACGGGAGATGGGGGATAAATTACAAGGACTTACGCAAAGACGGTCAGGAGAATCAGAAAATTCCATTTGCAGGGGGAAAGAAGATTTTTAAAGTTACCACCAGCCCTTTCTGGGGGTTAGTAAGAAAATCAAGCCTCTTGAATGTAATCGCCCCTAATTAGCCATCAGCAACTCATGAAATTACTCATGGTATTGAAGACCCTTAAATTCTTGGGTCTCAGCCAAAAGTTACACTGAGATCCACCAGGAAGAAGGCCAACAAGTGCAAATTGGAACAGTTAAAACTCCTCTGAATCCGAGGCACGGTCTTCTTGCTCTTGGCCGCGAAGCGGATATGCACAAAGACGGGATTTAACTTGGGAGTCAGATGCGATCTTTGCCAAGCTCCCGATAATGATCAACGAATCAGTAATTATTTACTCATGTGGGGTGCTCAGGTCCTCTCCAAGGTGCTATGGAATTCAAAAGATGAGGCAATGCAGAGTCTTGTTTACAACCTAGCTTACATGGATAAGATTTAGGGACATGGAATCGTGTGGGAAAAGGTTGGTGTTATCCAGAACAACGCAGGGTAAATAGTGCTATACAGAGACCCTGAGCATACATCCAGCTAATTCAAGAGAAGGAGAATCACTAGAGAGGGCTGGTCAGGTATCAGCAAGGAAGATGGGACTGAAAATCAGCCCTTAGCCTATGTGGGTTACAAAAGAACAATCCAAGGTGTTTGGTAAGAGTGTACACGTTGTAATCTGAAAGACCTGGATCTAAGACCAGTACCTCCATGTATTAAGCAGGTGACCTTAGGCAATTAACCCTTTTGGCTTTCAATTTCCTCATCTGTAAAATGGGGATACTGTCTATAACTACCTCATAGGGTTGTTGTGCATATCAGATACTTACTGAGACTACAGGACCTAGGTGCTAGATACACACACATAAACACACACACACACACACACACACACACACACTCACACACACCAAGCATGGTCCCTGCCTTCAAAGAAAGTGCAAGGTGCCTCAGAAAGTATACTGGGCAGTAGTCAGAGAAGGTCTCTCTGAGGAAGACCTTTATGCTGGGCCTTGAGGGGTGAGCGGGAGTCAGGCAGGTGAAGAGGGAGGGGGGCATCCCAGGGAGAGGGAATCGCACATGTAAAGGCACGTGAGGAACTGGGAGGAAGAAGGAAGGAAGTAGCGTGGTGGGAACTGTAGCAATCAAAGGAAACCCCAGGAAGAGCTGACCCCCTACTGAGAAGCGAAATCCCCAGAATGTGGAAAATGAATGGGTGAGGGGGGCAAGGGAAAGACGTCTCAAAGGGGACTCCCCCCACCCCCTCCAGATTTCTGGTGGACTGAGGTAGCAAAAGGAGGTGCTAACTGAGCTTTTTTAGTTTTGTCAGGAAAGGAAGGGCAACGTTGAGGGAAGACAGTGTGCTATAAAGCAGTGGTTTCCAAATCTGACAAGAAGTCAACCAGAAAAACATGTTAAATTATCAGAACAGTTTGAAAATAGATTTACAACCTCTGCTGATAACCATGAACCTCGTTCTGTGTATTTCGCCTTCAGATATTTGCTGATGATAGAATGAAGCCATCACAATTAGCATGTCACTTTAAAATATGGTTCCTTTCATCTTTATGTCACCCTTTTACAATTTATATTTTGAGTGTATGTTTTATGTGGTCACATCATACATTGATAGGTTAAAAAAATAACCAAACATAGATTAGCGTTGTATGCGCAAACATTCTTTACTGATGGGGTGTGCAATCAAAAACAATCTGTGGAGGCCGTTACTCCTGAATGTTTTTTTGACCAACTTCTTGTCAGATTAGACGGGTCACTTTTATCTTATGAAATTGTTGATGAGCGTGTCCTGGAAGAGCCGGTAGCAGCTCTGCTATTTCCTGATATTCACTTGGGTCTCTATGATTGTAAGAGGGAAGAACAAATCTGACTCCATGTTGGATCTGTTTCTTTAACTTTTGTATTCTATTGCTTTTTCTACAAATTAATCACTCAAGGGATGTTGCCTAGAGCTTAAAGTATACATAATGGCCCATTCTCCAGGAACCCTGCCTCCCATGCCTGAGTGTTAAGTTAAAATACCTTTGTTTAGCTCACAGGAAACTTCCTGACCAGGCCTACCTGTGAATGGCTGCAGGAAGAAAGAAATTAACACAACCCCTCTGGAGTCTGGCCGGAACCAGGAAATATTGCTAACAACTTATCACCTTTACCTCCTCACCTCCCTTTCTTTGTTCTATAAAAGGAACTAGCGTCCAAACCTGGGTAAGATGGTTCTTTGGGACACGAGTCCACCATCTTCTCGTCTGCTGGCTTTCTGAATAAAGTCGCTATTCCTTGCCCCAACAGCTCGTCTCTCGATTGACTGGCCTGTCCTGCAGTGAACAGTACAAGCTTGGACGTGCTAACACGATTACTATGTGCTAAATCAGCTCTGCTTTTCAAACTGTGGGTCACAACTCATTAGTCTGTCATGAAATCAACTGCGTGAGTCATGACCTGCATTTTTTTTAATGAAATAGAAAAGAACAAAAAAGAAAATACCAGCATTTATCACACACAGTAAGGCTAAGTGAGTCTGTCTCACTGTGGCTACCGGTCAGAAAAGTTTAAAAGCCCTGGCTCTGGAGGATCAGAAGGCACTGCAGGATTCTCACTGTGAGGAAGGAGTAAAACTGTGAAGATGTGGCGAAGACACGTTACCCAAGCCCTGGCAAGCGCCAGGAGAATTTTGACGAGATGGGGAAGAAAGAGCCCTTGTAGGTTCTGGAGCAGGGAGGGACCTGATGAAAGTGAGGTTTCCCGAAAATCCATTTGGCAACAGCGCCGGGGATTGAGTAAACATGCTATCTGTGGAGCGAGTCACCTTTGGGGGTTTGCTCCTGTTGATTTATAACCTTTCTTGACAGTGAACAAAAAAATCGAACGATCTAGTTTCTGTTAAAACATATGTTCCCTGGCCGATGGAGGCCCCGCCGGCTCTCCTTTCCACAAAGACCCTGCAGGAAGGCTGGACAAGTCACCTGATTTGGTTCAGGCCAAAGTCACAGTCCCCACACACCTGGGGAACAGGAAGGATGTGACAGGAGGTACGAAGGCTTGGGATGGAGGGGACGGAAAGAGGGGCCACAACAGATGTAACCCAGGGCAGGAGCTGGCTTCCCTGACCCCAGAAGGGGCCACTGTGCCCTGGACATTGGCTCTGTTGTGCTGCCCCTTTCCCACAGGCCACCTCTGAGTATCCTTCCTGCCCCTTCTCCTCTTGGCCTGACCAGAACCCCTGGAAGACGCCCCCTGATTTCAGTGCACCCTAAAGAGAAGGGTCTGATCAGCCTCTCAGGTCTGGGTTCAGAAAGACCACCTTGCGGCCACATCCCAACTGCAGACCCCAGATCCCCCTCCTGCCCTCCTCGCCGTCACGCACAGGCTTCTCCCCCGGAAATATCGTCTCTCAGAACCTCAGCCCACTGTGTGCAGAGCCCCCACCTGATTGGTCCAGTTGTCTGTGGACCAAAGTACTAGGATGTCGGCCCCCAACATCAGTGCGTCCAACCTACCTTTGTCTTCCATTAACAGGAAAGTGGAAGAAAAGTCAAGAAAGTCAGGAATCAACTTTTACTACACTACACACCTGATACGCGATATAAGCATGTTATTTAATTCTCATAGCAAAACTTAGGCCACACGATTGGTGGAGGGTAGGGCTTGGACTTGAATACAGACCACCAACCACAGGGCTTCCCCTCTTTTCACTTTATTAGACTCACTACCTCCCACCTGGTAGAGAATCATAGCTAGACACTCAACAGATGAATGAATGGATGGATGGATGCTACCCCAAGGGGACTGGGTGTACCTCACCTCTTTGCTGGGAGATGAAACATTTCAGGACATGACTTGACTGTGCCATGAACATCACCTACAGCAAAGTGAGCCGAGATGAGCAATTTAATAACCTATTATTTCAGATAAGAATAATAATAATGTAGCTGGGGACTCGAGCAAACATCTACTGAGTGTTTACCATGTGTCAGATGGTTTTCTAAGTGCTTTATATTAACTCATTTTATCCTCACAACAACCCCATGAAGGAGATACCATTGAGAAATGGAGGTACAGAGAAGTTAAATAACGTTTCCAAAGTCACCCAGCTAGTAGGTGGGAAAGTCACAATGCAAACCCAGGCAGCCTGAGCCCAGAGTTTATGCACTTAACCATCATTTGATACTGCCTGCTACCCACATACGAACAGGGCTGGCTTAAAGGATCAAAACAGAGCCTGTGTCTGCTGCTGGTCTACATCCTTTCCCAGGTGCCATCTCGAGTACTAGTTTAGAGATAAAGGAACACTCTAGGTCTCAATGGATACGTTGAATGGGTTCCTCAAGTCGCAACACATCAGAGTGGTCCCATGTCTCCTGCAGGGCTGGGACCAGTGATCCTGAAGTCCTTGAACATTTGTATGTGGGGCAATCAGGTTACCAGCTAATGAGCTTTCAATACCTATTGAGTTAGGAAGCTTCGCACCAGATACTACATATGACAAGGGGGGTGGGAATCCCTGCCCTTGAGAAGCTTACGCTCTTACTGAGGCAGACAAATAAATACAAAAATACATAAATGAAGATTTCTTTCACAACAGTACATTACCCTAGACTGAGTGCCCAATGGCTGGTACAGGCAAAAGGAATGCCAGCAGTCCAAGGAAGTAAATAGCACAGTGGACTTTTGTTATTAGCACTTACGTTATTCTTTTGAGAAAGAAATATCCTTTCTCAAAAGAGTCACCAATAATTAACAATACGGTGGGTAAATTTGCCAGACAACAATGGGAGGTACAGGACAGGGTCTAGAAGCTTAAAAGAGAAGGGATTATCATCTCTTTTAACAGATACCAGGCACGCTCGCTCTTATGTTCTGTTTACGCTTGTCCCTCACTGGTTGGGGAGCTTCTCAAGGCCAGGGATAAGTTTATTCATCTTGTCATCTTTACTCATCTTTGCCTGGTACAGAGTGGCCCTGCAATAAAAGTTTGATGAATGAATGGAGGATGAACAGCACGTGTCTCCAATAGACTTTTACTTCTTAGGATGCGGGCCCATGTCTGATTTCTCTCTAGGTTCTATTGCTGGTGTTCAGTGAATGGCTACAGACTGCCCTGGAGAAAGAATGAAGGCACCGGCCCACGGCAGATGTGTGCTGCCTCCACGGAGGGTCCGACCCTCCCCAGCCCTCTGCTGGCCATCATCACTCGCCACAGCCCTTTCAGGAAATCCTGCCTCAGGCAGCAGGGTATTCAGGAAAGCTGACCTTGGAGCCTCAGCACCGCCCCCCTCACCTTTCCAGTCTCCCCCTCCTGACCTGAGGCCAGAGGTATGTTCTCCTGACACTCCCTCTGCTCTCAGTATTTGGTCTTTTCTCCTACCCCTTGCAAAGCCCATCCTTTTTTCCCATCACATTCAAACCCAGCCACAGAACTCATTTCTTTCCACTGAACCTCCATTCTGCAAACTGGCTGGCTTGCCCAGAGCATCCTGAAAATCCAGAGAATCTGAATTAGGTAAAAATGTTAAGAAGATCTTAAAACTCCCCGGATACTATTAAGCAAACACATTACAGTGGGTTTTGCTAACTCATTAAAGGAAACACCTTACTTCTCCTTTCTTCCCTGGAGAAACTAGGTAATCAGCACAGATTAGTCAAGGATTTCAATGCAAACTACATCATTTTCATGGTCATCAACATTGATGTGGTGTATATTTGTTCTCAGTCCTAAAAAACGCTTCCCAGGTAACTAAGGGAAACAGTCAAGGGTAGAAATATCAGGTGGGCAAGATATTTTCAATAAATGAGCCATTTGTTCCTGCTTCTGTAGAGAGTTGCTTTTTCAATTTCGGATGACATGATACTGCAGATGGAAGGAAGAAATGCATTTGGAGTAAGAGCACTTTCTCTTCTCCAAATATTCCTTAGTCACTTGATTTACAGCACTTGATAAACTTGGTTAAATTTCTTTACTTCTGTGTAAGTCGCATATGCAGAACTCCAACCTAGCAACTGCCACAGTGTATCATCATGGTTTGTGCTTTCCTTTCCTCCCCAAAACAGGACAATACAGAAGAGTAAAAACTTTTCTCAAAGACTTATTTTTTATATTCCTGGTGCCTAGAACAGCAGCTGGGGGCCCAATAGGTGTTCTGTGATGACAGAGACCTTAACATTCAATCTTACTCGGAGGACATTCTCTTCAAGCATGACCATACTACATTTCCAACGTCCTGATGCCCAGCCCATAATCTGAATAGACTTTCCTGTTTTGTAGCGACTGCTAATTGTTTCTGAAATTAACACCATCAGTGACCTTCTCTGCCCTACTTGGACACACGAATAAACAGCTGTGATGTGATGCAGGCCACCCTACCTAGGAATCGAAGATACCTAGAGACAGACTCCAGCCTTCTTCCCCACTCAGACTCAACCTCTCCCCAGCGTCCTCTGCCAGAGTGGCTTGTAACCCCTGGATTGTACTCATCAAAGGAAACACGATCAGACTTCCACAGCCCGAGCTCTGCACAGGAGACACAGATTTTCTGATGTGCTACCCAGGCCTTCTCCAAGGTGATGATGAACTTTGGTCAAAGGCAGGTGGCCGTAAGACTGATGGCAGCTTTGGCTCAGGCTGCGCTCCCCTCCTCGTCCACCTTCCCCTCCTCATGATATAAGGTCCTGGCATCTGCAAATGGCCTCTTGGCACTCTGGCAAACACCTGTGTACATCTGTGTATGCACCACACACACACACATGTCGGGGAAGTGGGTACGCCACGTGCACTAACACTAAAAGACAAACTCACAGACAGCAAGCATTAAATTCATCCACAAGATAGATCTAGGTGAGACTTCAAGGCTGGGTGGAACATAGCTAATAGGATAGTCTTTTAGAAAAAAACTGTCTATACAATGGCACATGTTTATTGAGGAAAAATTGAAAACTACAGGAAAACGTAAAGAGGAGAGCTATAATTACTCATAGCCTCACATTCCAGGTTAACCACTCTGAATGCTTTTGGTGTTCTTCCTTCTGGTCTTTTTTCTATGCTTAATGCTTAGCTATATTATCTGTCTATTCTACATATACAAAGTCACTTATACAGTTTTGCATTCTATTTTTGACTTTAAATCATAAACATCTCATTTAATCACTGTATAATAGTTCACCCCATGGAAGCTGGATAACATATCTAAGTAGTTCCCTTATTGTTGGAATTTGTGATGAGTATCTTTATAGGAAATTCTTTATCTGTTTCTCTGCTTAGATCCTTACGGTAGATTCCTAAAACCAGAATCACTAAGCCAAAAGGTATCATTACTTAAGGTCCTTCTTACATATGGGCTGTTTTCAAAAAGAGCATACCCACCTAAAATCCCACTGTAGTGGATGAAATAAACATACTTGCCAATAAGGTTAGCATTATAATCTTTTTAAATTTGATCCATAATTAGTTAGGGTGGGCTAAGAGCTGCAACAAACCATCCTAGAGTTTCAAAGCCTTAACACAACAAAAAGTTTTTGCTCAATTCATTGTCTGATGTGGCTTGGAAGGGGCGCACTGCTCCACACAGGCACGCAGGCATCCAGGGACCCACTCTCTTTTCATCTAGCGGCTCCACCATTGTCTAGAGCCTCGGAATCCTCAGCTGTTTTTTTTTCTACTTTCCAGCCCGTGAACAAACAAGGGAAAAGAGAAAGCATGGGGGATTGAGCTAACAGCTTTGAGAAGCCGTTAACAAATCACTGCCACTCATATTCTATTAGTCATATGGCCATACCTAACTGCAAGAGCGTGTGGAAAATGTGGTCTGTCCATACTCGCAGGAAACCTTTGAGTAATAACTTTGCTTCGTACAGGGTGGGCATTCAGTGTGTTAGTCACAATAGGCCAAAAAAACAAAAAACAAAAAAGGTAAGTCATTTTAACTGTATTGCTTCAATTACTAGTAAAGTTGGAATCGTTTTTCATTTTTATTAGTCATGTGTACTATCTCTTCTGTGCATTTCTTACCTCTTTTGCCAGTTTTTCAGTACAGTTCACAATGTTTTCTGTTGATTTTTAAGAAGCTGCTTCTATATTAAGGACACTGACCCTTATTTTGTCAAGTTCTTTCAGTTTGATTTTTGTCTTTTAATTTTGCTTGTAACTTTTACGCAAATAAGTTTTTATTTTGTCTTTAAATCTATCATTTCCTTTGTGACTTGTCTGATTGACATCTCATCACAGAATCACAAAGCACACAAAAACTGGGAGTTTCCAACCCAACTCTCCAAATCCATTATTTTGTAATCATGATTCACAGATGAATAAACTGATTGCTCAATGAAATAAGCTGACTGGTGCAAAGTATCGCAGCTAATTAGAGGCAAAGCTCAGACTAGAGATTTTTTTTTTTTATTGCAGTATAATTGCTTTACAATGTTGTGTTAGTTTCTGCTGTACAGTGAAGTGAATCAGCTATAAGTATACATATATCCCCTCCCTCTTGGACCTCCCTCCCACCCCACCCTCCCATCCCACCCATCTAGGTCATCACAGAGCACCGAGGTGAGCTCCCTGTGCTTTATAGCAGGTTCCCACTAGCTATCCATTTTACACATGGTAGTGTATAGATGTCAATCCTAATCTCCCAATTCATCCCACCCTCCTCTTCCTCCCACCATGTCCACATCAGACTACAGACTTTTAATTTTTATTGAGTGTATAATACCTGACAGACTGCGCTGAACACTCTTCAAACATTACTTTACGAGGTAGGTGCTACTGATATATCCATTTTACACAGAAGGAAACAGGCTGCGAGCAGTGAAGCACTGTGTCCGAGGTCATCAGAAGCAATATGCCCCTAGTAAAGGGCAGCAGCATGATGGAACCCAAGCCCTGCTGTCGAGTCCTGGCTTGTGTCAGCACTCCATTAAGCTGCCTCTCAGGTCCCCTGACACACTGCATCAGATACACATTTCCTGGTGAGCTGCTTGAGTTCACATTTACCGGCTGCACAGTGCAGGCTGCAGCCTGGGCCGAGCCAGGGGAGCTGCTGTATATGAGGTTGTGCTCTGCCCCGTTCCCTCCACGGCAGCTTTGGCCTTGAGTCCAGCATATCATCTCAGCGCCCCCATGCACTTACCCGTCCAGAACACATCCCGGCTCCGTGTGCCTCGGCCACCATAAATCAGCCGGCCACATACTCTGCCCTTGGCGCTTCTGAACATCAGAGAGAAGGATTTGCCTTTTCCTGCTCAGCTCTTGGGGCTTCTGCATTGACATTTGAGTTATGTCATTATTTTTTTAAGCGATAGAAATCTAGTCAATGATTTGTAACAATCACTGCTGTGCGGTGTAGGCTGAAAGGCTCATATATCCTTACAGAGGGAAGCAAAACCCCAGCAAATTAGTCTTATTTCCCTGACACAACTCTGTGATGGGCTGGTATTAGGTAAAGCTGAAATCGGGTGCCATGATTAAAAGATTATGATAATGAAAAACAGACAGCCATCTTGTGAATCAGGAAATATTTTCAAGGAAACCAAGAGAGGCAAGTCGCTGAAGTCAAAGGTCACCCAAAGGTCAAGGGGGACAGTAAAAGACAATTGGGTTTAGCAAGAATAAAACTGTTACCGTACCCTTTTTCTTGAACCCAATCGTCAGCAGCCATTTGCGTCTGTTCCCTGCCGGTCTCCTCTGTCTGCTCCCCCTGTGACCCAAACCAGGACTAGAAAAATATCAACCACAACCCATCCCCTGCTAATGAGCTCTGTACACTGGGTAAGCACTCTTACATTCTGACCTCTTTGATTATTATCTCATGCAGAGGTCTCAAAAACCCAGTGTCTTGGGCTTCCCTGGTGGCACAGTGGTTGAGAGTCCGCCTGCCGATGCAGGGGACATGGGTTCGTGCCCCGGTCCGGGAAGATCCCACATGCCGCGGAGCGGCTGGGCCCGTGAGCCATGGCCGCTGAGCCTGCGCGTCTGGAGCCTGTGCTCCGCAACGGGAGAGGTCACAACAGTGACAGGCCCGCGTACCGCAAAAAAAACCCCAACGTCTCAAGGCCTACCCTCTCATTCAGACTGTTTTCCTGTACTTCTAGTTTCCTCCTGCTGATGGCCCACACATGCTTAATGATAAAAGGACCTGGTCACCAGCTCCACACAAAGTCCTCTTCCTGCCGAGCTTTCCTACTTTGATGGTGGTATCGCTATTCTTCCAATGAACAAAGCTCAAAGCCTGCCTGGGCTTCTGTGATTTCCCCCTCCCATGAGCCCTAAGACCTCATCTCTTGCCAGCTGTCAATTCTTTGCTTGGAACTGTCTCTCAGGTAAACCCTCCCCTCTCCTCTCCATCTACTACCAGCCTCTTCCAAGTCACCATCCATATCACTGCAGTAAGTGTTTCTCTGATTTCCCTAAGCACCTTTGCCAAAAATCAGATAGGCACTCCTCTAGGTTCTCTCTTCTGTCCCTGTGTCAACCCCACACGGTCTTGATTACTGTGGCTATAAGTCTTGAAACCTTGGGAGACTGACTCCTCCTACTTTCTTCTTTTTCAAAATTATTTTCAGAAGTTTGAGCATGAGATATCTCAGTATGGATTTCTTTGGGTTTATCCTGTTCGGAACTTACTAAGCTCTTGAATTGGAGGCTTGTGTCTCATCCTAACCTTGGGGAGTTTTCAGCAATTAGTCTATTGAGAACTTTTTCAGTCCTACCCTCTTTCCCCTCTACTGGGATTTCAAAGACCCAAATGTCAGGTCCCCTGAGGATCTGCTCTTTTTCTCTTCCTCTCGTCTATTTTCTCTCTGTCGTTCAGATTGGGGAATGTTTATGGTTATGTCTTCAAATTCACTGATTCTTTCCTTTGTCATCTCCATTCTTCTGTATAGCCCATCCAGTGTGATTTTGTTTCGGTTACTGTCTTTTTCCATTCTAAAATTTTCATTTGGTTCTTCTTTATGCCTTTTGTTTCTTTGCTGAGACTTTCTATTTTTTTTCCCGTTTGTGTCAAGCATGTTCATAACTGCTCACTGAAGCATGTTTATGATGACTGCTTCAAAGTCTTCGTCAGATAATTGCCACTTCCCTGTCACCTCAGTGTTGTCTCTTCTCATTAAGCTTGAGATCTCCATGCATCTTGGTGTGACGAGTGGTTTTCAATTAAGACCTGGACATCTTAGGTATTACGTTATGAGGCTCTAGAACTTACTTAAACCTTCCATTTTAGCTGGCTTCCTCTGACACTGCTCCAGCTGAGGAAGGGGAATCCTACCTGATCACTTGGCCTCCTAAGGGGGGAGGAGGGCTCATCATTACTGCTGACAGGGGAGGGGGTTTCAGCTCCCCAACAAGTCTCCACTGATACTTCCCTGGCTGGGAGGGGTAGGAGGGCCACATCACTGTGCCTCACAAGGCCTCCACTGGCACCACTGGGGGAAGGCAGAGAGTGGGAGGAGATGCATGGCCTCATTACTACTGGGTGGTGGTAAGAGTCCTGACTCTCCACTAGGTCTCCTCTGACCACCCAGCGGGGAGGGGCAAGGACGCCTTACTGCTGCTGGATGGGAGTGAAAGTCCAGGCTCCCCACATGTCTCAGCTGAGAAATGGGCCCCCAGAAATGGCTATCACCATTCATTCAGGAGTGAGGAATTAGTGACCCCAGAGACAGAGTAGGATGGGTTACTGGAGATCAAATGGCAAAGCGGTAGCAAAGTCAGGACTCAACGTCCATGCCCTCAGCTCCAAGACCACTTGTCTATAAACCAAAGAGCTCCAAAAGCACAGGAAGAATGCCAGCCCCCTCCCCAACATAACAGTGCAAAATCTCACCAGCCAAAGGATAGTGGCTGCCTCTCTTCACATCCTGCCAGACCCCAGGCCAGAAAGCACACGTGGTTGTGCACATCAGCCCCCTGAACAACACAAACACATGTCTACTCAAGACGGGCCTTCCATCCAACACACACAGCAAAAGCACACTCGAGAGCCAAGAACCACAGCATCACAGTCACCTTCGGGGCTGGTGGTCTCCCATCTGGAGAGGATCCTGGCTTTCCTACCGTTGGAATCTCTGAAACCAAGAAACACCCAGGAGCTGAGGACCTCAGAGCAGCCAGCAGACCAGACGCCCCCCTCCTGGCTGGAGAGCTGGGTCTGCACCCAGCTGGAGGCGCCTGCCTTGGACCTGGGGCCTCTCTTCTGGCCCTGGCCGCGGTCTCAGCACAGCACTGCTTATTCTCCAGCAAGGGAAAGCTGGTGACCCGGGAGGGGAAACTGCTTTCTAACAGCCTTTGTTTTTGTTTCCATTTAAAAAGGTTAGTGACTTTACTGCATGTGGAAAGAACCAAAGTAACAATTTCAAAGAGGCTCAGCATGTTTTAGAGCTGACCAAATATACAGAACATTTGGGTGGGGAGGAAAAGAAAGGGAGAAGAGAGAACAAAGTTTATCCCACATTCACCATGTGCCAGACATACGCCTTGGTGCTCCTTCCCATGCTTCTACAACAACAATTCCAGCCAGAATTAAGCTCCAAACCCCTCACCATAGGCCATCAGACTGTCTAGAGGCAGGCAGAGGTGTTAGATTCCAGGATGGTACACAGTAACGAACAAAGGTATGGGATACAATTTGAACCACAACATAGAATGAGATAACTATTAATAAAGTCATTTGATGCATTTCAAAACAATATGATGTAAATTTTAAAATTCGTTAGAATAACTTGCCTACATTGGTATCACCCAGGCTGATAAATACCCACAATCTTTTGATAGAACTTGTGAACTTAGTTATACTCTTATGATCCCTGGAACTTCTATGAGTGATTTTGTTGACTGTGGGGCTATTTTAACATTCACTCTTTTTATTTTTTTTTTAACATTCACTCAACTGAAAACAATTTTCAAATATTATAGTCATCTAGACCAGGGGTCAGCAAACCCTGGCCAGTGGGCCAGACCTGTCCCACGGCCTGCTCTTGTCACATTTTCAAATGGCTGAACAAATATTGAAAGAAGAATACTATTTCACGACATGAAAATTATACGAAATTCAAATTGCAGCGTGTGTAAATAAGGTTTTACTGCCCATTCTTTTCTGTATCGTCTATGGTTGCTTTTGTGCTCCAAAGGCAGAGCTGATTAGTTGCAACAAAGACCCTACAAAGCTGAAATATTAACTCACTGGTCCTTTACAAAAAAAGTTTGCTGACCTCTGATCTAGATGGTCTGTCAAATGGTGGTGCTGGATTGAAAACACACTGTGATGATGACAGTAACAACCACCATCGGCAGCTTGGCTATCGAGGAAGCCAAACCGTCCTGAGATACCAAGTGGGCCGTTTATGAGTGAGCCCTCTGTGCAGTGCTGGTGATAACAGTGACAGCGTGAAAAGCCAACTTCGAGCAAAATTATGCATTCTGAGAATGCACCACGCACCCATGCATGCTCTGTACATCTATCCTCTGGGGAAAACCACAGTCTGAATGCTGAGAGATCTGAATTCTGTGAGGTCTTCGAGAACGCAGCCCTCCCGTAAAACAGGCTTCTGCGTCCTCCCTCCCTTTCCCAAGTCAGCGTGCGGCCCTTCTTAAGTCGCTGTGACTTCCCACCACTGTCAGGCCGATGCCCTTCTCCTGGGCCCCTGCCTTCCCTTTATCACACGCATCATCTCCCCGCCTGGCCCCTCCAAGACTGTAAGTGCCCCCCAAGGCAGGAATGCCAGCTCCTTTCTCTTGAAGGCGGACAGATGTCCCAGCGCCCATGAAGGCCCCTTGGTTTCAAGAGAGGAATGAACAAACGCTGTCTCCTCTCACTCTGACGGCAGGTACAGTGATCATTAGTCCTTTTCACAAATGAGGACACTGAAGCTGGAACAGGTTAAGCTGTTCACAGGCACTAAGTGACAAAGTCAGGACTGGAACTCACACCATTTACGATGGAGGGTCCTGCTGCCACGCGTGGCCGGGGCTCAGAAAGTACTGGAAGCAGGGTGAATGGACGCAAGGCGAGGCCCACGCAGAACCACGAAAGCGTATTTGCACAATCTGAGAAGCCGCCAAGATCTTCCCCTTCACTATGCTTAGTGAAAGAAGCTAGTCACAAAAGACCACCTATCGTATGATGCCATTTATATGTGGACACCGTACGAACACTGACCTAATTTCCCTGCATGGAACTCGGTAAGTCCCAATTCGCAGCACCTCTTATATCCCTTGTAGGAGTGAGGTGTTGAGTTCCTCCCATGTTCCCCCGAGGAAAGAACAGTACCTAATAAGGAAGGGAAAAGGGAGGCCAAAACGCGCATCCATTCTGTTTCTGGGTTCTCTCACCTGGGCCTCCCAGGTGCCTTTTCTCTGAAGGCCCCTCAGCAGCATTAATGTTATTAGAACAGCTCCTGCCTTGCACCTAGTAATTACATGACCAGGAACTGAATTTCCAAAATGGAACATGAGATCAGAAAAACAAAAAACAAAAGAGCAAACTGAACATTCAAGTTGGTAGTACTAATTTTTTGATGAGGAAGAAACTAGAAACCACCTAGATCTCTAACAGAGGATGGGGAATGGCTAAGGAAACCATGATGGGGCAAAATGATGGAAATGGTCATTAAGCTTAAAAATGGGAACCCCGACTATGTCAAGAGAAATGTTAATATAAAAATCACACTAGGTGAAAAAGACATGCATAAATTAAAATATAGGCAAATATCAAGGAGAAAACAATATGAGCAATTAGAGTACTATGCTGATAGGTGGGGTGAGCCAGGGGGTACAGAGAAGGGAGGGGAGGAGGGAGGCACAGGGGAATGGAGGCGTACTTCGGCAAAGCAACATGTACAGTAAAACTCAAGTTAAAATGTAGCACAGTTGTGGAATTATATAGTTTTCTGGAAGGCCAATTTGATAATATGTATCAAATACTTTAAGAGTATTTATATCTTTTGTCCCAGAAGGAGCACTATGCATTAATAGATGTACAAAAAAAGCACAAAAGAAGCAGTTTTATTTATAAACAATATCGAAAAACTGAAAAAAACCAACATGTCCAAACCAGGGGACTGTTTAAGCAAACATTAATATTTTTTTAACATCTTTATTGGAGTATAATTGCTTTACAATGGTGTGTTAGTTTCTGCTGTATAACAAAGTGAATCAGCTATACATATACATATACCCCCATATTTCCTCCCTCTTGCGTCTCCCTCCCACCCTCTCTATCCCACCCCTCTAGGTGGTCACAAAGCACCGAGCTGGTCTCCCTGTGCTATGTGGCTGCTTCCCACTAGCTATCTATTTTACATTTGGTAGTGTATATATGTCCATGCCACGCTCTCACTTCGTCCCAGCTTACCTTTCCCCCTCCCCATGTCCTCAAGTCCATTCTCTACATCTGCATGTTTATTCCTGTCCTGCCCCTAGGTTCTTCAGAACCTGTTTTCTTTCTTTAGATTCCATACATATGTGTTAGCATACGGTATTTGTTTTTCTCTTTCTGACTTACTTCACTCTGTATGACAGACTCTAGGTCCATCCACCTCACTACAAATAACTCAATTTCATTTCTTTTTATGGCTGAGTAATATTCCATTGTATATATGTGCCACATCTTCTTTATCCATTCATCTGTCGATGGACACTTAGGTTGCTTCCATGTCCTGGCTATTGTAAATAGAGCTGCAATGAACATTGTGGTACATGACTCTTTTTTTTTTTTTGCAGTACGCGGGCCTCTCCCGTTGCGGAGCACAGGCTCCGGACGCGCAGGCTCAGCAGCCATGGCTCACAGGGCCCAGCCGCTCCGCGGCATGTGGGATCCTCCCGGACCGGGGCACGAACCCGTGTCCCCTGCATCCGCAGACGGACACTCAACCACTGCGCTACCAGGGAAGCCCCATGACTCTTTCTGAATTATGGTTTTCTCAGGGCATATGCCTGCTAGTGGGATTGCTGGGTCGTATGGTAGTTCTGTTTTTAGTTTTTTAAGGAACCTCCATACTGTTCTCCATAGTGGCTGTATCAGTTTACATTCTCACCAACAGTGCAAGAGGGTTCCCTTTCCTACACACCCTCTCCAGCATTTATTGCTTGTAGATTTTTTGATGATGGCCATTCTGACTGGTGTGAGATGGTATCTCACTGTAGTTTTGATTTGCATTTCTCTAATGATTAATGATGTTGAGCATTCTTTCATGTGTTGCTGGCAACCTGTATGTCTTCTTTGGAGAAATGTCTATTTAGGTCTTCTGCCCATTTTTGGATTGGGTTGTTTGTTTTTTTGTTATTGAGCTGCATGAGCTGCTTGTAAATTTTGGAGATTAATCCTTTGTCAGTTGCTTCATTTGCAAATATTTTCTCCCATTCTGAGGGTTATCTTTTGGTCTTGTTTATGGTTTCCTTTGCTGTGCAAAAGTTTTTAAGTTTCATTAGGTCTCATTTGTTATTTTTGTTTTACTTCCATTTCTCTAGAAGGTGGGTCAAAAAGGATCTTGCTGTGATTTATGTCACAGAGTGTTCTGCCTATGTTTTCCTCTAAGAGTTTTACAGTGTCTGGCCTTAGATTTAGGTCTTTAATCCATTTTGAGTTTATTTTTGTGTATGGTGTTAGGGAGTGTCCTAATTTCATTCTTTTACATGTAGCTGTCCAGTTTTCCCAGCACCACTTATTGAAAAGGCTGTCTTTTCTCCATTGTATATTCTTGCCTCCTTTATCAAAAACAAGGTGACCATGTGTCTGTGGGTTTATCTCTGGGCTTTCTATCCTGTTCCATTGATCTATATTTCTGTTTTTGTGCCAGTACCATACTGTCTTGATTACTGTAGCTTTGTAGTATAGTGTGAAGTCCTGGAGCTTGATTTCTCCAGCTCCGTTTTTCTTTCTCAAGATTGCTTTGGCTATTCGGGGTCTTTTGTGTTTCCATACAAATTATGCAATTTCTTGTTCTAGTTCTGTGAAAAATGCCAGTGGTAGTTTGATAGGGATTGCACTGAATCTGTAGATTGCTTTGGGTAGTATAGTCATTTTCACAATGTTGATCCTTCCAATCCAAGAACATGGTATATCTCTCCATCTGTTTGTATCATCTTTAATTTCTTTCATCAGTGTCTTATAGTTTTCTGCATACAGGTCTTTTGTCTCCTTAGGTAGGTTTATTCCTAGGTATTTTATTCTTTTTGTTGCAGTGGTAAATGGGAGTGTTTCCTTAATTTCTCTTTCAGATTTTTCATCATTAGTGTATAGGAATGCCAGAGATTTCTGTGCATTAATTTTGTATCCTGCTATTTTACCAAATTCATTGATTAGCTCTAGTAGTTTTCTGGTAGCATCTTTAGGATTCTCTATGTATAGTATCATGTCATCTGCAAACAGTGACAGCTTTACTTCTTCTTTTCTGGTTTGGATTCCTTTTATTTCTTTTTCTTCTCTGATTGCTGTGGCTAAAACTTCCAAAACTATGTTGAATAAGAGTGGTGAGAGTGGGCAACCTTGTCTTGTTCCTGGTCTTAGTGGAAATGCTTTCAGTTTTTCACCATTGAGAATGAGGTTGGCTGTGGGTTTGTCATATATGGCCTTTATTATGTTGAGGTATATCCCTGTATGCCTACTTTCTGGAGGGTTTTTATCATAAGTCAAACATTAATATTTTTAAAAAATACACTGTAGCCATTTAAAAAATCACGTTTTTGAAGAATATCGAATATTTAGTACAGAAGGAAAATGTTTATGATGAATTATTAAGTGAAAAAAGTAGTGAACAAAGCAATATGTTTAACATAATACCAATTTTATAAAAGTGTGTGTGGGTAGGGTGAGAGAGAGACACCAGGAAGATACACATTGAAAATAATGGTCATCATTGGTTGGGAAATTATGGGTGATTTTTATTTTTCTGCTTTGTGTTTTCTGTATTTTCTAAGTTTTCTGCAATAAATATATCTTACCTTTGTAATCAGAAAAAAATAAAGTGTTATATCTAGAAACTTAAAAAGCAAATCATCAGTGCCGTCATCAGCACACAGCATTTGACACCGGGGTCCACGTGGAGTTCAAAGCTATGCAGCAGACTGTGCAGGGGCTAAACTGTCTATACTGTACCGAAACTAGGCAGACTGTGGCAAAGGCAGCTCCAAAACCCTCCAGCCCGCCTCTCCCAGGCAGGGGTCCACGGCACCCAGGGCACATCTCAATAGCCTTTGCCAGTGGCACAAGCCAAGGGCAGCACGAGTGCCTGGAGGAGAGAAGCTGGGCATCCCTGCTACTCCCAGACGTGGGAACCCAGCCAACCTCCCTCCCGCCTCCGCCTCCACACACTCAGGCAGCCGTACTCACTCCGCCTGCCCCCATAGTCACGGTTCTTTCACACCTGCCCACAGTAAAAAATGAGCCCCCCTTTGTGCTACATCTGTTTGGCGATTGCAACTCCACCCCTTCTCTAAGCAAAATAGTCAGCCTTACTTTTTAGTTTCAGTGGGTTACACAGCAATAAAAAGGAAGGAAGCACTGATACACGCTTCAACATGGACAAACCCTGGAAACGCTATTCTTAGGGAAAGAAGTCAGTCACAAAAGACCATGTATTATATGACTCCATTTATATAAAATGTCCAGAATCCATAGAGACAGAAGGTAGAGTCATGGTTTGCACAGGCTGGGAGAGGAGGGAGTGGGGAATGACTTCTAATGGGTACAGAATTTCTTTTAGGGCTGCTGAAAATATTCTGGAATTAGATCATGGTGAGGGTGGCACAACTTTGTGAATAACGTAAAAACCACTGAATTGTGTACTTTAAAACGGTGAATCTCAATTTTTAAAATTTTCAAGTGGGTTACAATTAGACTTTTAAGTGGTTACAGTTAGACTTCTCAGCGGGTTATAATTATAATGAGGCACTAACTGGCCCAGTAGTTCCCCCAGAGCACATATTCTGGAGGCGGATGACTTGGAATTCAAATATCACTCTGACATCCACTTGCTGTGTGAGCCCATGTAATTTCCTTAACCTCTCTGAGCCTCAGTTTTCTAGGCTGTACAACAAGAAGAATATTGTCTAGCTTACATGGATTGTGGAGAGGATTAAATAACTTCATGCAGGTAAACTCCAGCACCTGACACAGAGCTCCATAAACAGCAGTTCCCTCTCCCTTAGCTGGCCAGAAGATCCTTTGAACTACAAGCAGAATGAAACCCTGGACTAATAAGAACCTACTGTATAGCACAGGAACTCTACTCAATACTCTGTAATGACCTATATGGGAAAAAAATCTAAACAAGAGTGGATATATGTATATGTATAACTGATTCACATTGCTGTACAGCAGAAACTAACACAACACTGTAAATCAACTATACTCCAGTAAAAATTAATAAAAAAAAAAAAAAAGAATGAAACCCTGGGCCTTGACTAAAACATCACTAAAGTCAAGCAGGACCTGAGTACTTGTCTGTTCTGGAAAAGACACTAAACAGAGCTAGTGGCTAGGATGTCAGTGCATACCCTGTAACAAGACTTAAAAACTTGAAGACACACAGCTCCACTCCCAAGACTCACCTTATAACCAGCAATAAACTCTCCGCCTCTACTGACAGTCTCAAAGAGCCTCATGTCCACTGTCGGGTGGGACCCTCTTGACCATTAGATAAGTGTTGCTATTCTTAGCATCAATCAAGGATGAAGCAACCAGAGCTCAAAGAAACCAGAAGAAGGGGCAGAGCTGTGATTTGCACCCAGGTCAGACTGTCTCCACGGCTCCTAATTTTGCTTTCAAGGCAGCTGCCCTCCCTACTCTCAGCCACTTTTCTCTGGGCTGTCAGGTCACAGCAAGGCTGGCTGTGGGCAGCGCTGGTGTGGAAGGGCCATGCCACCACAGGACCAGGCAGGTGTCACTTCCCAGTCCACCAGCTCTGGCCGCCAAGTGTGGAGGCAGGGGCTGGGGGCAAGGAGTGGAATCAAAAGGGCAGCTGAAGGCCAGGGAGCCAGTAGCAAAGGGAGGGGCGAGAGGGACCAGAATTCAAGGCATGTGAGGGTTAGAGGTCAAACAATCGAGATCAATCACCCTAAGCAAATGTGAGAGGTGTGGAAGAGAAGCTGCTTACATCCTTCCCAGAGAAGCGAGAAAAAAGTGATGGCTAACCTTCACACGGCACATCCATGTGCCTGAGGCTGTTTTAAGATTTTTACATTCTCATGACTCTCACCCACAGTATGTATGTATGTATTACTATGCCCATTTTACAGACGGGAAGACTTACAGCACAAGAGGTTAAGGAACTCTTCAGGGCCCCCCAGCATGGCTGAGTCAAGGCCTGAATTCAGGCAGCCGGCTCGGGAGGGCTCCCACCCTCAGCTGCCTGACCCGGGGAAGGAGGTGGACCCACTACCGAAGATGGTGTCCAGCCAGTGCCAGACTCCCTTCTCCATCCTCCTCGAAATGACAAGGATCAGAGGCACTGTGTTACAGAAGGAAAAGTCTGTTTGGCAACTACAAATTTGTAACGTGCTGATATGATCAGAAGGTTTCCAAGAAGGAAGCAGGTAGAGCAGCCTCCCTGCAGTCCGCGTATCCATTTGCATAAGAAATTAACCTGAGCCTCCAAGAAAAATGGTGAAGTCAAAGACATCACTTGTCTCACCCTGCTGCTCTCCCCTCAGAGTCATGTGGCTGCATCCCTGCCGTAAATCAGAGGCCAAGCTCCCCTTTCATCAGATGCCTACAGATAATTCCCTTGCGACTTCCCTGCTGGGGCTCAGGGGGCCACAACCTAAAGGGTTAACATCTCATTTCCTCTCATCTTTCAAGCCTTAATCCCCATCCTGCGCTGGGTGCATTCCAAGCCCACCTGGAGCAGGTCATGACGAGCCCCAGCCCACGGCTGGCCCTTCATTTCCCCTGGCAGGAGATTAGATGGGGCGCCCAATAATCACTCATTATTTGGGTCCTTGCTGCTGGCCAGCCCTAGGGCAGACGGCCAGCTGTCTGGGAGGGTTGCCCAGCCCAGGTCCTGGGCTGCCTGATACCACCCTTCTGGGACAAGTGCAGTGTAAGCAGGCTCTCCGGACCACGCCCGAGAGGAGAGGGGTTAAGGGAGAATGCTGCCGGGGTACTGCTCAGTGATGTGCTTGAGTAAGGCTCATGCGAGAAGACAGCATGCACAGTACGTTCAGGGAAAGGATTAGGGAAAAAGGAAAAGAGATAAGCAGAAAGGGACCACTCTCCCGGGCCAGGTAACCATCAATAAAAGCAAACTGCTGCCTACCTGTTTCTTAGGTCCTTCTTGGAGGAAACTAAAGGGAAATTGTAGGAAGGAAATGGAGAGGGAAGAGGATGTTGAATTGATAATTCTTCTTGATCATTATCATCATCATCATCACTATTATTACTGCACAGCTAGGGCTGTTCATTTCCTGGGTTTGAATTAAGGTTGCAATATTCAGCCCTTCAGACACAAACCCCCTGGACCTGAGGGGGCCTGAGACGACGTACTTTTTCTAGAGCTCATATATTGAGCACCAACTGCCTGCCAAGCGCTGACTGGGTACAGAGCAGTTAAATGGGATGAAAACTGACACCGGGCACCCACTTTGCTTAATGCCCCATGTGCCTGTGCACCAGTCCCTACACAAGCCCTCTAGGATGTGGCCATCCTTTGTTACAGATGGGGAAACCAAGCCTCGAGGTGGGAGGGTGCAAAATAAAGGCCTGTAGAATGAAGGAGATGTGTCAATGACCAGACCCCACTCTGGGGAAGGAGGTGGGACTCACCACGCCCACACGCTCAGCCCTCTTTGGGGAGTCCCAGTCCACTGTCACCTCAGGCAACTCGGGTCTCCAAACCAATCCACCCTGGTCCCTCTCCCTCAGCACATGCTCAAGCCCAGAAATACATTCACAGTGAGCCTGATGGGGAGAGGTGCGGAGCATGCTTTCAGGACTGAACTGAAGACCCCTTTGACCAAAAGAGGGCTCTGCTCCATGGCTCACTCCTTAAGAGTCAAGGTCAAGGCCTCTGTTGAAAAGGACTGTGCTACCTGGGATCCAGTGGCTCATTAACTCACCACCTGTCATTAGAACCTCATTGTAAAGGCAGCCTAGGGCAGTGGTCCTCAAACCTGAGCCGTGCAGAATTACCTGAGGCTGTCTTTAAAATGCTCGTCCCCAGGCCCTGCCTCCACCCTGGAATCTGTTTTTTTCCCCCACCAGATCCTAATTCTGATTCAGGTGTTCTGAAAACAACCCTTTCAGGAAACAGGGATATAGTGGAAAGAGCACCAGACTTAGGAAGCTGGGTTCTAAGACTCAGATTCCAAACCTGAGTTGTTGACCTCAGGCAGGTAAGCGGAGTTTCCTTCCTCATAAAATGCAGGTGATACTGTTCCTGTCACAGGTTGCTGGAAGGATGAAAGCATCAAGCCCAGCACACACAGGGCTCATTAAACTTGACCTGAAAGAATTCATCAGGCCAGCAAGGCTCCAAAAACCGGAGAAGTCAGTTTTGATGGGTTGGAGAAAGAAAAGAAGGCAAATCTGGCCCAAGATGAGGGGTGGCCCGGCATCAGCGCACAGGTCAAGCAGAGGGGAGTGAAGAGGGGGGATCCTGAAAGAGGGCAAGAGTCAGCAAAGCAGCCTCAAGGCAGAGCCTCGCACTGAAACTCCCCTCCCAGTGGCAGCCTGGGCCCTGTTAGCAATTGGCACAGCATTTCTAAACCATTACCTTCAAAGAGAAGCCAGGCGATAAACACACGTGCAACCTTTAGATCTGCACATATGTAAATAAATATCACAACTCTGCACACACACACAGAGAAAGATAAAAGGTGGGACAAGTGGGGAGAAGAAGAGAAAGCAGGGAAAAGTAGGATGGAAGGTCAAAGCCAGTCACATTTTCAAGTTCGCTGGTGCTGGCAACGTGCTGGAACTGTGCCCCACGGCCCGGGAGAGGCCCTAGGAACAGAAACCCAGGAGCTGCTCTGGAGAAACTTTGGGGTGGCTGGGGAGATGCGGCTTGCCCACTAGGACATGTCCAGGCTGAATACAGAGACCGTGCAAAGAATGCAGGGGAACACATAAAATGGGTTCATGGAAGAGAGGAATGGGCATGTGCAAGAAGGGCTGGGATCCACTTCCTGGCAAAATTTAGACCAGCAGAGGGGAAATCTGCATTTCTGAGCTGCTGGGTAGGGGACATACAAGGCCCCGATAAAAAGAACAGGTAAGTGGAGTGAAGGATTTCAGGCAGGGAAGAGCTGGGCTGCTCTTGGATCAATAAAGTAGACTCAAATTAAGGCAAGTTTGAAACATCCAGACGAAGAATGGCCTTGATGCCACCGTGTCCATACGAACACTTTCACATCTCTAGGTCTTTGCTCAAGCTCTTCCCTTTGCCTGCCATGCTTCCCCTCCTTCCAGCCTTTCCCATCTCCTTGAACTCCTCCCCATGTTTCAAGGCCCAGCAGAAATTTTCCTAGCTCTTCCCACGCAGGAAAATATTTCTCCGTCATCTGTGTCTCCCTGATGCTTTGCACACTCCCAATGTTTCGCTTTGTTTTGTGGTTCTTTCTTTACATCTCTTTCTCTCCCAGGTGGCTATACATCATCTGCTAGCCTGTCAACGAATCAAGGGCAAGGATATTGTCTTGCTCTTGGTTTAAGCCTCAGCATGTTGTAACACTCCCTGACACAGCAGATCCCCAAAAATATTGGCTGGAGATGATTTAAATAGAAGTGAATGCTGGGGAGCCATTGTGATTTTTTGAAAGAAGTGATGTGGTGCAATCAGAATTTTAGGAATATTAATCTGTCAGCGTGAAAGACGATGGATTAAAATGAAGAAAGGGACTCGTGGCCAGAAGTCAAGAGGGGAGACTCTTACTGTAACGCGGACATGGTTTGAGGAGGGAGCAGAGGGAATGGAGACAGGAAAATAATTTCCTGGATACCACAAAAGAACATAGATGGGACTTGGTAACGAATTAGCTGTAAATGAGGGAGCTGGGATGCCGAGTCTGGTACCCTCAAACATAGAGACTCCCAGCCAACTGGGAGAAAGGTGGTACCATGGAGAGAAACGTTGGGGGATGGAAAAGGATAGGCAATCAGTACCCAGACTCTCTTTAGGATAACTGATCACAGTCACAATAAGCATTCTAGGTCAACAACAACCCTCCGAGTCAAAATATCCAATCCTGATCTTATGCAAACTCTAGGCTGTATTTTATTTATTTTTTCCTAACAGCCAACTGGAACCACTTCTACATGGCAGGGAAGCCTGAAATGAAGATAAGACCAAGCTGGCACCCTGCTGGGTGCTGGGCATGGAGGAGACCACACAAGCTCATCTGGCCAGCCCTCCCCACAAGAGGCCACCCGAGTTGCTTGTTCACTAGCGCCTCCAGTATTCTGATCACCCAAACTTGTTTCCGGGACCTCTGGGAAATCCCTGTTCCAGCCCTGCAACGGTTTATAGGAAAGTCCCAGGACTCCTGTCTGCTTCCTTGCATTAATTTCAGGGCTAGGATTTTGTTCTCTAAAGGAATTCAACTATGGTACCAACAAAAATCTATAGGAGTTGAGTAGCACTGTATTTAAATCACCTTTTTAAAATGTTTACTTCTTTGTATTTTGAGACCCAATAAAGTGCCATTAAGCCCAACCACTTCATCACTTTTATCAATGAAGCAGAAGACACACGCAGATTATACAGGTTTTAAGAGCTGTGTGATCTTTGAAAAATCTTTAGACTCTTTTGTACCTGGGTGCCTTCAGCTGCGAAAGGACAGTTGGAGGAGATGATTCCGCAGACCTCTCTCAGGTCTCTATGTTTCTTTTTCCAAATTCCAACAGGCATCACAGGATCGCTTTGGCTACCCAGGACCAAGGCTTCAGATTCACTTACTGCCTGCCAAGGGACAAAGGGCTGCGCGGTGGGGGTCACTGAGGAGACAGGAAGAGAGGCAGGCACGCACACTCGCCAGGCACGCACACTCGCCAGGCAGTAGTGGAGGCACGCGCAGGGGGGTGGGGCGCGGGTCTGGCTGTGGACTGCTTAAGGAGACCCCACAAATTCCCGATGCTAAGTGGGCCTGAGAACGACCTGAAAGCCTCTTCCCAACTTAGGGCTGATGTTATTTCAAAGAAAAAAATATTAACTTCCAGATAGCTCCAGTGTGGGCTAGTTCTGTAAACGCTAATTCTACAAGCGCGCCAAGGGACTGCAGGTACTTGGGCTACACTTGAGGAAGTGTCCGGAGTTGGCGGAAACCGCCCATCCACTCCGGCTCCCAGAGGCGCTAGGTTGCAGCGGTTTAGCTGAGACACACACACAGAGATGTGAGGCTTTCTAGAAAACGATGTGGCCGAGGCCCCAGGCTAGGTCTCGACGCGCGCCGACCGAGACTCGACCAGCTCTCCGGCCCCGGGCAGGAGGTTGGCGAGGCTAGCGTGGGGTCGCGCGGGCTGGGTGTTCACTCGCCAGTCCCCAACTGCCGCAACCAAGAGAGCTCGGGGCCCCGACTCCAGGACGGCCAAGGTTGACTGTCCCAATAGTTTCCAAGTAGGAGGGTGGAGGGGTGAGTGCTGGCGCTGGGACGGAGCAAATCCCCCAGGAAAAGAAGACAGAAGGAGGCGCAGCCGTCGGCACGAACTAGGCGCGCGCTGGCTCCCTCAGTCTGGTTCGGACGCAGCCCCTCGGCGCCCCCGACACACCCACTGCGCCCCGCCACCCGCGCCAGCCCGCCCGGCGGTCCTGAGGGGGCCCGAGAGGCTGGCAGCGGCCGGGCCGGGTCGTGACCCCGCAGGCTGGGCGCAGAGGGCGCGCGGCGCGGGCAGCTCGGCTCACCTGGCGGTCCGTGTCCCGGAGCGGCCGGTGGCCGCCTCGCCTCGCCCCCGCGTGGTTCCCGGCGCCGGGCAGCCCCGAGCGCGCCGCATGGACGGCCGCCGCCGCCGCCGCCGCCCCGCGCCCGTCCTGCACGGGCTCCCGCTGCGCCCGGGTTCCGCGTCGGGCTGCGCGGGCGGCCAGAGGCTCGGGTGCGCGCGGAGAACTCTGGCTCTGAGTTTGCGATCCCGAGAGCCGGGATCCGCGCTCCCTCAGTCCCTCCTCCCTCCCCCACTCTCGGCCTCCTGCTGTCATCTGGAGCCGCTCCTGACGCCCCCTGGCGGCCGCCTCGGGAAGCACCGGCCCCTAACCCACCTTCACTCACCACAGGGGCCCCTTAACGAGGACGAACGCCACAGATCCCTCCCTGGGTGAGAGCGGACAGACATCATTCTGTAGAGGGGAGGACAGTCTAGACCGAGGAAAGGAGGGAGGAGGGTGGCGAGATTGGAAGGAAGAGCGGTCCGGGCTGGCCAAGTAAGAGGAAAAAGGGGTGAGACCAGGAGGTAATTAAACTAGGGCCAGATGGTGGAAGGCCTTGAATTCCGCGCTAATCTTATCCTGAGGTTTGTGGGAGCCATTGAAGGGCCGAGGCACAGGAGGGACAACCATTGCGTTTTGGGACAACCTTGCGTTTTGGGACAGGAGGGACAACCATTGCGTTTTGGGACAACCATTCTGGCTACAAGAGGATGAGGATGAGGCTGAAGCAGGGAGCCAGCAAGAAAATTTTTGCTGTAAACAAGAGCGGAGAAGAAGGCAGTGACTATAAGGGCAGCGACAGAAGAGCCCTCCTGTAAGGGGCGCACAGTCACACGCGCACACTCACACAGAAGATAATACTCACTGGGCTCCTTCTAAAGGCAAGGGACAAAGGACAAGAGCCCTCCACATTCTAACTAGGGTTAGACAGCATGGGGGAGAGAGAAAACTCGCTTCTGACAGCCAGAGGGATTCAGCATTTTTCTTGTCTTAGGGTAATACTGTATCCCCACACACAGAAAAAAACCTGCTGCAAAACAGTAATAATAAAAATCAAACTTTGATCTGTATATCCAAGCCCTTCTTTTTACTAACTGGCAAATATCGTCCCAGGGAGGGCATGACCAAAATAACCCAGCTAGCTAATGGCCGGAAAATTACTAGAGCCCAGTTTCTTGGTTCCTAATGCAGTGCTACATTCTTTCAATTCAAATGGAGGCGTTTAAAGCTAGTGAGGTAGGAAATAGAATGACTGTGAGAAAATGTCCCTCCTCTCCCAGGAGGGGGTAAGGGTGACCTTAAATATTTGAAGAGGTTGTCCAGATACAGGTAGACTCCCTAAATGAGTCAGCCTGTTTGATTACGACTGCCTCCAAAGCCTGCCTGCAGGAGTTGTTTTGAAAGTGCAGGTGCACGAGTGGGACAATGAAGGTGGCAGTAGAATGTAAGCTCCCTGCCCCAGAGCCAGGCCGATCCAGGGACGGGTGTGGTATGTGGGAGGAGAAAGGAGAGCAGCAGGGCAGATACCTCCAAGGGAAAAAAAATAACAAAAGAGATTAGGCCAAAGAAAATCACCAACTTTGAGTGCCGACTACTGGCCTGGAGCCTGGGCAGAGCCAGTTCTCCCTGATTCAAGCTAGTTCAAATAGGATGAAATAATTCCATACTCGCTCACACAGATTTTGATTGGTGGCTCAGTGGGATGAAATGAATTCTGAGTGTCATGAGTCCCTTGGGTCCAGATTAAGTGGCTCTAACAGCTCTGACCAGTTTAGACCATTTAAAATGATAGAAAAATTATAAAACATTGGGATATACTTAATGTCCCAATGAACTGGACACTTCAAATGGTTAAAATTATGTAGTGTATATTTTACCACAATTTTTAAAAAGAAAAATATAACTAATAAAACTTCAAAATGGATTGATTTATTAATTTATTGAAGAGATATGTACAGAGTGCTGAGTAGGGCCTTGGTACTCAGAGGTAAATATAAAATGAAGAAAATATTCCAGTCCAAAAGACGCTCAGAGAAAGGCGAGAAAGGTGCAGAATAGAAAATCATACTGGTAGGTGGTAGGTATAACTGGGGCATCTGCAGATCCCCAACTCATGAGAGGGGATCGGAAATCCTGGGATGTTCTGCCTGAGCTGAGCCTTAAAGGATGAGGGAAGTTCTTCAGGCAGGCCATGGTATAAGCAGGGCTTAGGAGCCAAGGATATGGAGTTTTTTAAAAACTAATTTTAGACATACAGACAAGTTGCAAAAATAGTACAAAGAATTCCCTTATATTCCCACCCTTCTGCCCTTGATGTGAACATCTTACATAACCAGAGTGCAATTTTTATTGACCAAACTTAATCCAAGTGACCTAAGCTGGCTTTTCAGAGCTGATTCTGATCTACTTCAAACTTGTTCAAATAGTTGTGACCACATTTTGCTTACATGTCACAGAGTGTTCTCTTTTTTAAAGTCAAGACTGTGAAATCTAGTCTCATTTTAAACAGAGATATTTACATTCTGTATAGACACAAGAGAATATTAATTATACAAAGTCAGCAAGTTTTAAATCTTTCAGTCCTGTTGCATTTCTACTTTTACCCAAGCGTATGGGTGTGCATGCATCAGATTGGCAGAATTTGGTCCTCATGTATAAACAACTAACCCTCTCTAGCAGAGAGGACATAGCAGAGTGGGTGCCTCAGATCCCAGTCACAGGCCACCCCGCGGTCGTCCAGCTCCCTGGCATGTCAGTGTCTTCTGTACACAACATCTTGGAGGGCAGGTTGTCAGTTACCCTCGTGCATATCTGCAGTGTTAAGGTGCTCACTACTCATAAAATAGCCCACACTGTTGTTGGAGACTTTCTGTTACAAAGCCCCCTCTAATTGTTAACTGAAAGCTTTTTCCTGTGACGACTGCCCATTGGCCGTAGAAGTGGCTCCTAAGCTGAGAAACAAAAATCATAACCCCTCTGTCAGCTCCACATATATAGGGCAGCCCTAGTTTCCACCTGCTGCCACGTATAATTAGGAATAATTAGTGCCCCCTTCACTCCACTGTCCAGGTTGCTATGATAGACGACCTGGTCATCCTGCACAAGACTGCCACCACCCCACCTCACTAAGCCTGCCCCCTGCCCAGCACCACATGCCCAGCATCCCACCATTCCTCCTGGGGGTCCCCAGCCTGGAGCATAACATCGGCACTAGTGAGGACTTCCTAATGTTGGGGGACCGATGGCATACTGCTGAGAGCGGCTTCCTGGGATTTCAGAGCATATGGGACTGGAATGAGAGCCCAGTGTGAACAGATTGCAGGAAGGCAGCTTGGGACAACCGGACCTTTTGGGGGGAACATATGAGTAACACAGCTTCTGTACTTCACTAATAAGTACTGACCAGGAATCCTTTTACCAGCAGACTATTTCTTGGGGCTAGAGTTCCAGAAGTTACGCTTTGAAAAAATACTGCTCTCTACTCTTGACAAACACTAATGTTTTCATCCTAATTGGCATTTCTGGGGGTTGTGTCCCAGCAGGGAAGAAAACCCCTCCATTATCCCTTCTTTGTTAACATTTGGAGGTGGAAGGGAAGCAGACATGTAGTCCAACCCCTAATTTCAGGCTCCAGCAAGGTACCGGGTACCGGGAATAATGCAAAATCGTTCTCTTCATTTTCTTGGTTGTGAACGTTTGTAGACTGCAAAGTCAAGGCAAGCTTGTGCCCAGTGAATAATAAGGAAATAAGGGAAGCGTGATTTAAACAAAACAAAATAAAACAAAACAGAACACCACGACACAACAGAGTCCCTCGCGAGCTGGTAAACATGTAGTTTTAAGCTGCTTCTGAGAACCTTGCTGTGAGTGTTAAGAAGCCTTCCCTCCCCTGCTTGCCTCCTTAACTTACTTCTTTCTCTTCCTCCTCCAGGGCATCTGGGGTATGGACCTAAAAACCGGGTTCCTCCCGAGGGCCTGCCTGGGGCTGGCCCCCACTTGGCCTGTAAGAGAATAGCTGTACCACAAGCTCAGAGGACAGCAGTAAAATGACTTCTCGATGGAATGTCGGTTTCCGATGAAGTGTCCTCAGGGAGTCTTCAGGCTATGTTCAGGTTATCTAATTCCCCTTACCTCTCGTACTTCACTCTCATTCCCTTTCTTGTCTCATGGCCAGAAAGAGGAGATAGGAAGCCTCAAGTTACCTGGTACAAGACAACTTTTGGAATCCCAAATATTTAGATTATTTCTCTTTTCCCTCTTTGCAAGCGGTAATACTCACAGCTAAGAGGCATCACCCAGGTTGAAGCCGCTTCTGTCCAGGAGCAGCAATGCGGAGCAAAGTAGAAGGCGGACATCACAGCCTCCGGATCCACAGGCTCCCTTTCTCCTTCTGGCAAGGGATCCACAGGCTCCCTTTCTCCTTCTGGCAAAGAAAATGGAGAGCGATGGAAGAAGTCCGTTTGCTAGCGCCTGCTCCTCTCACACATGATTGGTCATTCTTTCTTTCATCCATCCAACCTATACTTATTGAAGCTGACTATGAATGATCGAAGGGAGGATGAGAAACGTTAACCAAAGTCAAAAGGGGACAGGGTGGGAGAGATTGTTCTAGACAGAAGGAAGCACACTTGCAAAGGCCCCGAGGGAAGCATGATGCACCTGGGGAAAATAAAGAAGGGCTGTGTGGCCAGGGCTCAGGGAGAAAAAGGGAGGAAGTGGGGCAGGGGGATACGTTTGACTGCGTTGAGTCTTCCAGGAGGGGTTAACGAGCCTTTGACAACCACAAAGGCACAGGCATGTCCCATCAGAACAGACACAAGCCACAGGCTGGGGCAGGGTCCTGGGGCCCCCCCTGCTGCCCTAGATGCTGGATGCCCCGCTGCTGCCCTAGATGCTGGATTTCGGGAAGGTCCAGGGATCCCAGAGGGGAAGAAGTGTTGGGGGCAGCTCAAGTGTCGTGGCTGTTACTCAACCAATCCCAAAACATATCATTTCATGATCGATAGGGAAAGCTGTCCTGTGCCAATCTGTTAAAGGTCAGTGATGTTTAGCGTCATTTTCGTGAGCTGGGTTATTTTCAAATGAGCAAGAGGAAGCCTCTGAGGTGTTTTAAGCAGGGGCTGGCCTGACCAGATCTCTGTTTATCCAAAGGGAGAGAAAAAAAAAAAAAAATCCTTTGGTTAATTAAAAAAAGAAAGAAAAAAAAAGGTAAAGTAAAAACATCATTTCACAATTCTTTTGTAATGCAAACATAAATGCAAAACAAAACAAATCCATCACTCTAAAGGAATGCCCTGTGTTTGCCTTACCCTGCTTCCTGGGAGACTCTCCTAATAAGGTCTTGGCCTTCACTCATTGCCCATGCTGCCCTCGTGACCGGCACCACAAGTCTCCAAGACGGCCGCAGGGTTAGAGGTCTCAGCACAGAGAGCAGCGTCTCTGTTTGAGGCTAATCAGCTTACACGGTGCCTGAAATTGCTGTCACCTTAGCCTCATTGGCAATTTTCCCTCTTTTATCAAACTGGCTTTCTTGTTGAATGAATTGATTTTTATAAAGTCTCAGAGATACCACATATCCAATGAACACGGGCCAGATATGGTTTGTACATAATCCCAGGCACTACAGACCACAAAGTCAAACAGTCTCTAGGTTCATTGCTCTACTTTGCCAGTCATCTTTGTCTTGCCTCTATTGTCAATATATAGAGACCTACTGTGTGCCACTTGTGACATCTGGCCAGACTTTGCTGCCAAGATTTCTATGGGTCCTGCATTCCTTTTTTTTCTCTTTCCTGTTTCCTGTTTCCTACTCTCTGCGTGATGGTGGCGTCTTCTCCTTGTGAGAAGCACTTGAGCGTAGTAGGAGAAGGCAGGTATCCCCCAACCTCCACGCCAGCATCACTCGCTGGCCGTGTCGATATCAAAGTCACCAACCTCAGAACTGCAGTCCCCTCATTGAGAAAATAGGAAGAACATATTTATACATGTTGGAAGAAAAGGGGCTCACACCAACTCCTGAAGCCCCTTCCAGCTGTCAGATCTATTATTCTCTCAGAAACTCTGCATCAGGGAAATCCTGTGGCTCATTTTGGATCCATCTGGGAAAAGATGACATACACAGAGAAGCATGTGACTTCTTTTGTAAAAATTTCAAGCTGCATTTGAAATGCCTTCTTTTATTCCTGCAATGTAGAGAATTACCACACAACTCTAGTGCCACATTATGGCTTCAAGAGAAAACTCCCCACAGCCTGTGTCTTGAGGCTTTAAGACTCACTGACTTAGCTGCTGTGCTCATTTGTTTGGGAGGGATGAGAGAAGGCCTGCTGTGTGTGTGAGCCCTGGAATGGCTCCGATGTTCCCCTTGAAGTAGCTGTCAGTCCAAAGGCTATAGGATCCATGTCCGTGGCCAGCTTCTTCCTAAGGTCACCTTTCCCTATTTCAAATCATGGAGTTCTAGAGGCGGAAGAGGGCATTTCTTCTTACGCAGATAACGAGTGGCAAACATTCATACTATGAGTATTTGATTGAGAACAACCCCTGATAAGTGCTGGGCTGGTGCCCTTTCCATTACCGCATGGGGACCAGGCCTTGAGCTATTTCAGGGAGCCGTCCTTCCCCTTGTAAGTTCATGCGTGGAGACAACTGGGGTCTCATGCTGTCAGAAACAGCTCTCAAAGCCACTAAAAACATCTTGAGTTTCAGATCTCATACACATTAAAGCCGAGGACTTCGGGCCCTACTCAAAGCGTATTTAATCTAATCAACTGGTGTTTTTCCTTCTTTGGGGTTAAAACAAAAACACTACTGGATCTCCCTCATGGGCTTGTTTGGAGGCTCGGCCCTGCAGTATGGACACAAATTTCTACTACTCCGCATGCCTTGCCTCTTTCTAGAACTCATCTATGGATCTCAAGTTTGTTCAGGAAGAGTCCGGAGGCGCGGGGAGCATTTCTTCTGAAGTGTTGGGAGGACTACTGCCTCCAGAGCCGGCAGCCTGAGCAGTGGGGTTGCTGCCTCACCTCTACTTCTCCAAGGGAAAGGACTGCACCTGCTCTTGTGCCCTTCAAAGAGCAAGCCGTGTGAAGGTGGAAGTCTTTAGACAAGGCAGAGCTACCCCTGCATCAGCTGGCATAATACATTTCAGGGCAGGTGTACCATGAGTATGAGAGTAGATGGAAGGCTGCGGAGTGGGGTGGTCTGAAGCTACGATTCAGAAAAACAGTAGCAGCTTGTTTTAATCTGCTTCTAGCCATGTGACCTTGAACATTGTCTTCACCTCTCTGAGCCTCAGTTTTCTCATCTGCAGAGTGAGACTAAACACAGCTGACTTCTCTCAAGTGGGGAAATGTGTAGAGCGCACTCTCATGCCCTCTACCTTCCCTCTTAGAATTCTGAGAGAAGGTGGGCTGTGTCCATGGTCAGTCCCTTCTGTCTGACTAGCTATATTGCTGTTTTTCCATTGTCACTGGAACATTCCAAGGATGAATGAAGGGTGTGGGATCAAGCAGAGAACAAACGTAAGCAAGAACAAGCATGTAGACTAATATACAAACTTCTGACCCAGTCCTACAAATGGAAAATACCACACAGAGGGAACGAAACCAAATCACCCTGACATGCAATCAGATACTGGTGCAGGTGGACAAGAGCCCTGGTTGCTTTTTATTTTTTCTTCTCTTTTCAATTTCTTTCTTTTTCTCTTTCTTTCTTTTGTTCTTTTGTTTTTATCATTCTTTTTCAAAAAAGAAAAATTAACTTTGTGAAATTGGGGGTCAAGCTTTTCATTTGTCAGCAGCTGAAGTTCCCTTGAAGATATTAAGAAACACCTTCTATAAAATGACTTCCTGAAGAGGAGACATCTGAGCTAAACAAGTGTGCACCTGGGTCCTTGCTCTGCACACTCACTAACGGTGTGACTTTGGAAAAGTGCCCTAATAGAGCCTGAGTTTTTCAACTCCAAAGAGAAGACAACAATTCTTGAGAGCACGGTTTGGGCAGTCATTACTATTTCCCCTTTAGGGGCAAGAGAAGATTTAACTTCACTGTCCCCTTGAAGTTAAATGTGGCCATGTGATTTTCTTTGGCCGATGGAATATGATTTCTCATTTTAAAAATAGAAAGAGAGAAAGAAAAATAGAAGGACGGGAGGAAGGAAGGGACGGAGGGAGGGAGGGAGGGAGGAAAGCCAACAGATGCTTTAAGTCTCAGTGTACCAATCACATTTCCTTCCCACTGGTGCCATGATTGTAGAAGCTACGGTTAAGATGTTGCCTTGCTTAGCCTGGGTCTCAGAGGTCTCTGAGGAGCAGAGCACCCACCACTCCTGTTGGATGTGTAGCATCTTTTGCTGTGTTAAGCCACTGAGATTTGGGTTTGTTTATTAATGCAGAAAAACCTAGTACACCATGACTGAAACAGTGGTTGTTACAATAAAATATGATGGTATTTGTAGATACAAGTTGGCAGTGGCAATGTGCTCGAGAAGCCTTGCTATTTCACTATCCAGAGGTAATTGTATTGATTAGCCCAAGTTAAGGGGTAAATTCTGGGCACGGGTCAGGCAGGCCACAGAAAGCTGCAACTTAATCCAGACTACTTGTCTCCACCAGGGGGCAGAATCAGGAAAATCCTAAAAAATCTCCCCCAGTAGTTCTGCCTTGGTGACCAAAATATTCCATCTACCTTTGAATAAGCTCCAGATAAAGGGTCAATTGATGTCCTAAAAGGGGAGAGGCCTAGGGAGATTTCACAGGCTCTGGGGACTTGAGTGATGCTCAGGGATGAGCAGGCACAGTAGTGGGAGGGGTCTCGAAGAGCAGCAATTTAGAATGAGGCCTGCATTGTGGTGGGGGGAGGGGGCATCCTTGGCAGTGGGAAGTTTAAGGTCACCTCGGTATGTGGTCCCTGTCTCTCCTTTCTTGCCTTAGTAGTTTTCTTCCTCACACCTTCCGTGATAACTTCTCAACTCCAGGCTTCCATTTCCTGGATATCCTAGCAGACTCTTCAAGTCAGTGTGTGATGGAGGGAACCATCACCTCCCACAACCAAAACCGCTGTCTCCTTATTCCAAGCTCCATACCTGGGTGAAGGGCAGCTGTCTTCCCAATCGCTTAGGCTTAAAATCGCAGAATTCTTATGGCCTCTTGGGACACTCTCTTTTCTTCCTGTTAATGTGAAAGGGGAGAATGTAAACAAGAAAAACAACTGAAAGTTCTGTACAGGCCAGGTAAGGTGTGGTTCAGTCTTAATGTGAATTTGTTCCTTTGAGAATTTGTGTTTGGGGGGAATGTCTCTAATTGTAGATTCAGAAAATAGGACATGGACTGCCTAATTCTTTCAGGCCATAATAAAGAGCTATTGCTGGTCAATGAAATTTTAAAATGTAACATATATATATATATATATATATATAATTTTCCACATAGCAAAAGACCAATGATTTAAATGAGATGCTGATTCCACAAAAGATGCAATGAGGAAGGGCACACTAAATGCAACTATAAATCCTGGACAGAATGGAGGGAGTAGCTCTCTGAGGGCCCTGAAACATAAATTGTAGCAGGCAGATTGGGGGAAGGACACCAGGATTCAAAGTTCCACTAAGTCAGCAGTGAGTTTGCCATTTTTTTCCTCTAGTGTTGCCCAGTCTGGACTCAAAGGCAGCCAGAAACTCAGAAGTGTGCCCCAGGGGCCGACAGAAATAGCTCCAAGAGAGTCCTCTGTTTCTGGTCCAAGAACTAAGAAAGGGGACTCCTAAGAGTCAGAGAGAAAGAGAGGGGAAATCCTCGGGTTTTTGTCTCTTTTTTTCCTTCTTTTCAGCCTCTCCCACAGGCAGCAGTGGTGGTGGGGATGGGAGCGGGGGTGGTGGCAGTGGTGATGGGCAGGCACCTAAAGCCCTGAGGGAGGAAGGAGAACCATTCTGTTTGACCAGAGGAGCAGTGATCAGAAGAAGGTGAGCAAGTCTCCATTCCTTTTTTTCCTCTCTCTGTCCTCCTACCACTCGACTCCAGACACAGTAACAGTCACAGGAAGTATGTGGCAGAGCTAGCAAACTATAGACCAAGCCTGCTGGCTAAAGGACGAGGAAGAAGGCTCCAAGGAGCCAAAAGGTGTGGGCAAGACCATGGAGAATAGGGATATTAAGAAAGAAATCCATGAACTTAATGTATTAACTCCTGGGTTCACCTCCAAGCTGAACATGTATGGATCTGACTTTAAAAAGTATACCACAGGTTTAGAGAACTGAACTACAGGTTAGACCAAGATTCTGCCCCAAGACTGCCCACTGGGTGGCACACACACAGGACAGATGTGAATAATGCTGCACTTTGAAAACAGAACTGGTATTGGAATCATAGCCCACAGAGGCAGTTCCACAGAGGTTGGAACTTACAGCCAGGATATAACGTGGTTAATTGCCTGCTTCAAAAAAACAAGCAAACAAAAACAACAATGTTTCTTTAAACCAGATTTAAACCAGACTCAGAGTCTCATAATATCTCAAAATATCAAGGATATAGGCCAAAATTTCTCAGCATATGAAGAATCATGAAAGTCTCAACTAACAAGGAAAGAGAAGATCAACAGATATTAACCCTGAGAAGATGCAGATGTTAGAATAATCAACGATTTTTAAAGCAGTGATTGTAACTATGCTCAAAGAAGTAAGGGTAAGCACTCCAGAAACAAAAGAAAAACAGAAGGTCTCTGGAAAAAAAAGGAAGATATAAAAACAAATGAAATGGAAATTTTGGAACTGAAAAGTACGATAGTTAAAGTATTGACTTTAGTACAGTAAGTCCCATACATATGAACCTTCAAGTTGCGAGCTTTCAAAGATACAAACGGGCATTTGCATGTCCAGTCACGTAAGTTAGTTCACGTGTCTGGTGTACATTGTTACATGAGTGCATCCTCTACAAGTGGTTGTACTTTTGTGTACTTTACTGTACAGTACTGTATAGAGTACAGTAGTACAGTATCTTTAGTTCAAGCCCAGGGTATCCAGAAGCAAGTGTAAAAGCAGCGGTGATGTAGCTGGTACTGCTAAGAAGTGCCAAGAGATAACAATGGAAACAAAAGTGAAAATAATTGAGAGAGTGGAGCGAGGCAAAAAGATGGTGGACATCGCTTGTTCTTATAACATGAATTGTTCAACCATTGGCATGATTCTGAAGAACACGGACAACATCATGGAACATGTGAAGTCTGCTGTGTCAAGGATGTCAACAATAATATCGAAGAAGCATGGAAAAGAGATGGAGGAGATGGAGAAACTTCTCAGTGTGTGGATGCAGAATCAGCATCAGCGTCAAGTCCCTCTCAGCTTAATGCCAATTCAAAAGAAAGCTAAAAGCCTTTATGAAGACTTGAAGAAACACAGTGAAGAATCAGAGGGCACATTTTTTAATGCCAGCCATGGCTGGTTTCATCAGTTCAAGGCTAGAGCCAACAATCACAACGTAAAAGTAAGTGTCAAGGCAGTGAGTGCAGATACAGTAACTGCCCGGGAATTTCCTGAAATGCTTCGAGAAATTACTGATGAAAGCGAGTATTTACCTGAGCAGGTTTTTAATGTGGATAAGACAGGACTGCACTGGAAGAGGATGCCAGACTGAAGTTACATCAGTAAGGAGGAAAAGTTGATGCCAGGCTATAAAGCAGCAGAGGATAGGCTAACTGTTGTTTGGTGGCAATGCTTCCAGTGATATGAAGGTGAAGCCTCACTTAGTTTATCATTCAGAGAACCCAAGAGCCCTTAAAACCAGAGCCTAGGAGTACGGGGCCATCGCAATGGGTTAAAAGAAACCCTAAAAGTTAACTCTTACTCCTGGGAGACTCCGGTGGGGTACAAATGCTGGGTGAGTCCAGCACATCCTCAGTACATTCCCTAGGACAGAGACCCAGGCCTGGAGATAACGTGCTAGATGCGGTCTGCAGCATCACCATCTGGGAGAACAGGAGGGGAGAGAAGCCTTTAACAATCTGCCATTACCCCAAAGAGGCCTCACTTAGCCAGAAGATAATATGCTACCCTGGAATTGTGTGTTACAACACAAGAAAGGAGCCACATTTTCACAAAACATGTGGGTTCATGTTTGTTTCATTAAAAAATTGGGCTGCATCAGAAAGACAATATCCAGCCTCATCCACCATAACACAGGCACCAGTCCACTCCACCAGGAAGCCTACACAACCCACTGAACCAACCTTAGCCATTGGGGGCAGACAAGAAAAAAAATGGAAAGTACGAACCTGCAGGCTGCAAAAAAGAGACCCCAAACACACTAAGTTAAGCAAAAGGAGAAGACAGAGAAACACACAGCAGATGAAGGAGCAAGGCAAAAACCCACCAGACCAAACAAATGAAGAGGAAATAGGCATTCTACCTGAAAAAGAATTCAGAGTAATGATAGTAAAGATGATCCAAAATGTTGGAAACAGAATGGAGAAAATACAAAAAACGTTTAACAAGGACCTATAAAACTAAAGAGCAAACAGACAATGAAGAACAACACAAAAAATGAAACTAAAAATTCTCTAGAAGGAATCAGTAGCAGAATAACTGAGGCAGAAGATGGGAAAGTGAGCTGGAAGATAAAATAGTGGAAATAACTACTGCAGCGCAGAATAAAGAAAAAAGAATGAAAAGAACTGAGGACAGTCTCAGAGACCTCTGGGACAACATTAAACACACCAACATTCGAATTATAGGGCTCCCAGAAGAAGAAGAGAAAAAGAAAGGGACTAAGAAAATATTTGAAGAGATTATAGTTGAAAACTTCCCTAATATGGGAAAGGAAATAGTCAATCAAGTCCAGGAAGCACAGAAAGTCCCATACAGGATAAATCCAAGGAGAAACACGTCAAGACACATATTTATCAAACTATCAAAAATTAAATACAAAGAAAAAATATTAAAAGCAGCAAGGGAAAAACAACAAATAACACACAAGGGAATCCCCATAAGGTTAACAGCTGATCTTTCAGCAGAAACTCTGCAAGCCAGAAGGGACTGGCAGGACATAGTTAAAGTGGGGAAAGGGAAAAACCTACAACCAAGATTACTCTACCCAGCAAGGATCTCATTCAGATTTGACGGAGAAATTAAAAACTTTATAGATAAGCAAAAGCTAAGAGAATTCAGCACCACCAAACCAGCTCTACAACAAATGCTAAAGGAACTTCTCTAGGCAGGAAACACAAGAGAAGGAAAAGACCTACAAGAACAAACCCAAAACAATTAAGAAAATGGTTAATAGGAACATACATATCGATAATTACCTTAAATGTAAATGGATTAAATGCTCCAACCCAAAGACATAGACTGGCTAAGTGGATACAAAAACAAGACCCATATATATGCTGTCTACAAGAGACCCACTTCAGACCTAGGGACACATACAGACTGAAAGTGAGGGGATGGAAAAAGATATTCCATGCAAATGGAAATCAAAAGAAAGCTGGAGTAGCAATTCTCACATCAGACAAAACAGACTTTAAAATAAAGATTATTACAAGAGACAAAAAAGGACACTACATAATAATCAAGGGATCGATCCAAGAAGAAGATATAACAATTGTAAATATTTATGCACCCAACATAGGAGCACCTCAATACATAAGGCAAATGCTAACAGCCATAAAAGGGGAAATCAACAGTAACACAATCATAGTGGGGGACTTTAACACCCCACTTTCACCAATGGACAGATCATCCAAAATGAAAATAAATAAGGAAACACAAGCTTTAAATGATACATTAAACAAGATGAACTTAATTGATATTTATGGGACATTCCATCCAAAAACAACAGAATACACTTTTTCTTCTCAAGTGTTCATGGAACATTCTCCAGGATAGATCATATCTTGGGTCACAAATCAAGCCTTGGGAAATTTAAGAAAATTGAAATCATATCGAGTGCCTTTTCCAAACACAACACTATGAGAGTAGATATCAATTACAGGAAAAAAAATCTAAAAAATACAAACACATGGAAGCTAAACAATACACTAATAAATAACCAAGAGATCACTGAAGAAATCAAAGAGGAAATCAAAAAATACCTAGAAACAAATGACAATGAAAACACGATGACCTAAAACCTATGGGATGCAGCAAAAGCAGTTCTAAGAGGGAAGTTTATAGCAATACTGTCCTACTTCAAGAAACCAGAAACATCTCAAATAAACAACCTAACCTTACACCTAAAGCAAATAGAGAAAGAAGAACAAAAAAACCCCAAAGTTAGCAGAAGGAAAGAAATCATAAATATCAGATCAGAAATAAATGAAAAAGAAATGAAGCAAACGATAGCAAAGATTAATAAAACTAAAAGGTGGTTCTTTAAGAAGATAAACAAAATTGATAAACCATTAGCCAGACTCATCAAGAAAAAAAGGGAGAAGACTCAAATCAATAGAATTAGAAATGAAAAAGCAGAAGTAACAACTGACACTGTAGAAATACAAAGGATCATGAGAGATTACTACAAGCAACTATATGCCAATAAATTGGACAGCCTGGAAGAAATGGACACATTCTTAGAAAAGCACATCCTTCTGAGACTGAGCCAGGAAGAAACAGAAAATATAAACAGACCAATCACAAGCACTGAAATTGACACTGTGATTAAAAATCTTCCAACAAACAAAACCCCAGGACCAGATGGCTTCACAGGCGAATTCTATCAAACATTCAGAGAAGAGCTAACACCTATCCTTCTCAAACTCTTCCAAAATATAGCAGAGGGACGAACACTCCCAAACTCATTCCATGAGGCCACCATCACCCTGATACCAAAACCAGACAAAGATGTCAGAAAGAAAGAAAACTACAGGCCAATATCACTGATGAAAACAGATGCAAAAATTCTCAACAAAATACTAGCAAACAGAATCCAACAGCACATTAAAAGGATCAAACACCATGATCAAGTGGGGTTTATCCCAGAAAAGCAAGGATTCTTCAGTATACTCAAATTAATCAGTGTGATAAACCACATTAACAAACTGAAGGATAAAAACCATATGATCATCTCAATAGATGCAGAAAAAGCTTTTTACAAAATTCAACACCCATTTGTGATTTAAAAAAAAAATCCCTCCAGAAAGTAGGTACAGAGGGAACTTACCTCAACATAATAAAGGCCATATATGACAAACCCACAGCAAACATCATTCTCTGTTGTGAAAAACTGAAACTATTTCCTCTAAGATCAGGAACAAGACAAGGTTGTCCACTCTCACCACTATTATTCAACATAGTTTTGGAAGTTTTAGCCAGAGCAATCAGAGAAGGAAAAGAAATAAAAGGAATCAAAATCAGAAAAGAAGTAAAGCTGTCACTGTTTGCAGGTGACATGATACTATACATAAAGAATCCTAAAGATGCTACCAGAAAACTACTAGAGTTAATCAAGGAATTTGGTAAAGTAGCAGGATACCAAAGTAATGAACAAAAATCTCTTGCATTCCTAACACTAATGACAGAAAATCTGAAAGAGAAATTAAGGAAACACTCCCGTTTACCACTGCAACAACAAGAATAAAATACCCAGGAATAAACCTACCTAAGGAGACAAAAGACCTGTATGCAGAAAACTGACAAAAGAAATTAACGATGATATAAATAGATGGAGAGATTTACCATGTTCTTGGATTGGAAGGATCAACATTGTGAAAATGACTATACTACCCAAAGCAATCTACAATTTCAATGCAGTCCGTGTCAAACTACCACTGGCATTTTTCACAGAAGTAGAACAAGAAATTGCACAATTTGTATGGAAACACAAAAGGCCCTGAATAGCCAAAGCAACCTTGAGAAAGAAAAATGGATCTGCAGGAATCAAGCTCCCGGACTTCACACTATACTACAAAGCTACAGTAATCAAGACAGTATGTTACTGGCACAAAAACAGAAATATAGATCAATGGAACAGGATAGAAAGCCCAGAGATAAACCCACATACACATGGTCACCTTGTTTTTGATAAAGGAGGCAAGAATATACAATGGAGAAAAGACAGTCTCTTCAATAAGTGGTGCTGGGAAAACTGTACAGCTACATGTAAAAGAATGAAATTAGGACACTCCCTAACACCATACACAAAAATAAACTCAAAATGGATTAAAGACCTAAATCTAAGGCCAGACACTGTAAAACTCTTAGAGGATAACATAGAACACTCTATGACATCAGTCACAGCAAGCTCCTTTTTGACCCAGCTCCTAGCGAAATGGAAATAAAAACAAAAATAAACAAATGGGACCTAATGAAACTTAAAAGCTTTTGCACAGCAAAGGAAACCATAAACAAGATGAAAAGACAACCCTCAGGATTGGAGAAAATATTTGCAAATGAAGCAACTGACAAAGGATTAATCTCCAAAATTTACAACAGCTCAATATCAAAAAAAACAAACAAACAACCCAATCCAAAAATAGGCAGAAGACTTAAACAGACATTTCTCCAAAGAAGATATACAAATTTCCAACAAACATATGAAAGGATGCTCAACATCACTAATCATTAGAGAAATGCAAATCAAAACTACAATGAAGTATCACCTCACACCGGTCAGAATGGCCATCATCAAAAAATCTACAAACCATAAATGCTGGAGTGGGTGTTGAGAAAAGGGAACCCTCTTACACTGTTGGTGGGAATGTAAATTGATACCACCACTATGGAGAACAGTATGGAGGTTCCTTAAAAAAGTAGAAATAGAACTACCATACGAGCCAGCAATCCCACTACTGGGCATATACCCTGAGAAAGCATGATTCAAAAAGAGTCATGTACCACAATGTTCATTGCAGCTCTATTTACAATAGCCAGGACATGGAAGCAACCTAAGTGTCATCAACAGATGAATGGATAAAGAAGATGTGGCACATATATACAGTGGAATATTATTCAGCCATAAAAAGAAACGAAATTGAGTTATTTGTAGTGAGGTGGATGGACCTAGAGTCTGTCATACAGAGTGAAGTGAGTCAGAAAGAGAAAAACAAATACCATATGCTAACACATATATATGGAATCTAAAGAAAAAAAAAGGTTCTGAAGAACCTAGGGGCAGGACAGGAATAAAGATGCAGACGTAGAGAATGGACTTGAGGTCACAGGGAGGGGGAAGGGTAAGCTGGCACGAAGTGAGAGAGTGGCATCGACATATATACACTACCAAATGTAAAATAGCTAGTGGGAAGCAGCCACATAGCGCAGGGAGATCAGCTCGGTGCTTTGCGACCACCTAGAGGGGTGGGATAGGGAGGGTGGGAGGGAGGGAGACACAAGAGGGAGGAGATATGGGGATATATGTATATGTATAGCTGAATCACTTTGTTATACAGCAGAAACTAACACACCATTGTAAAGCAATTATACTCCAATAAAGATGTTAACAAAGAAACAAAAAAACAAAAAAAAAACAGAGCCAAGGGCTCTCTTCCTGTTGTGTGGAAGAGCAACCCCAAAGCTTGGGTTACACAGGCCATTTTCCAGGACTGGTTTGTCCACCACTTTATCCCTGAGGTAGAGAAATATTACTTGGAGAAAGATGTCCTATTCAACATTCTTTTGCTCCTCAACAGTGCTCTGGGCCACACCCCATTCATGGATGACTTTCATCCCAACATCAAAGTAGTGCATCTGCCACCGAATACTATGTCGCTCATCCAGCTTATGGACCACAGAGTTATGACGACTTTCAAGAAATATTATTTACGTTACACTTTTCATCAGGCAGTAAAGGCTAAAGATGAATCAGGAACAACCCTGTGACAATTTTGGAAGGACTATAACATCTACAAGACCATAAAAAACATTGACTTTGCTTGGCGTGACGTTACAGGCTTCACCCTCAATGTGCTTTGGAAGAACCTTTGCCCACAGTTTGTTCACGATTTTCGTGGATTTGGGAAGCTGGATGAAGAGTCCCAAGAGGTCTTCAGCAACTTAGTGACCCTCAGCAAGAAGATGGAGCTAGATCTGCAAGTGGACGCTGTCACTGAACTCCTTGCTGTTCAACATGAGGAGCTTACTAATGAAGACCTGATGGCATTGGAGGCCCAGAGAAAGGCCGAAGAGAGCCAAGAGGAAGAAGTAGTAACTGAAGAACCGAGGAGATTCACGACTCAGGAAATGAAAGGGGATTTTCTTTATTTGAGGAGGCACTGTTAGTTTTTGAGGCACAGGACCCGAACATAGAATGATACATGAAGGTTGCAATAGCCATTCAGAATGTAATCCAGTGCTACTGTGTCATTCATTGAAGACGAGAAAAGAGCTACTACCCAGACATCACTGGATCGTTTTTCCAAGAGGGTAGATAGAATTGAATCCAGCAAGGAACCAGAACCTGTGCCATCACTGTCAGGCGTGAGTGAAATTGCAGCTTGCCCTCTGTCTCCTATTGCTGACGATCCTTCAGCTCTACTGTCTCCCACCTCCTCTCCCCCCTCCAGTAACGCTTCTTGCCTGTTCACTCGATGTCAGCCCCTGTATGCCAGCTGTTGTACTGTACTACTGTACTTTGCAAAGTACTGTACTGTAAGATTTAAAATGTTTTCTTTATTTATTTTTATTTTTTTGCGGTACGCGGGCCTCTCACTGTTGTGGTCTCTCCCGTTGCGGAGCACAGGCTCCGGACGCGCAGGCTCAGCGGCCATGGCTCACGGGCCCAGCCACTCCTCGGCATGTGGGATCTTCCCGGACCGGGGCACGAAACCGTGTTCCCTGCATCGGCAGGCGGACTCTCAACCACTGCGCCACCAGGGAAGCCCTTTATGTATTATTTTTGTGAAAAGTATTTTGTAAACCTATTACAGTACAGTACTATATAGCCGATTGTGTTAGTTGGGTACCTAGGCTAAATTTGTTGGACTTACGAACAAATTGGACTTACGAACGCGCCTCAGAGCATATGTAGAGGACTTACTGTACAAGGAAAACTACATTGCATAATGATAAAAGAGCCAATTCACAAAGAAGAGCAATCCCAAATGCATATGTACCCACAACAGAATTTCAGAATACAAAAAACAAAAACTGATAGATCCAAATGGAGAAATGACAAATCCACAATTAGAGCTGAAGACCTCAAAACTCCTCTCTCTGTAATTGATAGTATAAGTAGAAAGAAAATCAGCAAAAACAGAAGAACTGAGCAATGCCATCAACCAATGGAATCTAATTGATATTTGTAGACCCCTCCACCCATCAGCAGAATACACATTCCTTTCAAGTACACATGGATCATTTGGGGGCTCCTTTGCACAAGACAACTCTTCCCCCAGGGAACAAATGGAGATGTGATGGATGGTGAGAGTATAGCAGTGGAGAGGCATTTTCTAACTTCACAATCTAGCCTCCCAGAGGACACTGTGGGACCATGGGCAGTGCAAACTTTGAAATGAAAAGGCAGTTCTCATTTTAATCCAATTGCAAGCAGCTTAAAGAATCGAGCACAAATTCATTTGCATAGAATTGTTGAAACAAGTTTGATCTGATCAGACCAGGGCTGCAGGTTTGTAGGTGTCTGGTTTTGAAACACAAAATCCAGTATTTACTTTCAGTCTCTGAAATACATTTTTAAAATGTTGTTCATACAAATTACCATTCCACTTCAATTTTACTATTAATTGTATTATAACTTGTATTCTCATTCAGTTTCGACACCCTTTTGTTCTCCTTCTGTACTAGTTTGCCATTTGGATAAATAAGTATGATTAGGTATCCGTTCAGGTGGCTCCTAGGTCACCAACATAGTTCTGAATTTATTCATTTTTGCACTGTCCATCAGTATCAAATTATGATTTAATCCAGAAATTATTTGAAAAAAATATGAAAAGGTTTTTATTAGAGAGCTATATTCAGATCATGGAAAGATGGTTCAACAGTTCATGAGTCAACATATTTTCCATAAAAGCAGCACCACCTTGGGACAGAGTCCCCACAGATCTGGAGAAATCATTTCTCTTTGAAAATGTCTGCTGTTGTAGGTCTAGCTCCTCATTAATTACTTTTGATGAAGCAATTCAAATCTGGGTAATGACCCCATGAAAAAAGACATTCTCCCAAAAGACCAGTGAAAAGGTCAGAGCCTGGTCATGTAGTTCACTTTCACTGAGGGAATCTCTTCTCTAGATGACTGGGGAAATTTTATTTTTGCAGACAACCTGCCTCAACTTGATTAAAACTTGGGAAATTCAACAGTGTAAGAAATAATTTTAATGCTGAGAGAAATCTGTAGACGAATGGACATTACAGACTGCTGAATCAGTAAAGAGCTTGCTTTGGATTTTATATACCTCTTAATGATCTATGAAAGCAAAAGGTAAATTATAAGATATAATGTATAATGACATCTATAACCTATCCATCTTTTTCCTCCATAAATAGTTAATAATATATTTTTTAAGCAATGGTGCCAGATCTGGTTTAAACTGGCTAAAGCTGGTTTTAATCAGCAAGGGCAACACTACTGAAATCAGAGCTGATTTGATCCAACTTGAATCAAGCTACTTTGACAAATGTGATTTTATCTTTTAATTTTTATTGGAGTATAGTTGCTTTACAATGTTGTGTTAGTTTCTGCTGTACAGCAAAGTGAACCAGTTATACATATATCCCCTCTTTTTTAGATTTCCTTCCAACAAATGTGACTTTAAACTGGTTTAATTTAGTTAGAATCTGTTTGCTCTGCTAAAAATCATTTTTTATTTTTTTTTCCCCTAATATGAAGCAGTGTCACCTGGCTGAATCCAGTTTCCTCCTTCTGAACCATTGTGACTCAATTCATGTTGGTCTGACCCAGTAAGGACAAGTTAGAACCAAGCTCATCTGGTCTCAATCATCATGAATTGCTCTGAATCTAATTTGTCCTAAGTTGGAATGTTTTATCCTGCTTGACCTGGGTTTATCCAATTTGAACCAGGAATGTTGGTTTTGACCTGGTTAGAACCAGTTAAAAACTGATTTTGACCAATTTGGAATCTGTTTGCTACTTTGGTTACTGCTGAGAACAAGTTGGTTTCTGTTAGAAATCTGACATTCAGAAATGGCTCAGCTAGTCAGAGCCTACTGTGAACCACACTTATTCAGATGAAGTCAGAACTCTTCAGTCTAATCTGAAACACTGAAAAAAAAAATGGGGATGAAAAAACCTATAGGTTAGGGATTAAAAGGGGTGGGGGAGAGAATGGAAGATATTGCATCTATACTCTTATAGGTTAAAATGGGAGACTCAGGGTCAACAGATGATTTTTTAAAATATGGATCGGGCTTCCCTGGTGGCACAGTGGTTGAGAGTCTGCCTGCTGATGCAGAGGACACAGGTTCGTGCCCTGGTCTGGGAAGATCCCACATGCCGCGGAGCGGCTGGGCCCGTGAGCCATGGCCACTGAGCCTGCACGTCCGGAGCCTGTGCTCCGCAACGGGAGAGGCCACAACAGTGAGAGGCCCGTGTACTGCAAAAAAAAAAAAAAATATGGATCAAGGTCCCAGAAGAGGTATGAGGGCCTAGAATAAAGAGACTGGGTCAGAAACCAAGTAGGGACAAAGGTATGTTGCAATTAGATTGGAGGGAATTATATGGATGTGGTATCAGTTTTAATAGCATATGAAGACAATTTTAATTTTTATCACAGCACTGTGACTTTGGTTAAACGATTTATGTAGCTGATTATATTCTTTTGACAATTCTGTCAGTTTCCCAATAGCTACAGTTTTCCCCCTTGAGGCATCTGGAGAGCACACTCACATCTGTGTCCTATCCTCATCATACCACACTTGTCCCCAAGGAAGCATGTGAGGACGAGAGAAGGGCTAGAGGCCGCAAGCGAAGACAAGTTGCCAGAGTTCACAATGGCCCCCTCAGGAGACCCTACTGAAAGGACTCATGTTCTGGACTTGTAGCAGATGATCACCTCTTCACCACTTCCTGCTGTCATGTAAGAAAGTGTCAGGGCTGTGGCAAAGGCAATCATCACCAGCCCTTCAGTAGAAGTGACCCTCGTGTTAGGGTGACCATATGTCCTCACATGCCGAAGACAATTATGGTTTACATCTGAGTTCCCAATGTCATTATTAATAGTGGCTCCTATCTCTCCCTAAGTTGTTCCAGTTTGGGCAACAAATTATGTGATCAAGCTACCTGGGGCCCTATCTCCTCCTGCCTACGACTCTCTACCCCTTTCTCTTTTCTCTTCTGCAGAGATTGCATCCATTCTCATAGCTTAAAATTCCCTCTCTCCAGAATTTTCATCTCCATCTTTTTTTCCCTGGGATTCAGTTTGTAATCTCCACTGGATATTAAAATAATAATTCACTCGGTGCTGGTAGAAATGACCCAGAACCGACAGGTGTTGTTTTGGCCTCATTCACCTCTGCCACCCAGAAACGTGTCACCTGAGTACTTATTGAGCCCAGTCCCCACACTAAAAAGAAAGATGGGAAATATTTGTTGCCATGTTGGAAAATAAAAGGGTATTTGCACATGTTGCTAGGGTTCCTCTGGAAAACATCCATCCAAGAATCGTTCCAGAAATTCCACTTCAAGGTGTGTGTTTCTTTAAGGAAACATTGTGCTGCTGAGAAGGAACACCCTGCAAGGTGTCACTAGCTGTAGGCATTGCTACGGCAGATGGGCCTTATTGTGGAACAGCAAAGGAAGAGCCATGGGGGAAACACATGAGCGGGCAGGGCGCCCGCTCCACCTCTGAGGAAGCTGTAATCAGATAGCTGACACATTTCCAGAGTGTGCTCATTAAAGACACCAACTTCTCAGGCTCCAGACCCACAGCAAAGACATGCTGGAAGGAGAGACGTGCTCCACGCCAGGATCAGGAACCAGCCCACATTTCGGCTTGAGCCCCGAGCTCCCACTCTAGGCTGATTTGCTCCAACCTAAACCCTTGAGAGAATCGAGGTGTTTGCCTCCTTTGGGAGCCTGAGAAGAAGCTTGGAGTCAGGTCAGAGGTGGCGGTCAGCAGAGGCTGACATGCCAGCCTGGAAATGGGCAGCTTGTCCAGAGTCAAGTTTGGGCTGATTCAGAAACCTCGCCTGTGGAAAGAAGGGGATGAACTCCAGTGGGAATTTCTGAAACATGAGCTCATATTCACCGAGGAGAAGGAAGTGCTTGAGGTATGTCTATTTTTCTTTTTTTTTGACTCTGAAATATGGGCCAAACTCCATTGACAAAATGGTTTAAGACCTTTTATTGGAAAAATAAAAGTTAAAAGAGAAAAGAGAACTTGCATGGGTTGAACACCCACTGAGGGCTAGGCTCTGCTGGGTATGGTAGAGAGTGGAGTTTATTGGATCTTTACACAAACATCCAAGGGGGAGCGGCAGCTGACCTGGAGTCTCTTTAGTCAGGTATTTAATTCACCTCTCTGAGCCTTGGTTTTCACACGTGTGGAATGGGCTGACACTCCCCAACCAGTATGCACTGCAGGATGATTCAAAACATTAAATGAAATCATGGCAGAAGCTGTGAAATGTACAGCTCATTGAAATGTAATTTAACTTAAATTTGGAGGGAGGTGGGCTGACTCTTCCACTGACTCCTGGATGTTGTTCTGCTCAAGAGTTTTAGGAGAGGTGGTCTGTCATGAGTCAGGTAGACACTGAGATGAGGATTCCAGCACTTATAACTTACTTGGGGGGTGAGCTCAGGAAGCATGTGAGGGAGACAGGAGGTGAGACAGGGAAGAAAGGAAAGCTGATGACGGGTGTGTTAATGAGTGTGTTACCACTGTGGGCAACTGGGGCTCAGTCCTGCTGGGGACCCTCTGGGAAACTGTGGAACATAATTCACCTGGCACCTCTGGCCTGTCCCCTACTCGTAACGAAGCACATTCTTGGGCTGGAAATTGTCCTTAGGCAGAGACCTGGGAAAACATTCCTTGTGAGGAACTGTCTACCAATGAACTCTAGGGCAGACCCAGGGGCTGTGGTTGGGGGACCTGAAGCATCTCCTAAAGAAAGTCCCACCCTCTCGTCCAGAGAAGGAAGAAGGGAGAGCAGCAAAAGTGAAGCTGGAGAATTAAGACAGCAGGAGAACACATGGAGTTTGCCCCATGTCAAAGCCTAGATTCCAAAGATTGGAAACCTGGGCCTCCAGGAGTACAGTGCTTCTCTCTCATCCCACTTGTACTCCTCCCCTTCTCCACCCTCTACCCCACATTTGAAATAGGAATCCATTTATAGGGGCAGGGCAGGAGAATTGGAGGCCGAGAGTCCTCACAACTCTTTCCTAAGCAATCATGGCTCTTTTCAGCCCCATTAGACAATGGAAGGAGCACTTGATGGTGCCCACATGCAGAATTCTTAAGCAGGGGACCTTAAATTGATTTCATTGGGACTTTAGCTGGTAGGGAAGCTGCTTTCCTTGGGGGCAATATAATCTAGTGGTTAGGAGCGGGAGCTTTGGAGTGAGACCAGGCTGGGTTCAAGGCCCAGTTCCATCCCTTTGTAGTTGTGTAACCTTAGGCAAGTTTTCTTCATCTTTTTACGCGGAAGTTTCCTCATCTGTAAAACTGGGTAAAATACCAGTAAAGTCTCAAAGGGATGCTGTGAGAGTTAAATGAGTACGTAAAGCCCTTATCACAGTATCTGGTACATAGTAAATGCTCAATAAGTTCTAGCTATCATTATTGCTCACTCATTTAACAAACACTTCTGGAGCCTCTTCCATGTGTCAGGCCCTATTTCAGGTACTAGTGACACACTGGTGAACAAGACAGACTCAATTCTCGCCATGAAATTTAGAGGCAGACAATAAGCAAGTAAACAAATTAATAAACCTTATAATATCAGGCAATAATAAGTGCTTGAGATCTACGTAATGGGAAGAAGTAAGAATGCAAAAGATCCTGGGCAGCATTCTAGGCAGCAGGTATAGGAAATATGAAAGCCACGAGGTGAGAATAAAGTTAGTGGGTTGAGAAAAAGCAAGAAGGTTGGTGTAGTGAGAATAGGAGGGCAAGAGAGAGAGGTGAGAGTGAGAGGCAGCCATGGTAAGGACTTGGGTTTCCTTCTAAGTTTTGAGCAGGGGTTGACATGATTTGATTTGAATTTTAAAAATATCCACTTGGGTGGCCATGAAGAGAACAGACTGGGGGAGGGATGGCAAGGGAGGAAGCAGAGAGATGAGTTATGAGGCTATTCGAGTGGCTCCAGAGAGTGATGGGCGAGGCTCAGACAGGTGACATCAGTAAGAGTGGTGAGAAGGGGTTGAATCCGGGATGTATTATGCAGATGGAACCAACCAAACTCACTGATGGTTTAGATGTGGAACGTAGGGTAAAGAGAAAACTCAATTACAACTCATAGGCTTGGAGCCTGAGCATCTAGGTAAATGGTGGTGCCCTTGACTGAGAGAGGGGCGAACTGGAAAAGACACAGGCATGAGGAGGGGTTCTGGTGGGAAATTCAGAGTTCTATTTTGGACATACAAACTATGAACTGCCCAGCAGGTGTCCAAGTGGGCGTGTTAAGAAGGTATTTGGCTTAGGGGAGAGGTCAGGGCTGGAAACATGTTTGGGGGTCTTTAGAGTATGAACAGTATTTAAAATCACGAGACTGGGTAAGATCACCTAAAAGTGAGGGGAGATAGAGAACAAGTCTGATGACTGAGAGCAAGAACACCCCGACATTTAGAGGGAAGAAAGGGAAGGAGAAGCCAGTAAGGGGCATGGAAGAATAATCAGTGTATAAGTAAGCCAGGAGAATGGGCTACCTCAAATTCAAGAAAAGAAAGGGTTTCCAGAAGAAGGAAGTGACCTCCTGCATTAAATGCTAATGAGAGGTCAACTGATATGAAGATAAGAGATGACCAGTGCATTTAGCAAGATGAGAGTTGCTAATGTGCAACTGGGGCTGGTTTTCACATTTTCTGTGAGAATTCTGGCTTCATTATTACCGTGGAGACTAGAGCCTGACTGAAATGGGTCAAAGAAAGAATAGGAAGAGGGGAAGTAGAGAAAGGAGCAACAGCTGTTTTGAGGAGTTTTCCTATAAAGAAAGCAAAATAAATAAAAAATAGATAAAGAACTGGAAGTCGAGAAGAGATTTATTTATTTTTTAATATCTTAAGGGACATTACAACATATTGATATGCCAATGGGATAAACTGCTAGAAATGGGAAAGTTAATGATACCAGAGAAAGATGCAAAGTCCTTGAAAGGAAAGAAGGGATAGGACCCAGTCAACAGGTGGTGGGTTGCCCTGGCCAGAGGCAGAGGCAGAGGCAGAGGCAGAGGCAGAGGCAGAGACAGGTCATCCTTTGCAACAGGAAGAAATGCAGAGTATACAAATACAGCTACATGAAATATTTCTGTATGCTTAGGGAAATTGGTTTTTTTTCCTCTGGAAAGTTTCTGAGATTTCAACTTAAGCACCTATTCAGTGGGTCAGCTGGGGCTGGAGGTTTTGTGCTGCCTGCCAAGCAGTGATTTGGGGTTCAGAGGCAATCTCAAGAAAGCAAAACCAGGGGACCTGAGGTTACAGACCACATTCTTTTCCATTCTTGTAGGCCTTAATAAATGTTGGATTGACTTGAGTTACGAGAAACTAAAATACACTTGTTGAAGACCTCCTTAAAAGATATTTACAGGGGCTTCCCTGGTGGCGCGGTGGTTGAGAGTCCGCCTGCTGATGCGGGGGACACGGGTTCGTGCCCCGGTCCGCGGGGGAACCCACATGCCACGGAGCGGCTGGGCCCGTGAGCCATGGCCACTAAGCCTGCATGTCTGGAGCCTGTGCTCCGCAACGGGAGGGGCCCGGAAAGAGAGGGGCCCGCACCCCAAAAAAAAAAAAAAAAAAAAAAAAAAGATATTTACAGATGGTGCAGAAAGCCATTAATTCTGGGGAATGAATATAGCTCCCACAGTCTACTGAGCAAATCTGTCTGCAGATGGGAAACGTGTAAGGATAGAACCCTCCACCAATGTGGGCTGGGATTGGTCCATCGACTTGTCCTCTGTTCAATAATATGCCATCTTCTTAGTCCTACTTACTGATCTTACCATGTTAGATGGCAAGCTCCCTGAAGGAAGAGGTTGTGTCTTAGTCAGTACTCTATGGCTTCTCCCAACCACCCCAGGTGCACAGCCAGTGTGTGTCAGTGCAAATGATGGGGTCTCTTCTCACAGTCATTGGAGATGGGAAGCAGATCCTCTAGATATGAAAGGAGACCTTCTTCACATCATGGTTCCTTAAAGGCTTCTGACCCCAAATACCTCAGATAAAGAGACTTTTGAAGTTAACAATGAGGAAAAGCTGCCAGATAGGAAAGTCGGGAGTTCTAATATACTCCTCTGATCATCTAGCACTTCCTGTAGTGGTAATAATGAGATTTTCCGATTTTCCTACTAAGCTTGTAATGTTGGAAGGATGGCGGGCACATTAGCCAAAAGTCTTACTCACAGCCTATCCATCATGCAGAGGCGGAACACGTTGAGTGGTTTCTCTTTTTGGACCTGAAGCTACTTGTAAGAACCCACCTATAGCAACCCATGAAGGTCCATGCTGGGTCAACAATCATGAGTGGTCCCTCGATCCTATTCCACTGTTCAGTGGGGGTGATAAGACTTCTATCAGCAAAAAGCTCTTAGGGCTTCCTGGCCCCTCATGCATGGACATCTCTCTTTCCTTCTCCTACCACTCCCTTAGGTCCTGCGGCCACCAAGACACCTCTGTTCCTTTATTCCCTTCACCTCCACACCCAGGAGCTCCACTTTTCTTTGGCCTTCTATGGGGCCTGTCAGACCCATGGATTATTTTCTTCCAAAGCAAATCAGGACTAGGAAATGTAGAAAACCAGCCCTTGGAGTCAAAAGTCTATAAGATAAACACATCTTCCAGACTTCTGAGAATGACCTCCTCTCAGTATGCCTCCTGTGTACTTCCCAAGGCCCCTTCTCATATCCTCACGGATGTAGGCTATGTCCACAGAAGGGAATGATGCTGGAGAAATAGGCTTGTCCTGCCAGGAAAGCCTCCACACATGAGTGGCTGTCTGGGAACCACAATGCGGTACATGGCAAGTTGCTTTCTAAGACCTTGAACAGCACATACAAGCTGAAAACTTGCTTTTCTCTGTGGGATGGTCCAGAAATGACAGCAGGCTTCTAAGCAATTCTTCATACAAGGTGGTAACTGCAGCTGGAGGAAGGAACCATGAGTGAGCAGTGCCCTCAAGCTTGGATGAGTTTGGTCTTTCAGAGCCAATCAACACATGGGGTTATGGACAGAAAAAGCTACCTTACAGAAGCTGAGGCCCACAGGCCAGTGCATGACTCTGTGTTAATAAATTGACTGCATCAGCATATCTAAGGAAAAAGTGTGTGGAAACCAGGTAAAAGTAGGTCAGCTTGGAATCTAGAAAAACCTCAGTCAGAAAGGCACACTTGGGACAAGCCCATCTATGCCCTGCTGAAGGGGTCTGTCCTGAACTGGACCTGTAGGCTACTGCATCATCGTCACTCTCCTGCTGGCTTAGGAGTTGAACTGCAAACACCCATGGAGTTCTGAGCAGCAATCACTGATAGATCCCAATACTCCTTCCTTGTCTCTGTTCTGCCTCTGCTCCATGATAGGTAAGTAGAGACTGAGAATAGCATGCACATGGGGGTAGGGTCCTGGTACAGGGAAGCAATTACTCTGTGAGACAGGGCACGGGACAGGAACAGTAGGGGTCACCAAGAATAGGTCAACAGAATTATCCAGGCTGGAATCAACACCTTCCTTTGACCCTACCTAACTGAAGAATTTTTCAAATTCTTTAGTGCAGGGGAAGCTGGTCGTTAATATTTTTTAACATCTTTATTGGAGTATAATTGCTTTCCAGTGTTGTGTTAGTTTCTGCTGTATAACAAAGTGACTCAGCTATATGTATACATATATCCCCATATCCCCTCCCTCTTGCGCCTCCCTACCACTCTCCCTGTCCCACCCCTCTAGGTGGTCACAGAGCACCGAGCTGATCTCCCTGTCCGATGCAGCTGCTTGGTCATTAATTTTAGAGCTCAGCCCTAGAGTAGGTATGGTTTAGTGTTGTGCGGGGGTCCCCAAGACCACCTCCAGGTTCAGTGATTTGCGAGGACGCACAGAAGTCAGCATATGGTCGCACTCATGGCTATGATTTATTATAGTGAAAGGATACAGAACCAAGTCAGCAAAGGGAAAAGGCATATGAGAAGTCCAGAGGAAACCAGGTGCAAGCTTCCAAGAGTCCTCTCCCAGTGGAGTCTCACGGGACAAGCTTAGTTCCTCCAGCAACAGGTTGTAATAACACATGTGAAGTGCTGTCTATCAGGGAAGCTCATTAGAAACTCAGCGTCCAAGGTTTTTTGGGGGGCTGGTCATACAGACACCCTATTGTATCAACATTCCAGACTCCCAGAAGGAAACCACGTGTTCAACAATAAACCACATTATACAAACAGGACAGGCACAGTGAGCTACCCCTATCATTTAGGGTGAGTTTTGTATCAGTCTTGGGAACTGTTTACTGGCCACGTTCCCACACACCAGCCAAGGGCCAACATGACAAGTGGGCCTTTCTAAGGACAGCAGTCTCAGGCTTGTTATGGTAACCCTTCTGCACAGGCGTATATAATTAAACTTACGTTATCTATACTGTAACGACATAAAGTTCTTATTCGAAAGTATAGGTTCAAACACATCTTTTGCTATCTTCTTAAAGTGCTAAGATAAAGCTCTTCTCCAGATAATGCTGTGGATATAGTTTTCTACCAGGAGGACCCCATGTGCTGCTGCCATCGAGAATCTAGTGCCCCAAGTTGGCAACACAGAACCTAAGCTATACCCCACACCCATTCCCGCCCTGGCCTTCTACCAGCACTGTGCACTGTGACCCCCTCCCGAATTGGACTTTAAAGCAGCCCACCTGACCTGGAATGCTAAATACCGTTCACAGAATATCCCTTTCTCATCCTTCTCTAAACCCAAACTGACCAGCATGGGGATCCCAAGTCCTGGTTCTGAGACCTGGAAGGGTCACAGCCCTCACCCTGAAGAACTGTTTCAGGGACTTTCCTGAAGCTCAGAGAGGAGCCGTTCCTTCTGAGCCCCATAAGGCTCCCTTCACATGGCTTCCTCCTTTCTCCATGCTTCAGTCTCTACCCCACCTCTTTCTACAGTAGGGACGTTATTTACTTATTTTCACTTTTCTGAAGCAAGCTGTTACTCTGGCTCAGGCTGGGTCACAGTGAAATTTTTTTTAGACAGTTTCTCAGATATATGAACTCAGCCACCCCGAAATCTACCTTGAATCTGTGCAATGGTAATGACTCAGTTGCTCTTAGACCCATGGAAATCCTAATCCCCAGCCCCATTTCACACAGTAATGACTTTTCCCAGTTTATTTTTCTTTTCTTTTTTCAAAGGACAGTGTTTAGGGAAGCAGTGAGGGGAGATTAACCCTCCTGAGTCTACCTAGCTCAATCAGTCCATTCATGGAAGCCAGATTTGGGTGCCTTTCCACATCCAAGAACATTAGCCCGGTAGGAATTCCCCTTCTGTTTTTTTCTGCCTCCAAATTTAGAATCTGGGCTGTGTGTGGGGCTGGGGGTGTTTCAGGACAAATGACATCATTTAGACCCATAGAAACAGATGTTCAGACTTTCTGTGCTCCAGAAAGTCTGGAGCACAGCTCCGTGCCATCTACTGGAATGGAAACTGACCAGGCCATCCAGAGGGAGTATCTAAGATGAGTGGGTGGGATTGTACTGCTTTTCTTTCATTAAAACAGGAAGGGCCTGGGCTGGAATATGTTAGTGAGGACATCCAGAAATGGGCATGGAAAGCAAGTGCTCAAACCCACAGTAGGTAAAAACTCCAGTCCACTGAGCAGATTTGCAAGCAAGATGCTGAAATAATTTTTCCGTTCCACTTCCCTCCCTTCTCCCCCACCTTCAGAAAGGCACAGGATATTTTTAGCAGGAAAAATAAATGCCTCATAAAAATACCATACAGGGGACATGGCACCCTCCCACCGGTTTCCAAGAGATCCCTGGAGTGACCATGAAACTAACAGACTTCAAAGCCAGTATTGGGACTGCACTTACTAGTCCCTCTGCCAGAAACGCTTTCCCCCAGATATCCTCATCATTCACCTTTCAATTTCTTCAGGTCTTAACTCACACGCTACCTTCCTGGTCACTCCTTCAACAAAATATAACCATCCTGACATTTCTGTGGTCCTTTCTTTCCTCTATTTCTCTCCTTAGTGCATGTCACCATTTACCCTACTCTAGTGTAAATGTATTTATCTTGTTTATCTGCCTCCCCACTAGAATCCAAGGTCCATAATAGCACAGATCTTTGTCTCTTTTTCTTTGCTTTTGCTGCTGCATCTCTAGTGAAATCTTTCATTGAATCGTTAGAATGAAGAATGATGAAACTGTGTGCTAAAAATCCACCATCCCTCCTGAGTTCCCTGCCGTATATGTGACACCACTACTTGTCACATCCTCCAGCTCATGCGAGGTCTCCTGAGATGCTCACACCTAACTAGACACTCAGTTGTGCCGCTTCTTCCCCCAACATGGATCCTACTTCTGCCGACTTAATTCAGTCTCTGCTTAAGTCAGAAAACCATGACAAACCTCTCAAAGTGGTGCAGGGCAAGTGGCTTTGACAAACTTCAAACCTCTGCTTCCTCATTTGTAAAGTGGGTGTAGTAACACCCCTTCCATTAGGTGGTTGTGGGGAGCTGAGGTAACCTGTCGATAGCATTTCTCCCGGTGCTTGATACAAAAGTTAACACTGCTTCCCTTCCCTACTGTGTGTGCGCCATTCTGAATGCCTCTGATGGCGGCCAGATTCTCCTGAGGGCCTCTCCCTTCAGTCCCTTCACCGAGCAATCATCTCGTCCACTACTGCACAATTTCTTCAGTTATCCTCCGGTTCAAAAATCCACATGTTCCTTCCGAAGAAGGAACCTTTCATTGGACCCAACCGCACAGAGTCAAATACAATCAAACCATATGAATTCACGTGGCCAGCACAAACAAGGTGATTTCTTAGCAGGAGGGGCTCAGGAAACCCTCCAGTGAAGATGAGGGCTCCAGCTTCCCACAAAGTGTGTGGTCAGTTCATCCGAGCTCTCTGAACCACTTGTAGACCTTCAAGCCCCATGTGCTCTTCCCTGTCTCGGAGCCAGCCTGCAAGCTACCCCCTGAGCCTAGAATACACCTTCACCAATTCAGGACCCTTCAAATAACACCATGCCCTTCAGGACCCATAAGGTAGGCTCTCCTTTGAAAAGCTCGCTGAGCTCCCTCCCAAAGGTGGCTTAGCTGCCCCTCTCCTATGCCCCCACCACCTCATCTGCTCACCCCACCGTGGCATGGACCATGCTGCGTGGCATCTACTTCCTCAACCTGGGCTGTGAGCCCTGGTGGGCAGGGACCATGTCCTATCCCTCCACGTGAACTCAGACAATATTTGGCACATGGTAGGTACTGAATAAATGAGCAAGTGAGTAAGTGAAAGAATGTATAATTCAATAAGCGAATAAAGAAATGCAACACTCTACTAAGTGGAGGTGTGTGATGGCATGAAGAGGCTGGAAAAACATGCCTCTTAGGAACAGACCCAAGATAGTACCCATCCCACAGCCTCCTCTCCCAAGTCATCCCTTCCCCCTGCACACACTTGTTCTCCCTGAGCTGCCTCACCCATCCCGGAGGCTTCCATTCCCATCTGGGTGTCAATGACTCCCGAAGCAATGGTCCCAAATTCTGTGCCAAACTTAAGACAAGCTTTTCTTGCCTAAGGATTTTCCATTTTAATTTTTGAAGACACTGCTTCCTCCATGAGAGATCTCCTGTATCTCTGCATTTGGAGAGTTTGCATTCTGGAAACAAGCAACTCTTTTCGTACAGGCCCAAACCTCCACCAATGGAAAGGCAAATCCTGCTACATCACATTCCAGAAGGATTTTAGCAGGTTTGCTGAAGCTAAAGGCATCCTCTATTCCCATGGAGATGTGGTATTTCACAGTGACAGAGGACAGAGAAGCAAAATTAAAGTTACTTGCCTTGAAATGTAGTAGAAAATGTAAAAACGCGAAGTCTAGATGTGTAGGGCAGGAGCGGGAACTTCTGGCCTCCAGCTCTTGGCTCAATTTTCTTCCAACCTTTGGCAAACACAACAAATCACGGTTACATTAATGAAGAACGATTCTTATCAGTCAGCAATCACCCAGTCTGGAAGTTATCCAGAGCCCACTGGAAGGCACTTGGGTGGTGAGACATTTTACAAGCACGTTCTCATTGTTCTACTTCATTTCAGAATTCATTCTGGCTTCTTATCTTTCAAACCAATCCTCTTTTTCTCCAGAACCTGTGTTAACTTTTAAAGGGAGTCCTTTGCTTTCCATTCTTATTTTATATTGTTGACTGAAGCCTTAAAGTCACTAGATATAAGAGCTGGAAAGACCCTGAGAGATTATCTGGTCTACCCCGCTCGTTTTATGGGTGAGGAAACTGTCAGAGGTAACTTTAACTTTGAATTTTATGAGGCCTATTTGTGTTGACAATATGATTGATTGTTCTGCTTCTGAGACTGAAGATTTGCAAGGGAAAATATTAAAAAAAAGTCAGTGCTCTTCCTAATGGGTGGGAGCATGGAGTACCAGCTCTCACTGCTGTAATTTTCCTGTACCACACCCTCTGAGGATATAATACAAGATCTCTCTACCTGGTGTAACCCAATCACAGTTGGAAGGGTTGTAGGAAGCTGCTACTCTTCTTAGAGAGGAAAGTATTGAAAGGTAGGAAGTCACTCTCTGTCCCGAGGGTGATTCAGATTGACAGAAGGGACTGCAGACCTCTGAAGCAATAAGATGTCCAGTCAGCTGCACCCACTATTCCCAAAGGGGGTTTCTCTTCGGGGTTCTGGCTGTTTGGACCTCTTTAAATGAATCTGCTCCGGTACACTATAGCTATTAAAGCCCCCTCCCCATTGAGCAGGGAGGCCACAGAAGGTTCCCTGGCAGTGAGGCATGACTTGGTTTGGAAGCAGTCTACATCCTAGGCTGTGGTGTATGACACCAGAGAGCTGAAGCTTGGATTCATTCTGGAAAAGGCACAAGGTTCAGAGCTAGAAAAGCAAAAGCAAAATCTCTAAGCAGAGCCAATGAAAAAGATCAGGAATGGGGAACTGGTTTCATGTCAACTCTGGCTGGTAGTGCCTGCCTGGAGTACTGTGTTGAGAAGGGCTGTGAGGCTGTGAGATAGTAGAAAGGAGCACTGTTATAGATTAGTGATGCCTGCATTAGGCCCAGGATGAAGAAGAACAGCAAGCATTCTAGACCTTTTCTTTTTCTTTTTTGATTTAATTTTATATAAGAATTACATATATACAGCTTTAAAAGTCAAATAGTGCTTCCAAGGTTTACAGTGTAAAACAGTAGTCCTTTTCCCACAGTCTTGCCAGCAGGCTCCCTCTCCTCATCGAAGAAACTATCTTTACAATAAACTTGGGTTAGAGGGGACTCTGGAAATATTAAAGTATGGAGATTATTATGAGAAAAATCATGGGTGATTTGAGCGTAAAAGCAAGAAGCTATTGGCCCTATTTAGAGTACATAGGAAATAAAATATAAGGCAGGAAGCTCCCTAACATAGGTCTTGGCAATGATTTTTTGAATCTGACACCAAATGCAGAAGAAACAAAAGCAAAAATAAACAAGTGGAGCTATATCAAACTAAAAAGCTTCTGTACAGTAAAGGACAATGAGAAGACAATCTACTGAATGGGAGAAAATATTTGCAAATCATATACCTGATAAGATAATATCCAAAATATATAAAGAACTCATACAACTCAGTAGTAAAAAAAAATAAACAATCTGATTGGAAAATAGGTAAAAGACTTAAATAGATATTTTTCCAAAGAAGACATACAGATGGCCAATGGGTACATGAAACAATGCTCAACATCACTAATCAAAGGGAAATGCAAATCAAACCAGTGAGATATCACTTCACACCTGTTAGAATAGCTATTATAAAAAATAAGAAATAAGTAGCTGGTGAGGATGTGGAGAAAAGGGAACCCTTGTGCATTGTTGGTGGGGATATAAATTGGTGCAGTCACTATGGAAAACAGTATGGAGGTTCCTCAAAAAATTAAAAATAGAACTACCATAAGATCCAGGAATTCCACTTTTGGGTATTTATCCAAAGAAAAGGAAAACCCTAACGTGAGAAGATATATGTACCCATGTGTTCATTGCAGCATTATTTACAATAGCCAAGAATGGAAACAACTTAAATGTCCATTGATGGATGAAGAGATAAAGAAAATGACATAGATAAATAGATAGATAGAAAATGAAGTATTATTCAATCATAAAAAATTATGAAGTCTTGCCATGTGGGACAACATGGATGGACCCCAAAGGTATTATGCTAAGTGAAATAAGTCAGACAGAGAAAAACAAATACCACATGATCTCTCTTATATGTGGAATCTAAACAGAAATGAAAACAAAAAACCAAGCTCACAGATATGCAGAACAGATTGGAGATTGTCAGAGGCGAGGGGTGAGGGTTAGGAGAAATAGGTAAAGAGGGCCAAAAGGCAACAAAACAAATCAAAACAAACAAAAAATATCCCGCGAGGCTATATTTACATTACATTCATGGAGAACTTATCCACATAGTCACTCAATAAATATTTAAAGAATGAATAAACACGATTTTAAAATTTCAACTTAATATTCTAAGAATAGAAACAGAGTTTTATAGAAAAAAAAGAAAAGAAAATATAAACTCACTTTTATCATCCAACAGGGATGACAAAATGGTAGCGTGGGTTGAATGGTAAACAATATTCACCTGTGGTAGCAAAGCCCTAAACTGACCACTTAACCATCGTCAAGGGAATGGGGTGGGGTCAGTACCTCAGGGGTGGTGGGCATGTCAGTTCCCATTACTGGTAGAGAGTGGATTGGGTGAAGCACCTGGCCACCTAATAACCTAAGATCATAGCATGAAACCAGTAGTCTAAGATGGGGGTTAAAACTCTGATGGATCAGGCAGTAGTTGGGGGCCATCACATAGGCAGGTCTGGGAATTGTTGATCACTAGGCAAAGGGAAGGCCTCTCTGTCCACTCCCGGGAGCCAGCCCAGAGGCAAGAATGCTTTAGGAGCAATCTGGACGTCTGTATGGAGGGGTGACTCGTCACTCGCAAAGCTGTTACAGATCCTCTCTCCTGATGTTCTCCCGCCCTTGTGCGTGGGCCACAGGGGAGGCTGTGAATGATGGCACAAAGTACTTTTTCTGTATCTACTCAGATAATCATCTCATATTTCTCTTGTACTCCTTAATATAGTGATTTGCATTGTTTAATTTTTCAAATGTTAAACCAACCCTACATTCCTGGAATGAAATCCTCTTGGTCATGATGTATTATTTTTTCATGTATCAGTGGATGTGATTTGCTAAAATATTGTTAAGAATTTTGGTATCTATGTTCCTGGGGGATTTGGGATTGTAATTTTCTTTCTTATAATGTCTGTTTGGTTTGGGGATCAGAGTAATGTTAACTTAAAGTCTGAGTTGGGAAGTGTTTTCAATTTTCTGGAAGAGTTTATTTAAAATTAGTTTTCTTTCTTAAATATTTGACAGAATTCACTAGTGATGTCATCTGAGTATGAAGTTTTTTTGGTGGGAAGGCTTTGAAGTAAAAATTCAGTTTCTTTAATGGATACAGGGCTATATGGGTTATCTATTTCTTCTTGAATAAGCTTTCATTGTCTGGGTCTTTCAAGGAATTGGTCCATTTCATTTAAGTTGCTGAATTTATGTCTGGAGAGTTGTTCATCATATTCCCTTTTATCCTTTAAATGTCTGTTGAAACTGTGATTACATCACTTCCTTCTCCTAGTGTCTTCTTTTTGTCTTAATCAATATGACTAGAGATTCATCAATTTTATTGACTTTTTTAAAAAACAAGTGTTACATTGGTTTTCTCTTTGAGCTTGAATTGCTCTATTTTTACTACTTTTTTAATGTGGAAACTCAGGTCATTAATTTGATACCTTTCAGACAAATTCTAAGCACTAATTTACTAGCATCCTACAATATTTGATATGTTGTGTTTCAATTTTCATTCAGTTCAAAATGCTTCCTGATTTCACTTTTGATGTCTTCTTTGATCCATGGGCTATTTAGAAGTATATTAGTTTCTAAATACTTGGAGGTTTTTCAGGTATTTTTCTCTTGTTTTCTAATTTAATTGCATTGTAGTCAGAGAACATATTTTGCATGAGTTGAATTGTTTTCAATTTATTGAGGTTTGTTTTACATCCCAGAATATTGTCTTAGTCAATATTCCCTGAGCACTTGAAAAGAATGTGTATTATGTAGCTGTTGGGTGGAGTGTTCTATAAATATGGTTTACCGTTATGGTTTGGTTTATGGCGTTATTCAAGTCTTCTATGTCCAAACAGATTTTCTACTTGTTCTATTAATTATTAAAAGAGGATGCTGAAATCTCTGATTGTAATCGTAAATTTGCCAATTTCTCCTTTCAAGTCCATTAGCTTTTTACTTGATGTATCCTGATCCTCTGTTACTTGGTGCAAAAAACATTGTTATGTCCTTTGATGAAATGACCCTTTTATCATTATTAAATGATAATCTTCTTTATCCCTGCTAAGATTATTTTCAATGACTTCTACTTTGTTTGATATTAGTGTAGCCATTCCAGCTTTATTTTGATCAGGGTTACCTTGGTATTCTTTTCCATTCTTTTTTTTTTTTTTTTTAAATATTTATTTATTTATTTGGCTGCGTCAGGTCTTAGTTGCAGCATGAGGAATCTTTAGTTACGGCATGTGGGATCTAGTTCCCCGACCAGGGATTGAACCCAGGCCCCCTGCATTGGGAGCGTGGAGTCTTAACCGCTGGACCACCAGGGAAGTCCCCTTTTCCATTCTTTTATTTTTAATCTATTGTGTCTTTATATTTAAAGTGGATTGCTTGTAGGCAGCATATAGTTAGGTGGTGTTTTTTTGTCCAATCTGACAATCTCTGCCTTTTAATTTGGTGCTTATACAATTTGTACTTTATACAATAAGTCATATGCTTCTACTTCACTATTTGATTTCTATTTGTTCCATCTGTTATTTGGGAATTTTTTCCTATTTTATTGACTTCCTTTGGATTAATTGAATATTCTTATGAACCCATTTTCTTCTTTGGGGACATTAGTTATAACTCTTTATTTTGTATACAGTAGTTGTTTTAGCAGGTATAGTAAACAGCTCTAATTATCACAATCTACTTTCAAATAGTAATATTCTGGTTACATATATGCACATAAATGTATAGATGTACATAAATGTATATAGATGTACATAAATGTATATAGAAGAGTTTCACTCTGTGTCTACACATCCTACTATTAACCAAAGACTGAGCTGGTTTTCTGTAGTTCTCTCCTCTATGGAACTCTGCCTCCACAGCTTCTAGCTCCCTCAGACTCCCAGAACTCCAATCTCTGCTCCTCAACTCAGAGAGAACACTGTGCTCTGCTTGGGAATGCCCTACACACTCTGCTCTCCAGAATGTACCTCCAGGCAGAAAGCTACAGTGATGGTAGGACTCACCTCATTGGTTTCCCTTCTCTCTGGAATCACAGGCTTCATCTTCATATCATCCTATATCTTAAAGCAGTTGCTCCACATATCCTGTCCAGTTTTTCTCATTGTTTAAGGCAGGAGGGTAAATCTGGTTCTGAGATATAGTTTTAATATTGTTGGATTAGTTTAATGAATATTTATGGAGGATTTTTGCATGCATTTTCATAATTGAACATGACTGTATATCTACAGAGGGACATTTCACTTATAAATATAAATACATACATATGTGTATATAAATATATACATGTGTATGTGTGTGTGTGTATTTCTTATCCAGTTTTGTATTCAGTTATACTAGCCTTTTAGAAGTTTTTGCTCTTTCTCTATTTTCTTGACTAAAATTAGGGGGTGTTTCTCAATTTCTTTTTTTTTATTAGTCTCCCCTTCTCCCTGGAGCCTCTTTAGATATGTTTTTTTTTCTAATCCCCCACCTTGAAATTTTAATACCATAGAAATACTGTATATCTGTTTATGAACCGTGACCCTTTGGAGGACCACAGTATTTTAATACCTAAGATTTTTCCCCTTCTCCCCAAACCAGTGGATTTTGATCCCTTTGAGAATACATGAAGTAGGGAATTACCTGTTCCTTACAAGTTTGTAAAGCTTTCATCTAAAAAACTTTCTGGGCTGCAGCCTTTTGGAAAAGGAAATCTTTGATTACCATTTTGCTTCTTTAATGCTTACTGGCCTGTTTGATATTTATATTTCTCCTTGGGCCAATTGGGAATTTAATTTTCATCTCAGAAATACAGAGTTGTTATTCAGGCAGGACACACCAGCCTGGCAACCAGGCAGAATGCTTTCTGATTGGCACGTGCCCATCCTGATTAGCCAGCACCAAGCTTTACTTGTTGCTGAGTTATTTAAATACTACCATGTAGAGCAAAATCTATTTCATCTACAATTTCAAATATATTAGGCTATAGTTTTCACAATATTCTTTTATTATTTTTAAATGTCTTATGCATCTGCAGTTATTCCCTTTTTATCATTCTGCATTTTGCTTTATACAATCTTTTTCTTTCTTTCTTCCCAGAAGACCACCTTATGTTTTCAAAAAAATTTAAATATCAGCTTTTAATTTTACTGATCTTCAGTATCGTTTGTTGTTACTATTATTATATCTTGTATTATTACTGTTTTCTTATTCTTTACTTTGATTTCTGCCCTTAATATTTCTTCCTTTCTGATTTCTTTAGTTTTGCTCTAATTTCCATTTTTTTTTCTTCTTGAACTAAACAGCTCATTAGTTTTCAATCTTTCTTGATTCCTGATACATTTATTTAAATTTATAAATTTCCCTCTAAATATTGCTTTAGCTATGTCCATAAATTTTGGCTTAAAATACTTTCAGTTTATTCTGTTTTCTATATTATATTCATGAATTCCTTTTTAATTTAAAGATTTTTTAGTTGTATGCAATTTCATTTCTAGACTTAAAGGATTTTAAAAAGTTATTATCAACAACTGTGAAGAATCTTGGATTTTACCTGCTTGTAAGGTACCAAGGTAGCCAGTCAGTTTCAAAAACAATGCCGGAAGACATGAGACTCCTGGATCAAAGACAAATGACTTCATTTTCTCATTGGTTCCCCTTGCCTCCTAAGTCCTACAAGAGTGATGCATATATGGGTCCAGGAGGATGCTGCACCTGTAGTAGGTTTCAGTCACAGTTGAAGGACCCTGAGATTAGGAAACTCCAATCTTTCACAAGGGGGTATAAGCCAACCTACCCAATCTTTGTCCCACAGGGAGACATTACCTTCGTTTTACTAGAGAGCAAACACACCTGCCCTCAGCCATGGAGGTAGATGCTATCTTTATTTTCCAAGGCTGTTTGCTACATAAACATCCTTGAAAAGGTAATTAAAAGCTAACAATGCCTCTGCTCAGAAGACATACAGAAACACAAGAGACCTATGGAGAATCATCTCCCAATAATTATTCTTTTGTAATTTATTTCTAACATAATTGCACTGTGGTCAGAGAATATAGTCTGTGTGGTATTGATCCTTGGGACTATTTGTGGAAGCTGGGGAAGTCTAGGAATGAGAGCATCACACATCACAGAACCTGCAGACCAACTCCATTCCCAGTTCCTTCGCCAGGCATTGCCTCCATTCAGAGAATCTTCCTTAAATTCCTGGAAAAAAGGTTATCTCCAAGAGGAGATAAACTTCTTAGGTTGCAATCCACTGTCACTGAGGGTATGGAGAGGAAGGAAAGGAGGAAGCAAATGCCGTAGGGCAGCTAGATGTTACACACGTGTTCTCACCAGATTCTCAACTTGGGAGGGTCTTAAAGCTACCCTGATATTCTCCCCATCTCCCCAACCCTTCCATCCCCTCCATATGAATAACCGGTCTGCTCTTGCTAATTTCCAGTCCATGGAAGCGATGGGGTCAGAAAAACATCCCGCCAAATCAACGTAGGGGGTAAGTAACAGAAAATTCACCCGCCATAGCTACACCTACTGCTCCACTATGTCCCCATCCCAGACTGCCATGAGCTTCTACACCAACTCACAACTGTCTTTGGTCTCCTTGTGGCCTTTTCAAAGTTTTGATGTTAGTTCCGCAGACTCTGCCTTCTCAACTCCTCTATTAATTCCTTAACTCTGGCTGCATATTAGCTGGAACTGTGGAGTATTTAAAATACCCTAGTGCCCAGATTCTGCTTCTGAAGATTCTGATACAAATGGCCCAAGGAGGGCCCCTGATTATCAATAGATTTTAAAGCTTCCTGGGTAATTCTAATGTGCAAGAAAGGTTTCCAATTTCCTCTGGGATGATTTAGGGGAAGGGACCTCACAGCCCAGGTTTCTAAATTTTCCTGTCAGGAGCAAGAAACTTGTATTTTGTTTAATGTTCAAATTACTGAACTCATATACCTAATAAAAAATATTTTTAAAACAAAGTATCTTGAAATTTTAAACTGACTATAGTTTGATTAATTTCTCCTATATCTTTTAAAATGCATTTGCAGATTTATTATGGCTGATTTTTTGAACACTTCAAATATATAAAACTTTCACAAATGCAGTGACTACAAAGCTTATTATTATACTTACACTTGAATGTATTCTAAAGCCTCAGAACAATGGACTTATTCATTTCTTTGATAATTTATGTGCTTGTTTTATACCTTCTGAGGGGATATTAGTATACTTATTTTAATATCTTCCTAGGGTTTTAGTAATATATTTTTATTCCTTCCCAGGGGTGGAGTAATATTACTAGACCCCAAAGAAAAAGTATACGTGCTCAGCCCAGCCAAGGCAGCAGAATCTGGATTACTGGCTGATCCATTTTTGGTCTGGGTACAAGACACATCATCAGGCTGCAATAACTTCTGGCCTTACTGCAACATGATTTTTAAGGTCACACCTTCACTTGCGTTTTATTTTTTTACAACCTGATGTCTTTCAGGAAATAACATACTTTTAAAGTCTCACTTTACCAGAGTTACAGAACCCAATATCCTATCAGTATGATATATTGACTTGGTCTGTTACCTTTTTAAAGAAATATGTATTCCTTATTGGTGTTTTATTAAAATGAGTAGGACCATCTAGTGGTTTCACTTCCTGTAAGATGAGGCATTGGGTCTAGGTTGTAGTTTCTTCCTCTTTGGGACATTTGACTAATTCATCTTTTTGGAAGACCCTGTTGACCCTTTCTTCTACTTGGTAATTTTGTGTGATCACTGATCCTGATTAAGTGTTGGACTTTCTTTCCATCTAAATTATATGTTAATCTCATACCAACAAAACCAGTCTGTCCTCCTCTTGATAGAGTTCCTGTTTTTTTCCTAGATTATTGGTTTGCTCATTTCCATAGCTTTTTTTTTTCTCAGAAACAAATATGCACATATATATTTATGCATGTCTATACAAAACAATAATTAACGAAATATCCATATATAAATAATAGCCGCTTATTAAAATCCATTAACAAGAAGCAAATCCATAATTGGTTATCTATTTTTTGATTACAGCTATATTTTTGTACTCATTATTTTAACTTTTCTCTTTTGAGAAATATTATGAATCCATGGTCTTTCATGGACTCAACTTGCTCCAAGTAACCATAATAACAATAATATTTTGTGCTCAAATTGTTGCAGCTTGGTCAATGGGAACCCTTAAATTGGGTCCTTTGGCATTCTCATATTGACCCTAACATTAAAAAAAAATCAGATTCTTGCTTTCTGGTGGCAACAGGATATTCCAGTCTCATTCTGATCGTTCTTTTCCCTTTCCCAGCACAAAGAGCCATCTATTCTCTGGGCAGTCCTGTTTTATTCTTTTAATTGAAAAAAGTATTAGAATAGTGGGCATGGGAGGACACATATGAAAGACGGGCAAAAGTTTCAACACTGCTGTAGAGCCACTTGCACTGGAAAATGCGACTTTAAAAAATAAACTATGGTTTCCAGTGATTTTTCAAATATATATATATATATATATTTAACATCTTTATTGGAGTATAATTTCTCTACAATGGTGTGTTAGTTTCTGCTGTATAACAAATTGAATCAGCTATACATATACATACATCCCCACAGCTCCTCGCTCTTGCTATTATATTGATGTACCCTACTTTTCTTATAGTAATTGGTATCACCTGATACCAAGACTTTCTCCCCAGTAACAACAGTTCTATAAATATACATGCTCCTAACATGGTCTAAGCACTAGCCCTGCTTTGAGGAATTCACAGCCTAGTAGGAGATAAGCTGGACGTAACATGTCTCTCTTCTTCTCGCCATAGGATCTTAGACATTGCTTGTCAGAATATCTCACTTCCCTTGGCACATAATCCTCCTGAGAATAACCTGATGGAGATTGAGATCAACACAGAGATTTAAAAAAATAGCCATAGAGGTCTTGGAAGACTGAGATACACAGGCAAGTGGCTGGAGACACTCAGAAACAAAGACACAAAAACAAAGACCGGAAGAGGTGAATGGAATGAGAGGGAGGGAGATGTGTTCTTGTGATGAGAAGTGTGGGAAAGAGAGAGTACTGAGAGAATGGAGCAGGAAAGATAGCAAGAGGATTACAGCAATATTTGAGACAAAAAATAAAGGGAGAAAAATAAATGACAGATATAGAAAAAATGATTAATGTTGAGAGAAGATTTACAGCAAGATATGAGAAGCAGGGAGAGACATGAGGACAGTAAAGGAAAGAAAAATGGTCAGGATGAGAAAGAAAAGTAGAGAGAAGCTCGCTCATACTATTTCTTTCCCAGACCATAAATACAAGCCACAGACTCACCGATGGAAAAAGCCAGCAGAATTTGAATGGTTTTAGCTGAACTCATATTAAGAAGTAAGCTCTATGTGGGGGCGCTACATATTTCCATTCTCAGGTTGCTTGGGCATTGGTCATTAGGCTACTTATTGTTTGCCTACAGCATCTTCATGTTCATCTTGTTGGCCATCTTAGGCTTTGTAAGCTCAGCTACTAGATTTAACTTCCCATAATTCATGAGTTGGAAGATCTTTGTGTTCTTACATTCAGTGCTGGGTTTAGCTGAAAGTCAAAGGTCTCACTTGCCCCATGCATGGTTGATCAACCCTATTCTGTCACCATTTCCATCATTGTCAGCCGGCTACACCACAGCGCAGGAGCCAGAAGTGTTATTCTTACAAATACTTAAAGCCTTCAGTCTCTGCATCACAATCTCATAAAATGCTCCATCACTAGCCACTTGTCCCTTCCCATAGTCCAGTTTAATATTCTCTAGACCACGTGACCAGCACTTCACAGAAATTTGTTGGAAGAATGGCTACCCAGTTCTGCTATTCCAATGTCAGCCAGGGGAGAAAGGCAGAGACCTTAGACATTTGAAAATGCATCAAGTTAGCATTTTAAAAGCTGATGGCCAAAACTTTCCTTGGATTCTTCTCCTCATTCTCTTGTTGCAAACCCTTTCTTCTTGTTAATATGGGCTTATATCACCTGGGGTCTGCGGTCTGCCCAGGTTGACTTTCTTATGGTGGTGAGACTAAAGTGGACTCCTTTCCAGCCTGCAGGGATAGGCCAAGTGACTCATGGCTCCAACGTCAGCATCTACCAAGCACTGGTCCCAAAATTTGGTATGTATAAGAGTTATCTGGGAGCCTGTTAAAAAGGCAGGGATCCACTCGCAGGGATTTGGTCTGAGGAAAGAGGATGGGGACAGGCATCTGAATTATAAGACCCCCTAATGTGATTCTGATGTGGGCCTCCCTATGCCATTTCTTGAGAAACATTACCCAGAGTAATGACAGTAGGTCTTTGCTTACATTTTAGAAGGTGTCTTGCCAATCCTGAACCCAGTATGACCCTCTGCTTGTGTCAGGCACAGGTATATCTAAGTCTTCAAATCTTCCCGGACCATATATCCTACTGTTGCCATCTTCAACATAAGTTCACAGCCTGGATACACTGTTAAACTTGACTTGCAGAGTTGATGTAAGCTCATTATGAGCACCACATCTTTTTTAGGATAGGCAGTCTACTCTTTCAGTGTACAGTATATTCCTATAAATCTGCTAGAAAATCAAAAATTCAACAGAAGAATTTATATACTATGAGGGGCTTTCAGTCTCAGAGAGTTAAAAAAATGATAAAATTCATAGTAATATCCTACCTTTTAGATTCCATCTTTGATGATATTTCCAGCATCTTGTACATGTTCTTTCCATTTTGTTCTTTTCTTGTTCTTTATTGCACTTTCATCATTTTTAATCATTTCCATCTTTGACTCTATCATAGTACCTGTGAGATTTTACTTCTTATCACTAGTATCAGAGTTACATATTTTTTCCTTTTTCCACTCGCTCTGCTGTGCAAACGTAGTGATGTTTCTAAGACCGAACAATTGGTTGCCAGGCATGGCCACCATGAGGTGGCTTAGAACGTTCTTTGCCTGGCTTATAAAAATCTGAACTTTGTATCTGGAAGGTGCATAGAAGTGTCAGTGCAAAGGGCTTAAAAATGCAGGATGTAAGGATATTAAAAGTCTGAAGCTGAGGGCTGTCTCAAAAATGAGAAACCAGTTTAAATGAAACTGGTTTGCTATACAAAGTGCAAGATAAAGCTTTATTACTCATCCATATATTTTGCTAAATATGCTGGATTACAGCAATGAAGACTTGAAGACAAGGACCTTACAGACTGGTGGAGGAGACAGACAGGTAAATTACAAGTAAACTCTATAAAAGAAATACAGGGTGCTGTGTGTACATTCATAGGGAGCCCTCTCACCAGAGGAGGCTGAGTATGGTTTAGCCAGTGAAGAAGGTAGAAAAAAATGTCGCAAGATATCTAAGGCCTTAGAAACAAGAAACAGCATGGTATTGCGGCAAATTGTAGTTTTCAAAATGGATGTAACATTATTTCCCATTCCACATGCTTTTCTTGACAATGTGACTTTGATGTTCCACCAGATTAGAGCTGGATCAATGTGATTTCTGATCTCAGAGTGATGCTATGCAACTTCTGAGGCTAAGTCATAAAAGATGATAGAGCTTGGGATGCTTTCTCTTGGAACCCAGCTGCCATGCTATGAGGAATCCTAATCAGCTACTTGAAGAAGCCATGTGTGGGTGTTGTGGGTGACAGCCCCAAGGGAAGTCCCAGTCTAGCATCAATCACCAGACATGTGGGTCAATAATCCTTCAGATTGTTCCAGATGCCAGCCTATGCCTCTTCCTTCCTGCGGTCCCAGACATCAGTCAGCAGAGAAAAAGTTCAGCAGTAGAGAGGGCTTCAAGCATAGTTCCAACAGGACTCTTCCAGTCCTCTTTAATTTATCAGCAATCCCGTTTGGGTGTGGGTGATTTCTTTTACGATATTAAAGAGGTGCAGGAGTTCCAGACTTCAGATTTGTACATCTTGTATTGAGAACAAGAGAGAGAGAACTCTCTTATTCCCAACCATTCAAAGCATAAAGCAAAACAAAACAAAACAAAATTGTACTTCTCTCTGGTTGGCCCTACTGAACCAATTACTGATGCTAGAGAAATTCCATATGTTGATTGGCTTAAATCTGATTCACTGCACAATGACTGTAGCAAGAGATAAGAGACTATGTTAACCAGCTTTTGTCAATCAAGGCTCAACCCTGGAGCAAGGAAGTGAAGTTAATCCTACCAACCAAAATTCTGCTGCACTGCTGGAGGGGGATATTTAAAGAACACATCTATGTGTATATTTTTCAAATCACTTCCTCTAGACCATTGTTGGACCCCAGCAGTTTAAATGAGTGGGCTGCAGATAATCTGGTAGTTTCAGAGAGGTCAAAAATACTTTAAAAATTGTTTATCTATCTATCTATCTATATCTATATATATATTCCACAAATTTAGAACATAAAATTATTTTCACAGAAGTATAGACATATTCCTATATTTTTATTCTTAAAGATTATCCATCTTCCAAACAGTTGTCTTCTGCTGAAAATCAGTCAATAGAGTTCCTCTGGGCTAACGTAGCTTCCCACCATTCACACTGTACTGTCTACTTGACTATGAGCTTTATGAGACCACATCTATTATTGCTCACTTTTATATTCTGAGCTACAGCACAATGCCTGGCATATACTCAATATACTCATAAGTACTCAAATAAATATTTGTTGAATGAATGTTTCCTTAATTTGCATATTTCTCATTTCTATTATAATGTATTTAGCCACAGTTCACAAAAAATGGTTTATTGGTCAAGAATAATGATGTACATATTAAATTAATGCAAATTATATAAATTTAAATAGTGAGCTGATTCCAGTGTAAATAAAGAATGAGAAAATGAATGTGCTGGGCATATTGAACTGTGTAAAATGATGATTTGACATGAACAGATGAAATATAAAAGTGTGAATATGAAGGACAAATGTACATGATTAAGTCTATATAAAATTTGGATTTTATTGAACTGGTGGTGCTTTTACCTCTAACTCTCAATTCATTGTTCATTATAAAACTATCATATATATATGTTCTAGGGAAGTCATTCAAAAAATAGAAAGAGTGTATAACTTCTAAATCCATATAGAGAAAATTATGGTTAAAAAATACCCATCATTTAAGATCCAATAATACACAATAATTCAAAAGGAAGCAATTAAGGATGAAAAAACAGAATGAAATAAAACATGGAAGAGGTGGGATAAGTAAAAGCACAAATTGAGGTGGTTAATTTAAACCCAGTTAATTTTATATTACAGTAAATGCAAAGGAACTAAGTTCACATTTAAAAGGCTGGATTGTTAGACTGGATAAAAATATACATTATATGCTGTTTAAAAGAAACACACCTGGGCTTCCCTGGTGGCGCAGTGGTTGAGAGTCCACCTGCCGATGCAGGGGACACGGGTTCGTACCCTGGTCTGGGAAGATCCCGCATGCCGTGGAGCAGCTGGGCCCGTGAGCCATGGCCGCTGAGCCTGTGCTTCCGGAGCCTGTTGCTCTGCAACGGGAGAAGCCACAACAGTGAGAGGCCTGTGTACCGCAAAATAAATAAATAAATAAATAAATAAAAGAAACACACCTAAAACATAAGGATATAGAAAGGTTGAAATTAAAGTATACAAAAATATATCATTCAAATTGTAAAAAAAGAAAGCTGATGTAGCTATATTAACATTGAAGAAAATAGACTTTAAGGCCAAAGAATTTCTAGAGATAAAAGAGCTATCTCATAATGTCAAAAACATCATCTCAGTAGTAATATATGTAAGTTTTTAATTTTTATACACTTAATAACATGCCCTTAAATGCATAAAGCAAAATATAATAGAATACAAAGAGAAATGGATAAATCCAAAATCCTAGTCAGAGATTTTGAGTCTTTCAATAATCGATAGAGTAAGCAGGAAAAAAAAGATAAATGATTTGAACAACATACTTAAGAATTTTGACCTAAATTGATATACAGATGTTATAGTCACCCTTCAAAACTGAGATAGACTCCTCAATCAAACTTTGGTTCAGATGTTGATACTGGTGATACCACACACATATCAACAGGACATGAAAAGTTTTATTATTCAAATAATGGGCCAAATACTTGGAAATTGAACAACAAACTTCTAAATAACCTCCAAGTCAAAGAATAAATCACAAGGAAATTTAGCATATATTTTAAAGGGTATAGCTCTTCTTCTGTTTTTTTCAGAAAACACAGTAGATGGGAACACTTTCCCACTAGTTTTATGAGGCCAACTTGACCTTGATACCAAAACCTAAAAAAGATGCAACAGGAAAAATATTATAGACCAATATTCCTAATAAACATAGACACAGACACCTTTAAACAAATTTTGGCAAATAAAATCTAGTAATATGTTAAAGATATCATTATATTATCCTAGTAATAATGCAAAGCTCATTTAACCTTTGGGAATCAATCAGTGTAATCAATAACATTAACAGCATGAAGGAAAAGGGTCATATGATTATTTCAACAGATGTAGAAAAATATTTTACAAAAGTCATTATTCATTTATGATAAAAAACTTTCTGCAAACTAGGAATAAATGGGAATTTCCCCTGTCTGACAAAGGCTATCTATGTAAACCTACAGCTAAACTTATTATAGTGAAATATCGAACTTTTACTGTAAGATTAGGAATAAAACAATGATGACCACTCTTACCATTTCTTTGAGACATTGAGCTGGCAGTCCTAGCCTGTGCAATAAAGAAAGAAAAAAAAATAGAGGGTATAATAACTGGAAAGGAAGATGTAACATTGTATTTGAAGACAAAATGATTTTTGGAAAATCCTAAGAAATCTACAAAAGAATTTATCAAAATTAGGAGAGCATGGTTACAGGATACAAGGTCAATATAGTAAATTCTCATTATTCGCTGAAGTTTTATCCTATAAAGATGTTGTGAACACTGAATTAGCAAATACTAACATTTGCTCCTAGGAAAAACGCAGGGTTACGTTCTCATGAACCTGAGTACAACACTTTGGACAGTCAATCAATAGGAACCTTTTTTTTTAATGCGTGCTTTTGTTTAAAGACATCTTTTAAAATATATATTGTTGATTCAATAACATTGAACTCATGGCCAACAGCATTATAACTCATGCCTGAACAAAGCTTATCTAACACATGTATTTTTCTTGTTAGGCACATCACAACCATCTTGTGCTTAGGAACACCAGAGAGCAGTTCAGCACTACCTTAGGGGACATTTTAAACAGCAACATCACCAACAGAAAAGATAAAAATGCAACAAATGTGACACTAAATATACCATGAAAAGGACACTTGTTTACATTATGACAACTAAAACAAGAAGGCAGAATGTTGCCTTCTGACCTCAGCTGGGAGGTGTGTGTTGGTTGACTTAAATTTTTCATCACCCTGCTCATGTCTGTGAATGAACATGAAAGCACTGTGAGTACTGACTTCGGGGTTACAAATATCCTTTAGCAAATAGGTGAATTTGTAAATACAGAATCTACAAATAATGAAGATCAGCTGTATATAAAAATAAATTGTATTACTATATACTAGCAAAAACAATTGGAAGTGAAACTTTAAAATAAAAAAATGTCATAAATAAATTTATTTCAGAATAAAATTTAAACTGAAACTTACAAAATTTTGCTGAAAAAGTGATCTAAATAAATGAAGAGATATCTCATATCCATGCACTGGAAGATTCAATATATTAAGATATCTATCTTCCCCAATTCATCTATAGAGCCACTATAATCCCAATAAAAATGCCCCAAATCTTTTTCTTTGTAGAAATTGGCAAGCTGATTTTATTATTATTATTATTTTGCGGTACGTGGGCCTCCCACTGTTGTGGCCTCTCGCTGTTGTGGCCTCTCCCGTTGCGGAGCACAGGCTCCGGACGCGCAGGCTCAGCGGCCATGGCTCACGGGCCCAGCCACTCCGCAGTATGTGGGATCCTCCCGGACCGGGGCATGAACCCGTGTCCGCTGCATCGGCAGGCGGACTCCCAACCACTGCGCCACCAGGGAAGCCCCTGATTTTAAAATTTATATGGAAATGCAAAGACCTAGACTAGCTAAAACAATTTTGTAAAATAAAAATAAAGTTGAAAGAACTACATTACATGATTTGAAGACTTACTACAGAGCTACAGTAATCATGACAGTATGGTATTCATGTAAAATTTTTTAAATGGAAAAGAACAGTAAGTCTAGAAAGAGACCCACACATATACAAGTCAATTGATTTTCCAATAAATTGCTAAGACAATTCAATGGGAGAAAGGAACTTTTGTGTACCAAGTTATACAGGAACAACTGGGTTTCCATATGGAAAAGAAAATGAAGTTTGACCCCTACTTCACAGTATTCACAAAAATTAATTCAAGGAAGATAATAGTACTGAATGCAATAGTTAAAACTATAAAGCCTCCGGAAGAAAAAAGAGGAGAATATCTTTGCAAACTTTGGGCAGGCAAATCATTTTAGAGAGAACATCAAAAAAGCACTTGCCATAAAAGAAAAATCAATGAATTGACTTTACCATAATTCAAAACAGAAGTATTTTACCTAGAACATATATAGAACCCATACAAATCAATAATAAAAAAGACAGTTCAAATTTTTAAAATGGGCAATAGACCTGAACATTTACTTCACAAAATAAGAAATAAAAAATGACTAAAAAGCACATAAAAACATGATTAGCACCATTAGAGGGGCTTCCCTGGTGGCACAGTGGTTGAGAATCTGCCTGCCAATGCAGGGGACACAGGTTCGAGCCCTGGTCTGGGAAGATCCCACATGCCGCGGAGCAACTAGGCCCGTGAGCCACAACTACTGAGCCTGCGCGTCTGGAGCTTGTGCTCCGCAACAAGAGAGGCCGCTACAGTGAGAGGCCCGCGCACCGCGATGAAGAGTGGCCCCCGCTCGCCGCAACTAGAGAAAGCCCATGCACAGAAACGAAGACCCAACACAGCCAAAAATAAATAAATAAATAAAATTTAAAAAAACCAAACACATCATTAGACATCAGAGAAAATAAAATTAAAGCAACAATGAGATGGCTGAAAAAGCCACACTAGAATTGTTAAAAATAATAAAGGCTCACAACAACAAATGTTGGCAAATATGTGGGGCAGTTAGAACTCTCTATACATTGCTGGAGGGAGTGTAAAATTATACAAACACTTTGAAAACATGTATGGCAATTCCTTATAAAGTCCAACTTAAAACTATTCTTTGACACAGTAGTTCCACTGAACAAAAGACTTGTACAAAATGTCTTTATTCATAATAGCCCCCAAGTTAGAAACAACCCAATAGAATGGATAAACAAATTGTGGTATCTTCACACTATGCAATAAAAAATTATCAATTTCTGATACATGAAACAATATGAGTGATTCTCAAAAACATATGTTGGGTAAAAGAAGCCTGACACAAGAGTACATACTGTATTGTTCCATTTACAGGAAGTTCTAGAAGAGACAAAATCAATCAATGGTGCACGAAATTAGAAAAATAGTTGCTCATAGGGGAGGGCAAGGATAGACTAGAAGAACTTTTCTCAAGTGATTGAAATGTTTTATATCTTAATTGGATGTTGATGATATTTTCAAAATTAATCAGATTTTACACTTAAGTGCATTTCACGGTATATAAATTTCACCTTCAAAAAAAGGTCTTGCATGGAAGCAACCTAAGTGTCCATCGACAGATGAATGGATAAAGAAGATGTGGCACATATATACAATGGAATATTACTCAGCCATAAAAAGAAACGAAATTGAGTTATTTATAGTGAGGTGGATGGACCTAGAGTCTGTCATACAGAGTGAAGTAAGTCAGAAAGAGAAAAACAAATACCATATGCTAACACATATATATAGAATCTAAAAAAAAAAAAAAAAGTGGTTCTGAAGAACCTAGGGGCAGGACAGGAATAAAGATGCAGATGTAGAGAATGGACTTGAGGACACGGGGAGGGGGAAGGGTAAGCTGGCACGAAGTGAGAGAGTGGCATGGACATATATACACTACCAAACGTAAAATAGATAGCTAGTGGGAAGCAGCCGCATAGCACAGGGAGATCAGCTTGGTGCTTTGTGACCATCTAGAGGGGTGGGATAGGGAGAACTGGAGGGAGACGCAAGAAGGAGGGGATATGGGGATATATATATCCGTATAGCTGATTCACTTTGTGATACAGCAGAAACTAACACACCATTGTAAAGCAATTATACTCCAATAAAAGTATTTAAAAAAAAAAAAGGTCTTGAACAATCTCTTCTCGGCACAAAAGCCACCATCAAGTACACACACATACTTCACGTTAACACATCAGATTGCAAAAATTAAAATCTAATTGTCGGGACTTCCCTGGTGGTCCAGTGGTTAAGACTTCACCATCCAATGCAGGGGGTGCGGGTTCGATCCCTGATCGGGGAGCTAAAATTCTACATGCCTCGCAACCAAAAAAAAAAATAAAAAAACTCAAAACATAAAATAGAAGCAATACTGTAACAAATGCAATAAAGACTTAAAAAAAAATCTAATTGTCATTGAGTATGTGAAACAACTGAACTGTATTCTCTGCTTGTGGGAGTGTAAACTGATAATGACTCCAGAAAGCAATTTGACAGTATTTAATGCAGTTGAATGTGTGCATATGACCCAGAAACTCCACTGCCAATTGTGTACCCCCAAAACTCAAGACATGTGAGCACATATATTCAAAGCAGCATTGTGTGTAATAGTTATAAACCAGAAATCACTCAATGCCCCCCAACAAGAAAATGGATATATAAATCATGCATTGGTCATACAGCCAAATATCAAACAGCAGTAAAAAAGAAAGTAGAATTACTCCCATCAGTTATGTTTCTGGGTAGAGCTGCTCAGAAACAGAATACTGAATGGGAAAAAAATATGCAAAAAATACATACTGCATGATACTATTTGTATAAAATATGAAAATATAAGTCAATTCAATGAACTCCCTATGCATGTATGCATAAATAGGAATCGTATGAAAACATGAATGAATGATAAGCATCAAATTCAGGATAGTGGTACCTCTAGGCAAAGAGGTACACAGAGGCTCCATTTCTACTTGTGATGTTTTATTTTTAAAATCTGAAGCAAATGTGGAAAAATATTAATATCTGTTATGCTTGGTGGTGGATACAGGGTATTTATTTGACATACTATTCTACCTGCATTTCTGCATGTTGATATATTTCAAGATAAACAAAGAGAAGAAAGAAGTCAACTCTCTGATAACTCAAGCTTAGAGAGACTGGTGTAAGGAATTAATAGTTTCATTGTCTCCTGAAGAGAAACCGTAAAGTATTTCATTGCCCAAAAATATAGGAGTAGTTTATTCTTTGGAGTTGGGGTATACTTTAGCTCATTTATTTATCCTTATCCTCTTTCCAGAAAGGATTTGAGGTAGCTTGTAACAAAAGAGACATACGATGAGCCAGGAAAACATAAACCTAAGTAGAAAATCAGGATCAAAGATAACAAATATTCCACCAATACTGGTTAACCACAGTCACCGCGATCAAGTTTCAAACTTGGCTCGGAACTTCTTGGCAACAGTAACCATTCCATCTCCAGCTGACCCATAAAAGCAGGTTAGGAAAACTAACCTTTGTTCTTCAAGATTTAACTTAATACTCTCCTGAGCAGTATCTCTGTATTCTATTTTGCATTTTTGCCTTGCTAACTAGCCAGGTTCTTCTTTTCATTTCTTTTGTCCTTCTCTCCTTTCCTTCCTCTTCCTTTCCTTTCCTTCCTTTCTTTTCATTCTTTCATTTATTTTACTCAGATGCCAGATGCTTAAGACTAATAGTGGTTATGAATGCAGGTCCTACCTACTATATAGTGGCTGAAATACCCTTGGGTGAGGTTTTTAACCTCTCGAGCCTCAGTTTTCTAATGTTCAAATAGGGGTAATAGCACATGTATATCACAGTGTGGGGAGATTAAATGAGAATGCATGTAAAGACCTTAGAATAATGCAAGACGCCACCCTATAAATCTCAGTTGTTGTTATGATTATTATTAGTCAGTGGAGGAGAATATGAATCCACTGTAGTCCCTGCCCTCGTCAGGGGTAGATCAGGAGCAGGGTAAGGTTTCACTGTCTCACGTGCCAGGCCTTTAGTGGAGTGGAGTTCTGGAAGTGGGGAGCTGATACCAGCACCGTCCTCAGACAGTAGCACAGTTAGCTGGCCTCAGATCCAACAGCACACTTAGCAGCCATCCCCAGATGTAACAGCACACGTAACAACCTAACTGCTGAACCAGAACACGGGGGGCAGTATCTCGCCAGATGGCACAGACTGGACATTTCTGCTTTTGAGGCGATATTCTGTTTCTGCTCGAGATCCCTTTTGGAAAAAAGCAATCCTTCAGAACATACTAGCCTTGAGAGTCTCAGACTGTGGGCTGTGCATCTCGCCCCCCTTCCCAAAGATCCTGGAAAGTACCAAGTAGAGATGACAACTTGTTCCAGGGATCACCAGTAGCAACATAGGGCCCTCAGTTGATTCCAGCCACAGTAGACCCAGGTCCCCTTGTCCTTTCATCTGGGTGTAATTCTCACCCAGCAACTCCAGCAAGCATGGGTTGGGAGGAAGCTTAGCTGCCAGGGACAAGAATTATATGGGAGGACACAGCCAGTGGGAGTTTGGGACCAGGCAAAATAAGGATTCAAGTAGTAGAAATCAATCGGTATGAGGCAGTGGGGGTAGTCAAGAGGGGGCTCAGGTACAAAGGGATGAGAGACCAAGTGACTAAAGCTTGGGCATTAAGGAGGTTTGGTTTCAGGAACGAGAAGGCCAGAAGCAGGTGGTCTGGGCAGAGGCAGCAGTGCGTGTAGGCTTTCTGCCAAGTCAGCGTGCGTTGACCTTCGGTTCCTTAAATACCCAGGAGGATTGCGGAGGGCCAAGAATTCATGTGAATGTGAGGGTCAAGTCTCTTTAGCATCAGGGGTGGGAGGGTTAGGGGAGGAGAGGCAGCATTCAGGAAGCTAGACAGGTCATTTCTGAAACAGCCAGGCATTCACCTGCCTGGCCTTGAGCGAGCAACCATTCCCCACATGCCTGAGGAGTCACATGTTCTTGCCTCTCCTATTTCCTAGAAGCCCACGAACAAGATATTCTTATTTCTCATCTCAACATCATCCTCAAGGTAGGTCTCATTTCTCTACCAAATAAGACAGAGACCCCGGGAGAGATCACCCTTTACCAGACAGATGAGAGATGGTCCATAAGTTTCAGTTTAGAGACAGAGGATTATCAGCAGACACTGAGTTCTTCCTGTCCTGGGGCACCAACTCTGTGGTTCGACCTGTTTCTAGAAGAAGAACAGCTTCTTTTACTGGGTGGTCGCTTTGCGCCAGGCATTATGATAAATGCTTTAAATGCATTATCTCATTTGATCCTCAGAACAATCTTATGAGGTAGGTACTATTATGAGGAAATTGAGGTGCAGATGGGTCACTAAACTGGGAGCTGAAGTGCTGAGATGCAAACCCAGGACCGTGAGACTTAAAAGGCTACGTTCTGAAACATCACGCTAACCTCCTAAACTTCAGCACTCCTTCTTGGGGGAGGGTGACCACGAGCTCTTAAGGATGTAGGCCTTTCTTAGAACTGCAAAGGCAACTTACCTCACTTCCTTCCGAGCATTTCCGTAGGACTTTGTTGTCCCGTAACTTCTGTTCTCATTTTCCCACATCCTGGTGGTCCTGCTGTGATAGAGTTGCCTGGTAAAATGTGAGCAAATTGGAGAATTCCTAGTTATTGGCCTGTAAGATTGTGTTTCTAAAGTTGTATCACTTCTGGCTATGGTAATGGGCTCCAAACACCCTCCTCACCAGCAGGAAGTATGACAACACCTGGCTTACATCTTATTTACCTGTTTGACCTTCAACTGGAATTAGAAAAATTAGAAACTTTCACTCATAAATCCCTAATAATTTTGAGGTACAGGTATACACGCCTACCTAAAAAAAGAGCCTTAGAATAGCTAACAACAGAAAGAAACACCATTCAGAGAAGCAGACTTAAGGATTAGTCACCACATTTTACATACACTCAGGATCTCCTAAGAAAAAGCATTTTCTTCCTGCTCCAGTTTTGACTCATTTTCATATCTTCTGCCTATAGTGACCCCCCAAGACCCCCTTTGGTGCCCTGAGGATGCATCCTTAGAATAATGAGGCCTCTTCCTATATAAGTGAAGAGAAGGGCTCCCACTCAGCTAAAGAGAAACATATAATAAATATGACAATTCTGACCGGATTAAGGAGGCAAACACATTTTCTTTTAAACTAATTTATTAATAAGTTTATTCTTCACTCATAAAAAAGAACATATTTTTGGCTTTGAAATAATGACATTAAAATAAAGAGGCAAGTAACTAAAAATTATCAGCTGAAAGTAGATAGAAGCAACTCATGCTGAACCATGAGCAAACACTACGTGCTTTGGGCTATAGCAGGGGCACCAGTCAAAAGCAAGAGCTGAAGATGCGGGGCCCATTCAAGGCCCAGGCTATCTCTAAAGACTGCTTAGTTCCCAAAGATTGCTTGGTCAACATACATAGGAAATGACTCCTCCCTTTCCCTCTCTTTCCTTCTTTTCTTCCTAACCTTTAACTACAAGAATAGTAGGCAATAATGCTTTGACGCTAGTCTTTCTAATTTGTAGGATAGCGTTGTTGCTGTTTTAACATGTTTAACCTGCATATTTTCAACCTTCAAAAACATAAAACTGCAAAAATCAACTGTAACTAAAAGCCATTTCTATTTTTGGTCAGTTATCTGCTGTAGGCAAAGCTTCATATAGGAATTTTTATTGCGGATCTCCATGACTGCGTCCCTAACAAGCTCAATGAACATCTGTGGCCAAAGCTTCTGCAAAGCCTCATTTTTCATGTTGATTTCTGTGGCTTCCTTCACAAGATCCTCGATGTACATCTTGCAGAATTTCTTTTTTTCCTTTATTTCCTGTTAAAAAAAAAGAACATTTTACAGTCAATCATAATTAATCCCAAAACCAAAGCAACAATTACCTGAACCAGAGAAACTTGAAATAATCTATTCTGACTCCCACCCCTCATAGCAGGAAGACTTTCCTAGACACTCTGGACACAGAGCTCTGCTTGAGTAAAGACAGCAACTGGGAGCTCACTTCTCTCCAGTCCACTCCCACCTCCGTGGGACAGCTCTGTTAAAAATGTATTTCCTGGCAGCTGTAGGAAGAAAACTTCCAGGTGAACTAATATGAAACACATTTGCTAATTGTGGGGGGAAATAAAGCTTTTAAACTACAGTTAAGAAAAGTGTTTCTTTATTGGAATCACTGGATCATAACAACTATTTCTTCATTGATAGACTTTCTCCTTTCTCAGTGAAAGTAGTTTACTTCGCACAAATTAACTGAATGCATAGATTCATGACTTCTAGTAGTAAATATATCAGGGCACTGAGGTTGACACTCTTAATTAGTATGAGGTCAGTTAATATCCATATACATATTTGAAATATCCATACTCTGAATTCACTCTGTATTTTAGGAAAGCATGTAGTGATGCATTACACTGACTTATGTGGCCAAGACCATTTGGACAAAGTTGGGGAAAAGTGTACAAGGAGGAGGAAGAGGACATATATACAAGCCTGGGACCCAGAACTTGGCCTTCAGAAGAGACAGTGTTCCCACTCAACTTCTGGGTCTGTCTGGCAGTCTGCAAATGAAAAACCTGGGTTCAAAACACAACAGAGGAAGTTTTGGGCCCGAGGCTACTGGGGCACTGGGCCTCGATATCATCCTAGAGGCTGAAACAAAGCCATTTTGATTAATGCAAAAATTCAACATTTATTTCGGCTGTTGATACTTTGAGTATCTAGGCATGATGATGGAAAGTGCCATAATATATATGGAAAAAAATCAATGGAATAGATCAGATAATCAGAATTATAGAAGAAGCCATTCACATAAATGGAGGAAGAAAGAAATAATAAATGTCAATGAGTCAATAGGTTTAACTACTTGGAAAAGGATATACTGAAACCTCCAACTCAAATCAAAACACCAAAATAATTTTAAAATAGTTAAATTTAAAATATCAACAAATGTTGCCATTAAAATCACACTACAGAGATTTGTAATCACAAGGAAAATGCTTACATTATAATGTTAAGTGGAAAAAGAAAAATACAAAATGAAATTTTGATAGAGGTTGGGTTACATAAGTGTATGTATTTGTCAAAACTTAGCAACTGTACTCCTAAGATTTACATTTCATTGTATATAAATTTTACCTCAAAATAAGAAACTATATGAAATACTGAACTCTAATGATCTGCATGCTGAATTATTTAGGGAGAGGTGTGGTAATGTGTGCAATTACTTTAAAATAAATTTTAAAAATAAGGTGGACTGTTGATGGATAGAGGATGGGTAAATGCATAGATAAGTGACAAAGCAAGTACACTGTACAGTACAATACTAAGAGTAGAATTTAGGTTTGGGTATTGGGTGTTTACTGTAAAATTCTTTCAACTTTGTTGTATGTTTGAAATTTTCATTTAAAAGTTACAAAAATATATAGAAAATTAATAAAAAAATATACTGAAGTGTCATTAAGATTGTCTTTGGGTATTGAGACAATGAGTATTTTTTGCTTCTTTTTTCTATTTCTCTTCCTTTTCTAAATTTTTACAATTTATAAAACAATGAAATATGTTTTAGATTCTTGATTAATTAATATAAATTAATAGTGAGTCCCAAGTGTCACTAACTTCCTCTAACAGAGGCATATTTTGGAAATTTTCCTATGATATATAAGATTTCTCTATGTAATCACTCACCATTCAGGGATTAACAATGGCCTACACATGTTAAAAGCTTAACTGAAATAAATGAAACAGTAAATAAGTGCTGAATGAGATGTTTAGATGGCAAATACAATCATTGTTCAAAGAAGCGAGAGCCCTTTGTGCTGGGGTGGTCAAGAAGACTTCAGGGAACAGCATGATATACTGTGAAGGAAGCCAAGGTCAGGAATCAGAAGGTCTGAGTTCTAGAGGCAGTTCAGTCAGGATCTCACCATGTGAGCCTCAGTAGTTCACCTAAGTTTCCAGTTTTCCTTACCTGTCTAAGAACATGACTGGATTCTTTAAAGTCCCTTTCAGCTCTCCGTCCATCTTAAATCTTTTTTTTTTTTTTTTAAGATGTTGGGGATAGGAGTTAATTTATTTATTTATTTTTGCTGTGTTGGGTCTTCGTTTCTGTGCGAGGGCTTTCTCTAGTTGTGGCAAGCAGGGGCCACTCTTCATCGCAGTGCACGGGCCTCTCACTGTCGCGGCCTCTCTTGTTGTGGAGCACAGGCTCCAGACGCACAGGCTCAGTAGTTGTGGCTCACGGGCCTAGTTGCTCCGTGGCATGTGAGATCCTCCCAGACCAGGGCTCAAACCCGTGTCCCCTGCATTAGCAGGCAGATTCTCAACCACTGCGCCACCAGGGAAGCCCCTTAAATCATTTTTAGAATGAGTCAGGAGGTTGAATGAACAACTACCAAGCAACAGAATTATACATGTCATATGTATAATGAAAGGGTCTGCTTACCCTGATTTGTGAGAAAATTACTTCAAGTAATTCCTTTAACAACTCAGGATATACAGAGGAGAGACAATGAGCACTTTGTGTTGCAGTGATTTAAATATTTTTTAAGAAGTGGTGAATGCCAGGTTGTGAGTCGATAGAAAGTGATTAAGGGACATGGGCAAGGTCTTTCAGGCAATAAATAAGTGGTGGAATCATGGGCTCAAATCCGAGTCTCCTAATGGTGTAGTATTCTTTCTATAATGTTATGTGGCTTCAGGTGTTTTCTTTTCCCTTTGATATTTCTCAAAACAGTAGTCAACGTTCGCCGTTTTTACTTCTTGATTGCTTGTTTACTGCTCAAACCACTTTCATCAGGACTCTGCTTATATGACTCCACTGAAACTATCCCTGTTCTGACTAAAAATGACTTCTACTGCCAAATTTATCAAATTTTTCCCCTCTAGTTTGTGCCTTTGGGATTTTAGAAAATCATAGCCTACCCAATCAAGGTCATAGTTTCATCTGTTTTTTAAATGAGAACTTTAAAGTTTTGCTTTTCATACTTGGGTTCTTTGATATGGAGTTAATTTTTCTTGTGTGGTGTGCAGTAGGGGGTCTGTATTTATTTCTGATTTGATATTCCGTTTCCTCAGTAGCATTTATTAGATAGTCTGTCTGTACTAGTCTGCAATACCTGCTATCTGTATAAAATTTTCCTATATACGTGGGATAGTTCTGCCTATTTCGTCCATGGGTCTATGTATCTATTCCTATACTGCCTTAATTACTACAGCTATCTATCCAATTTCTAATTATCCTATTTAATGAGTTGAAAAAATTAAGGACAGATGTTGAATTGTATGAAATGCCTTTTGAATATCTATAGAAATAATCACAAATTTTTACCTTAGATCTATTAATAATTTACTGATATCGAATATTTCTCACATTCCTAGACTAAACCATACTCGGCTGTAATGTTTCATTATTCATTTAATGTTCTGCTGTATTTTGCTTGATATAATTTTTTAAGGATTTTTGCATCATCAATATTCTTAGGTATTTGGTCTGGCTTTTCTTTTTCTGTGCAGTCCTGGAAGGTTTGGATTCAATGTTACACTGTCTGACTTTATAAAGTGAAAAAGTTTTCCTCTTTTTTAATACTCTTGAACAATTCAAGAATTATTGGAATTGTCTGTTCCTTAAAGAGTTGGTAGATTTCTCTATGAAACTGTTCTTGTTTTGCAAGCAGCTCTTTGATATTTTTCTAAATGTCCTTTATTGAAATCAGTATTAATTTTTGACTCCTAGAACTGACTGCTTTCAGGAAGACAGGACTCATAATCCTGCCAGCTTGGCTTTCATTTTCCCTCTTCGCAACATCAGGAAGCTCCTATTTGCCAAGGGATTAAATTCAATCTCTTTCCCCTCTTACTACCTTCCCAGTCTCATCTTCTAACACCATCTGCCTCAGTCTCTGTGCTTCAACAACAGTGAACTGCTTAAAGTTCCTGGCCCTCTCCTTATCTAATTTATGCTTCCAGGTCTTTTATTCATACTGTGCTGTTTCCTAGAAATGCCCTTTTCCCTTTATCATATAGCTATATTTTATCCTTTAAGATTTCAGGAAGCTTCTTCTCTAGAAAGCCTCTCTTGACCAAGATAAGCTATCCCTCTTCTACTCTCTTGATGTAGTGATTTACATTTATCCCTGCACATGTCTATCACCCCCATTAGAATGTGAGATCCATGAGGATAAGCACAGTGACTTCTTACAGCCCAAGTATTATGTGCGATCAGTGCTCAACAAATGATTTTTGAATGAATGAAAGTATGACTATAAAGAGGACTTCAAGGAACTGACTTCAAGTATTTGAAGAGTTTTCATAAGAAAGACTTGTTCTCTTTTCTACATAAGGCAATACTACTAGGATCACTAACTGAAAGTTATTAGGAGGCAGATTTCAGCTTAACATGGGTAAGAATTTCTTCACTGTTAGAGTTGTTCAGTGACATGCAGCTACCTCAGGAAGCAGCAACCTTTCTTCACCAGAAAAATTTAAAGCAGAATCTGAACATTTTTCAGGATGCTATAAAAATACTGTTGCACTGAGTTCTCAAGTATTTTTCAAGCTATAATCCTTAGAGCCCTATGGGTTCCAGAAAAGATGCTTCAGGACTGGGGGTGAGGTGAGGGAAAGGAAAAGAATAGAAGATCCAATCAAATAAAGCTCTGAACTCCATCTACAACAAGAACAGCTCTGCTGGTTTACTTTCTTTTGAAATACTGAGTTTCCAGCTACAATATGGTTTGAATAAAGAATCTCACAGCTGTTATAAAACATTTGAAAAATGTTTGGCCATTTTGTGTATACGTATATACACCCACACCATATATATATATACACACACCACTTAGTCCCCTCAAAATCTCTTGTAGAATCTTAACTTTCTATTGTTATTTAGATGACTTGTTTCTTCAGCTTTCTCTGAGTTCCACCAAGGCAGGTACTGCATGGTTTTCTTCTGTGTAGTTCTGCAGCACCCTAACACAATATTCCCTCAGTAAACTTCTGAATACATAAAGGAATAAAGAATTGGTTCCAGCTTTTCTGTCTAAATAGCTACAGTGGAAACAGAATAGATTAAAATTATGTGACTAAGAACACAGAAGGTAATGGTGTAGGAGAATAAAATAGTGAATTAAAACATCAAGGACCTAGGCAAAGAGAACAGAAACGGAGGTTCTGCTGTGTCCTCTGCCAGTCCGGCACAGGCTAGTTAAGTACTCAGAGCAAGCCTATATCACTTTTCTTAATTCAGAGAGATCTGGACCTACTTTGGTCTAGATTTTTGGTACCTATTTCTTTTGAACATTTTTTTTTTTTTCTGCTTAAATATATTGAAACTATGGGTTCTACTTCTCCCCAATGCCTTGGTGCCTACTGTCCCCAGCTCTGTATATAAGGCTGGCTAACATTCCAGGACAAAAAAAGGTTATCCTAACTGATTAGGAGAGAAATGTACAACTCCCAAGTCTCAAGCCATTTGGGATTTATTCAGACAATAGCTTCCAAAGATAATGACAGTTTTACCTCTAGCTTTTCATTATAAAAGTCTCTTGTGGTATAATTTAGTGTAGCACGATTTGTGCTTTCTCCCACAAGTCTCTTGCTATCATTATTTTCTTCATTGACAATACCAGGTTTTTTCCCTTTCGTTTCTAGAAGATACCGGAATTGCTTCTTCCTGTAGAAAGACAGTAAAGAGATTTAGAGTTACTTATGTGATTTGTGAAAAAATGTCCAGTTTTTGTTGACTTTAGAGGGTAGCATATGCTTTTTTTGAATATCTGTTTTATGAGTTTGAGTTTTTTTAAGTCAGTTCACTACCCCAATCTCTCTACTAATTAAGCTATACAACTCAAATTCTTTTGTTTCACAACTACCAATCATCAACAAAAACATGTCTCAAGCATTTCTAAAGTGAAAAAACTCTAAAAAAAAAAAAAAAAACTTAAAGAATCACAGAAGACCAACCCTAATTACACATGTAGTAGACCAAACTTTCAAAGTCTTTATATCCCATAAAACATGTTAGTTACACATCTTATAAATCACACAAACAGTTCATAATTCTATTATGCAGCTCAGTAGTATTGCCCATAGCTAGAAATGGAATGGAGGGACTCCCCTGGTGCCGCAGTGGTTAAGAATCCGCCTGCCAATGCAGGGGACATGGGTTCGATGTCTGGTCTGGGAAGATCCCATATGCTGCAGAGCAACAAAGCCCGTGCACCATAACTACTGAGCCTGAGCTCTAGAGCCCATGGGCCACAACTACTGAGCCTGTGCACCACAACTACCGAAGCCCATGTGCCTAGAGCCCATGCTCCACAAAAAGAGAAGCCACCACAATGAGAAGCACATGCACTGCAATGAAGAGTAGCCCCCGCTCACCACAACTAGAGAAAGCCCGTGTGCAGCAAAGAAGACCCAATGCAGCCAAAAATGAATAAATAAAATAAATAAATTTATATATATATAAAAGAAATGGAATGGAATACTGGTTTAAGTTTAGGTAAAAACAAAACACAAAAAATCCGAAAACCTCTAACTGTTATCATATCAGGGTAAGATCTTATTAGGAGGTAAATAATGAAACAGGAAGCTTCGTTTGATTATGAAGAACAGAAACAGTGCTCATAGCATCACTTGCAGACCCATAAGCCTAGAATTCCAGAGGACTGCAACTCAGATCCTTCATGAAGGTCACTTTCTGGTTTCTACCACTTAGCGTGTCTCTCAGGGAAGTGATATAAATACTTTACTATGAACTGTGAACTGAAGATTGGGAGCAGAAAAGGAATACATCTTTTAAAAATGTCTTCCTTTTCCCAATTTAAGAGTATAACACAACTGTTTTAGAAATTATAAGGGGTACGCATTTTGAAAAGTATAAAAAAATAGAGTAAAATCACCCATAAGTCTATAGCATATAAATCTATGTAAATCATTAACATTGTTCACATTAGCCATATTTCTTTGCAGGCTTTTTCTATAAATTTTTGTGAAAAGTTAAGATCATAATTGTAAAGCAATTATACTCCAATAAAGATGTAAAAAAAAAATCATACTAAACATCCAGTTTTGTATACTGTTTTTGCTTAATGGTATATAATAAGCATTTTCTATGTTATTAAAATTAATATTTTAATGAATGAATAAAATTCAATTGTGATGTAGATCAATTTACATAATCAGTCCCTTTTACTGGATATTTCAGTAGCATAATTTTCTCACTCTTAAAAAGAAGAAGTAACATATAGGTATTTATCTGCATTTATTTTATTGATTTTTAATTACAAAAGCAATATACAAATTATCCATCACTTTTATTAGTCTTTTCAAATAATCAATTTTTCATTAATTATGTTTTTAATGTCACTATTTCTTTTCTTTAACTTGCTTCAGGATTATTTTGCTATTGTTTTCCTAACTTCTTTAGGTAAATGTTTAGCTCATTCATTTTCAGTCTTTATTCTTTCCTAATGTACACATTTCAGGGCTAAAATATTTCCATTTAGCACCACGGTAACTTGATCTCACAAGTTTTGAAATGTGGTATTTTTTTATTACATTTCAGTTCAAGGTCGTTTCAAAATTACATTATAAAATTGTCTTTAACTTGTAGTTTATTTAGAAATGCATTAATTTCCAAATACATGGGGATTTCCTAGCTAACATTTGTAACTGAGTTAAAGTTTAATTGCATTTTGAATGGAGAGCATAGTCCATGTAAATCCTTTGGAATCTGTTGACATCTGCTTTCTGGATAGTAATGCTTGAAAAGAATTTGTGTTCTGCAGTTGTTCCGGGTAATGTTCTCTAAATGGCTAAGTCAAGTTTGTTAATCATGTTGTTCAAGTATTTTACATCCTTTTTCTATTAATTAATCAGAGGTATATTAAAACTTCCCACTGCAGCTGTGGGCTTGCAGTAATGTCAATTTTTGGTTTATAAGTTTTTAAGGCTAAGCTTATAGGTTGCAGACAAATTAAATTAGCAAATTGATATTTCTGGCGAACTGAACCTGTTATCACTTGAAATGATCCTCTTTATTTCTAGTGTTGCTTTTACCCTTAGTTTATTTAGTCCTCAATGGTTACTTTGTTTTTATTTGGTTAGTATTGATGTTGTTTATCTTTTACCACTTTTTTACTTTCAAACCTTATGTAACCTTATGTTTCAGATGTGTCTCTTTTCAACAACATACAGTTGAACTTCCTTTTTTTTTAAATTGAGTCTGACAATCTTTGACTTTTAACCAGAACAATTAGTACATCTGCATTTTATCACTGAGGTAGATTCGGTCATAATTAATGGCTCCCTTGAATCCATGCCCTTTACAATATTATTTCACAGTTAGGTAAGTATACCTCCGAGCCTCTTAAATCTTGCTCTGTGACTGTGACCAATAGAATGTGGGAAATCATGGTGTACCAGTTCTTAGCCTAGGCTTCAAGGGGCCTTGCATGTTTCTGCGCTCTCTTCAAACCCTGCCTTTGCCGTGAAAACAAGCCCAGGAAGATTTCTGGTATATGAAAGACCATGTGGAGCAGAAACAAGTTGTCCTAAGTAAGGTCTTTATAGACCAGCTTACAACTTCTCAGACTCCCCAAAAGTGAGAGAGCTTAGGGAAGTTCTGCAGAGCTGCCTATCCAACCCTCAGGTGACTGCAGATGCATGAGGTCCGGAGCTGAGAGCAGAAGAAGCACCCAGCTAACCTATAGACTCAGTGGGAAAATGTTTCTTGTTTTTAAGTCACTGAGTCTTGGTACAAGTGTAATTGCTGATATACTAGTATTTAGGTTAAATCTAACATTTTATTTTCTTTCTTTTTGACCAAATATTCTATGTTTCTTTTCCTTTTTTTCTTCTCCCCACTTCTCACCCCTGCCCTGACCTTACTAGTTTGGAAGCTATATACTCTTTTATTCTTTGGTTACCAAAGAAATTACAACATGCACTCTTAACTTACTAACATTTAAACTTAATTACTATATCTTCATCCTAGATAATACAAGGACCTAGAAAACTATAATTCCATCTACCCCTCCCAATATATATACTACTATTGTAGTGTATTTTAATTCTACATTTTAAAATCTCACAATACTATTATTGTTGCTTTATATAGTCAATGTTCATTTAGTTTTATCCCACAAATTTAATATTTTCCTTGCTCTTTAGCTCTTCCTGCACCTCAGAATTTCTATCTGGGATCAGTTTCTTTCTGCCTTAATTATAGGCTTTATCATTTACTGCAGGAATACTGATGGGAAATCTCTTAAGTTTTGTTTTTATTATTTTGTTTTAAAATGTCTTTATTTCACCTTCATTCATTTTTTTAAGGTTTTTATTTTAATTTATTTATTAAAAATTGTTTTTTTTTGGCTGTGTTGGGTCTTTGTTGCCATGCGTGGGCTTTCTCTACTTGCCGTGAGCAGGGGCTACTCTTCGTTGCAGTGCGCTTCTCTTGTTGCGAAGCACGGTCGCTAGGAGCGCAGGCTTCAGTAGTTGTGACACGAGGGCTCGGTAGTTGTGGTTCGTGGGCTCTAGAGAGCAGACTCAGTAGTTGTGGTGCATGGGCTTAGTTGCTCCGCGGCATGTGGGATCTTCCCAGACCAGGGCTTGAACCCGTGTCTCTTGCATTGGCAGACGGATTCTTAACCACTGTGACACCAGGGGAGTCCCTTTCACCTTCATTTTTAAAAGACTTTTTTGCCTGTATGGAATTCTAGCTTGGCAATTAATTTACTTCAGTATATTGAACACATTCATTACCCTGTCTTCTGGCTTCCACTGTTGCTGTTATGAAGTCAACTGTTGATGTGCACTCCTTTGAAGATAACCTCTCTTTTCCTGGTTGTTGAAAAATTTTTACTTTATAGTCAGTGTTCTGTGATGTAACTAGGTGTAGATTTCTTTTAATTTAACAAATTTGGAATGGATGAGTTTATTTAATGTGTAGATTAGTGTATTTTATCAATTCTGAAAAAATTCTTTGCTGTTATCTCTATCCCATGCTCTCTATTGTGTCTTTTTGAAACTCCAAACATATGTTAAATCTTCTAAGTCACTCCATCTTCAAATTTCTTAACCATTTTTCCATATTTCTTTGTTCTGCATTTTGCAAAATCTTCTCTAGTTTATTTCCCAGTTTACTGATCCTCTTTTCAGGTGTGTCTAATTGGTTGTTAAACCTCTTAATTAAGCTTTAATAATTATGCTTATTATATTTTTCATTTATAGAAGCTCCTTTAGTTTCCCTTCAAATCTGATAGATCACTTTTTTTAAATTTCCTGCTTTCTCCAGATATTTTCAACCTTGTTTTTTATACCATGAAATATTGATATATTAGGCATAGTCATTTTATAATCTATAAGTGATAATGCCAAATCTAAAGTATTTGTGGGTCTGTTTCTGTGGTCTATTTTTTTCCTGCTAGTTCTTATACATGGTGCCTTATTTCCTTGTGTGCTTGGCTATTTAAAAAAAATTCTTTTCATTGTGTGTTGGTCATTGTCCTTAAAAATTATCCATGGGGATTATCTGAGATAGGATGAGAGTAACTTCCTCCAGACAGAAGGTGCATTTGTTTTTACCAGGTATCTAGAGATAGTAATGTTTAAATTTTGAAATTATTTTAAACTATGCATGTATTATAAACTCAGGCTGCAAATTTACCTGAAGATTGGCTTTGGTTATAATTTCTTAGAGACAACTCTGCTCCTTTTCTCCTCACACCAATGCAATCAGAACTGAACTAAGTGGGGAAGTAAGCACACAGGATACCCATTTCATTGGTATAGATTATAGTAGGGTAGCATGGCTCTGGAGCCAAGTTTTGGGGAGGGGAATGGGGAACTTCCGGATCCTCAAAGTAAAAAGTGGTATGATCCTGGAGGTCGAGGTCAGGACAAGCCCCCTGATCACCCAGCTCCCAGACTATAGCAAAGGTAGCCGTTTCCTTGGTGGACTGGTTCTGTGTATCATTCTGAGATCCTTTCCAGGCCCAGTCTAGAGAGGCTTCCCTATTCCTTCCAATGATTCTGTAGATAATTAATTTCTTATATATCGACTGTTTTCTCCTTACTCTAGCCAGAGTGAATTATCTATAACTGAATCATGACTAACACACCATCTTTGACTTTTCTCCTTCTATCTATGCCACATCCTGTCAGTCAGTGTTTTCTGTCAGGTACACGCCTTCGAAGTATTTTTCAAATTATCCTCTTCTCAATTCTGTCTTAGTTCAGACCCTTATAATCTCTCTCCTGGACTACAGACTAGCCTCTTGATTGGTCTCCATTCCTTCCATCTCTGTCCTCTTAAATGGCAGCCTTTCTAGAACATGAATCTAATCACAGATTGTTGTGCTTAATTAATTACAAAGCACAGTGTTCAGTTTTATTTTTCATGGATTACTGGGCTCTTCAAAGTCAGATCACAATCAGTCTTTCTACCTTCATCTCCTATCACAATTCGCAATCATCCTATGCTCCAATTATATTGAACTATTTACAATTCCTTGTGCCTTTGCAGATCTCTTTCCCTCATACCCTGTACCTGAAAAAACTCCTATGTATTCGTGAAGAACTAGAAAAATGTTACCTCCTTTGTGAAGCCTTCACCAATGTTTTTCCAAAGTGTAGTGTCTCTTATGCTCCTACAGCCCTCTCTTATAGCATCTGAAATGTCTTTAACTTATTAGCTTATAAGCTAGTAAGTTAATTTATTAGCTTATAAGCCACACAAGAGCAAGAACTTTGCCTTATTCATCTTTATACCTCCAACACTTTGGAGAGGGCCAGACACAAAACAAATTTAGGATGTTTGTGGGATGAATAAATAGCACAATTAAGAGGTGTGTGGAATATATTTCTTTTTCTAGTGCAACAGTACTTCTATAAAAACTATAGAAATTAAAGGTTACCTGGCATCACCCAGAATTGAAATCAGATGGTACTGGGGTAATTCAGAAGATGCTACATGTGCTAGGATTCCAAAGAGCCTTTCAGCCATTATCATATCATTTTGCGTCACCTGAAGAGATATGAAGGAGAAGGGTCAAAAATGACATTGCCTCTTAGCTTGATATAACTAACATAATTCCATAGAAATTTCCAGATTAAATATTTTCTTTTAGTCCAGAAAAATACATTCTCCTGGGCTGTAAGAGGAGAGTGAGTTCTCATTGATATTTCTCTTTCTTCCTTGCACTTGATTAAAATGAAGATGTATTGATACAAATGTGGCCCATGGTGATGGATGATGGCTGGGAAGTGAGGAGTTAGCTCTGATTTAGAAGCCATGGTTCCTAAGGATAATACTTGAGACACCTTAAATTCTTAATGATTTTTTTTTAAAAATCCTATAGCTTCTTTGGGTAGAATGATTTAGGGGGAAAAACCTCAAGTGTCAATGGAATAGATTGACTTTAATAATGTGTCAAAGGTAAGACAAGGTGTTGTTCACACCTTGTTCCTAAAAGGATAATTTTGTCCCTTTCTGAAGGAATGAACATTGGATTAGGAAAGGCACTCCTATTCATTCTGAAATTTTGTCCGCCTTTCTCCCCACAAGGAATAATCTGTCACAGATATATCTCCCATGAGGGCTCCTTCCTATGTTAACCAAGAAACTACTAAAAGCAGGACTTGTATTAATATCTGGGCATATTTTTTAATATAAAGTTAGGTTGCTTGCATTTTAAATACTATTAGATTCTCAATATAATGCAGTGGTTCCTAATCAGGGGCCATTTTGGCCCCTAGGGAACATTTGGCAATGTCTGGAGATGATTTTGGTTTATCGCACCTGGTGGAGGGGTGTTACTAGCATCCAGTGGGTGGAAGCCAGGGATGCCGTTAAATGTCCTACAATGCACAGGACAGTTCCCACTATAAAGAATTATCTGATCCAAAATCTCAACAGAGCATTTGAGGTTGAGAAACCCTGGTATAGTTAAATTTTGCATTTTTAAAAACTTTATTCTTTACACTAGCTATAATATACTACACAGGAATTTCTGGAAACTAAATCCATAATTCACAAGCATCTTATACACATGAATCAGTGCAGAGTGACTCTTTCCCTTCCCTTCCCTAGACTTTCATAGTTAATGAGGCTGCTGCTCCCTGAAATCCGTCCTTCAGCTGACAACTAAGTTGTTTGGTCTAATATAGTCACCTAGTGGCCAGTGCTGGGCACTACTCCATCTTTTCCTCTTGATGCTCATAATTCAATTTAAGTCTCCTCAAGCAATATCATTCTCTCTTATACAAAGAGAAGTAGAAATATAGTATAACATTATTATATATTGTCAAGGATGAGATAAGCAGTTTTATTTTAGGTTTTTATTAAAGGGTCAAATATCCCTGGCATTGACATTTTCGGAACTTTAAATCAGAATAAATTACATTGGTTCTTTCTCATTCTTCTCTATTTTATACAATTATATTATACTATTACTTCCTATCTCAAGGTTTTATAATAATTATTACATCTCCAGTAGTGATCCATATTTTGGTAAATACACTATTTAGGGTTAATTGAGATAACGATTTGGCCATCAATGAGGGAGAATTACTCACCCATAGCAAAAATAACTATTCTACTTCCAGTGTAGGCTAGCTTTGGAAACTTTTGGAATTAATTATTAGATCTGACCAGTGACTTGCAGCCTCCCTGGGGAAGTACCAAGAGGGTACATAAAGCTGAAACAAATCTCTTGAGAACTAGCTGGAGAAATTAATAGTCATCTGAAGGTCCCAGGTTTGCCCTACATCTTCAACAGATGGCTGATATTGTGGTCATGGGCCTTCCATGGTTGATACAAATTTCACATGGCTTTTGTACAATGACCCAGAGACCTCCAGTCTCCTAATGGTATGCTGTAGTTTTGGAATTTTAGGCTAGAGTTACTTACAGTGTATCAGCTGCAGGGAAATACAGTTGCTATTACCACCATGCTAGCAAAGTTGATTATAGTTCATCTTACAATAAGGAGGTCTGAATTTTAAGAGATAATCACAATAATACTAACAGCATATTAGAGATTTTTTCCTTTAGAGGATTATTTAAATTCAGTTCTGGAATTCCACAGTAGAGGAAGAAGCATAGTTTCTCTCTTTTCTTCCAAAGTAATATTTAAAGACAACATGATCTTTGGATAGCTGGGGGATTAACCCTGAGACAAGCTTAGCAGAATCAATCTGAAAAATAACTCTTTACTAATAATTTTCCAGTTATTCAGGCTCCAGGCACAATGCAGATATTCCAAAAGCATCTGCTACAAACTATTAACAAAGCAGTCCAGACGTTTATGGACTTATAGTTGTTTTACTTCCTTTTTCACTCATCTTTATCTTCTTTTATCTTTCCTCCTTGCTTATTTCTCCTTCTCATCTCTTCTTTTTAAAATCACTCTTCTTTCCCTATGTACATTCTTTTTTTTCCATGTTATTCTTCCCTTCCCCTACCACAATCCTTATTAATTGACATTTAGTATCACTTCCCCATACCATTCTGCATGTCAGACAGTCTGTAAAGCACTCTGAAAAATACAAAGATCACATTACTTACAGAAGTGGGTTTTTTTTTATTTTAAACTATTATCCTACCAACACTTTACTTCTCTGAATACTTACAAACTATCAAAAAAGTATTTACTATTCACCATGATCTGGTTACTATTTTATTTTCAAAATTGTCTAGTACCTTAGAAGTTTTTAGATAAAATAGTTTTAGCTTTTCAACATTTTAAATGTCAAGATTTTTTTTTTAGAAAAACATTATTTCTCAAAAGTTCTATCATGGTTTTATACATAAATTCCTGGCCATTTTTATGACTACTTCCCCTAAAAAGGAATTTTTTTTTTTTTTTTGCAGTACGCGGGCCTCTCACTGTTGTGGCCTCTCCCGTTGCGGGGCACAGGCTCTGGACACGCAGGCCCAGCGGCCATGGCTCACGGGCCCAGCCGCTCCGCGGCATGTGGGATCCTCCCAGACTGGGGCACGAACCCGTGTCCCCTGCATCGGCAGGCGGACTCTCAACCACTGCGCCACCAGGGAAGCCCCTAAAAATGAATATTTTAATTCTACAGTTGACTTCGTGTTTAGCTTACCTCTGTTCCATTTATTTTCTGCATATTAAAATGGCTCAGTCTAAACAGAACATAATATTTCCAGAGTGTAAAATTGACAACTGGATTTCCTTGAGGATCAACTGTCAGCTGGTCAACTCGACGGAGTTCTGCTAGTGCATTAAATTGCTGCAGCATTACAAGATTTGTTTCCTTGAATTTAAGGTGCTACAATAATAAAACAAAAAAAGAGGTGAATATTGAGTTTAACCATCTTAAAACATTAACATTAAAGCTTCAGTGATCATTCCCCAAATAAATGTAAACTTTATGCTTAGCTAATATGTTTCCAATTACATTAAACCAACTGAATGTATTAACTTACATAAACTTTAATCCACCTAATGCAAAATTATTGATGGAATATATTAACCCATCCAACATTGGATTCAAAGTGATATCCCTTCTGCAAAGGACATCCCCCTATTTATTAACAACCTAAGAGTCTTAAAAATTATATACACAATAATTCAGACTCTTCCAGGCATTACAATGATTTTATATGCTTTACACTGAGATGAAATCTACAAAGGAAAGATCAGAAGTAAAAATTTCAGAATTTTATAAATGCAGGGCTCACACAGAGCTTCTGAGAAGAACTAGTTAACCATTATTACTTTTATCTTGCTAATTACTATGTAGGCTACTTAAACTGGCTACCAGAAAATAAAATCATTAAAACCGAAATGCTAATATAAGTGTTCTGTCTGTGAATTTGGATGATCTTTTCTAAACATACTATCTCCACTTCTATCTTCTTTAGGGAAGATGACATAACAAAAGAAAAAAAAACACTAAATAAAGGGTAGGTGAGGGAAATCACTTGGCTGACAGAGAAAAACACAATGATAATAAAAACTCAGGAAAGAATTCATGGAAATCACAGTTTCTGCAAATTCACACTAATAAATAGTACAATAATACTATAATTGGAAAGGGCTAATTTCTCAAAGTAATTTTTTTTTTTTTTTTTTGCAGTACGCGGGCCTCTCACCGCTGTGGCCTCTCCCGTTGCGGAGCACAGGCTCCAGACGCGCAGGCTCAGCGGCCATGGCTCACGGGCCCAGCCGCTCCTCGGCACATGGGATCCTCCTGGACCGGGGCGCGAACCCGTGTCCCCTGCATCAGCAGGCGGACTCTCAACCACTGCGCCACCAGGGAAGCCCCCTCAAAGTAATTTTAATGAGCTATTAAAGTTATTTTAAGTGTTGTTAGGGGACTACTGTAAAAATTATACGTAAATATATATGTCCCATTAATACCAGGTACAATAAATGAATATATAATATACAGTTGGGTGAGGTCCTGTTGAAAGTTTTACAAAGTAGAAATATATAATTTGAATACAATTACATTAGCTCGTTATACTCCATAAAGAAGAATTTTCTAGAGAGATAATTTCCAATATTTACAGAAGACTGCAAGGCGATTTATGAATACTAATTTAAATCCCAGATTCAGAAAATCAACACAAGAACTTAGTCTCCCTGCCAGATAGAAACTGCAGAAATAAAAGGTAAAACAGGTCTTTGGCCAGAATATAAAAGTCATGACTGAGAAGAATTCAAACATACAACTAAAAGAAAATGTTTACCAAAGAATTAGGAAACTTAATCTTCAATTTGGGAAGCACTTGGACGATTTCATCAAATTCTATGAAAGTGAAGGACACTGTTGTCACCATTCCTGCTGTTTGCACGCTCCAATTCCGATCCAGACATTCCAGCGCTCCTGAGCCATACAAGGAAAGTGTGTCTCCATCCACTTCGACAAGGTGTGTGTCTGTGACAGATAGACCTTGTAAAGCACTGGTGAGTCCTGAGTCCAGAGACCTGGAAAACCCAACATATAATTTTAAATGAAAGTCTTATCATGCAAAGTAAATAACAGATTATAAAGACCTGTTGGAAAGGTATTTGAAATTTTATATTCACTTTTTTTCATTTCAGTAATTAAACCCAGAGCACCAAAGATTAATTTTCAATAGAATATCTACAAGTTTTGTATTCTTCTAGTCATGTACTTTAATTCAAAAAGAGGCACATGTGAACAACAAAAATACCACTTTTAAACCCAAATTATTTATATCAATGAAAGATAATTGATATTCTATATAGTTTTAAAACAATCCATTTAATATATCATAGATATCTTTGCATGTGAAAACAAATAGGTTTTCCTAATCTATGAAGTATTCCACTGTCTGGCTGAAAAAAAACTGTATTTTACAAAATAATATTTCTATAGTAAGAACCATGTAATATAAAACTATGTTTATAAAACACTTGGGAATTTATACAATAACTGCTAAGAATAACTTCTCTCTCAGAAACTGGATTAAAGGGTAACTTTGACTTTCTATTTTTGAATATTTCAATGTTGTTTGAAATTTTGCAAGTGTATATATATTACAGTTATAAGCAGTATAATCAATGAAGATTTCCTCCCCATTTTGAAATAAGAAATGATAAAAAAATCCACTACTGACTCTATGTGTGTGTGTGTGTGTATATGTATATATATATACATATACACACACACACACACACACACACACATACAGATACAAAATAACTTCACATATCTACTGAATATGATCATTGTTATTATTTTCAGTTAGAGCCACATGTTTTATAAAAGGTTTCCTAAATGATAGCTCTTTGAAGAAGAAAAGAAATAGCTTGATCCAATTCAAATTTTCTACTTTGTGAATAGAGACATAACTATTTGTTTTACCCAATCTCAAAACTCAATCGATGCTTGGTTTTTGTTCTATGGGTTTTCGTTCTGGAATTCTGCTCTCAGACAGTATTTATTTGCCCTTACTAAATATATTCGTGCTTTGCTCTCCTTTGTGCTCCTATGGAATTTTGTACACTCTTCCAATACATCACTTCTCATACTCAAGCATAATTACGTGTTTACAATTTTGACTATATTTTTTCAGCTTCGGGGCTCTGGAATCTATGAGCTTTTCACAATGGGCCTTTCACAATGTAAATGACTGCATTATTAAAGATCTTCAACAGAAGTTTTATAATGCCGCTGCTGGGAGTAAGACTGACAAACCATCACCCTGTTGGTTTATCATGCTTTACTAGACTTACTATACTTATTTCATAGGCACCAGTTAACATGTAACACATTTGTTGACACAATAAGAAGCTGGGTAATGACATCAGTCAACTCTAAGTGAATATGCAACTGAGAAAATATAAAAGGACTGATTTCTGCCAGACTAGTGCTCAAGACAATGATTATTATACGACAATAATCAAACATTCAATGAGCAGTGGTGTGTGAATAATCTTAGATGATAATCCTATAAATGTAATGGCTGATAATATAGAACAAAAATAAGATGAGAATTAAGAGTTCCTTCGATTGTGCTTTGTGTGATAACTTTGTGTTGAGCTATGTAAAGCATATAATCATTTCTAGAATAGGATAAAGGATAGGAGTTACATTTCAATGCCACTGAAATAAAGAGGGCTTAATGAAAAGAATATATACCACTATTACAGCACTTAACCACACTGCACTGCAATTACCTATTTCCTTGTCTGTTTCTCTTACTAAACATTGTGATCCTTGAGGGCTCACACTTTGTCACATTCACTATAGTAGATCCAGCACCTAGCACAGTTCCCTGGCACAGGTTGTGCTCAATAAATATTTCTTCAAAGAATTAATGAGACAATTATGAAGTTTCTTATGAGTATCTATTGACTCTTAAGAAGGGTGCTCCAATCATAAACTGTGGTTTGAGCAAAGGGACAAGTCAGTGACATAGTCACGGGCTAAGGGTTAGTAAGAAGGTTTCTGCAGATGAGGCAAAGACCAATAATGAAGAAGTAAAGTCAAGGCAAGGAAAAGGTTTGCTAGTTGATGTAGTGATGCCTGATGGTCATGACATGCAACAAAAGAAGCTGAATCACAGCTATGCGCCAAAAACATGAATAAATCCTTTGAGAAGTTGTGTTGTTTTATATCATCTATTTGGAAGTGTCTTGTTTACCTTTTTCCCATATGATTAAAGGTTTAAGAATATAAACTACAATATGAAATGTCTATTATTAGAAAAGGATTATTTATTTTCTTTAAAGGTTTGTCAAGCAAACTGTTAGGAAAATAAGTGAAATAAACAAACCTAGCCTCAGCAAAACAGTTGTATAGTTACAAAACAAAGCAGAAGTAATTTCTAACTTTTATAGACCTCCCATGGACATTCAGTAACAACAAATGGCAAGTTTGCTGGGCTGTAGATAGGAAACAAAGCACCTATTAAATAGGTCATACAAGACCAAACCCATTTCAGTTATTTTCTGAACGAGGCTTGAGGTTAGCCTCAAACTCTGGCCAATATGGAACAGAGGAATCTGTTCCTCAGGGAAGGTGTGCTCTGATTTCCATAAAAAATAACTTAGGAAGTTTGTTCCCCATGTTTATATGTTGGGGATTGTCTTTCCAGTTTTCCCTGTGTGCTTAATAGATATGTCCACATCTTTTTAGTCAAACATACATACATATTATTTCATTTGCTCCCTCATTCACTTATTCACCAAACATTTGCTAAAAGCCCACAGGGCACTGTCCTAAGAATTCTGTCACAGGCAACCAACTCATCTGAATTGATAAGAACAATCAGTATAGAAATCATGTGCAAGTTTTTAAATATATCAAAACTCTCTTCACTTTTACTGGGCTATGTTCCCAGAAATATAACTGCTCTAATCATACTCTGCAGTTAAATTAATAAACACATGGGTATAATTTCTAAACTGAAATGACCTCAACCTCATTAAACAAATAGGTTAATCTGGAGAGCCTATTATGTGTCAGATATTGTGGTAGGCTTTGGGGATATAAAGATAAATTAATACTTATTTGTCCTTAAAGACCTCCCAATCTGGATGGAGGGTGGAAAGCAAGATAAATGTATACATTAATCCTAATATAATATTTATGTTTATTGTCATATAATGAATATTTAAGCAATATGCTATGGAAATGCAGAGGAAGAACAATTAATTCTTCTAGTGGGGAGAAGTTAGGTTTCAAAAGGAGGTAGTATTTGGGGCTTCCCTGGTGGCGCAGTGGTTGAGAATCTGCCTGCTAATGCAGGGGACACAGGTTCGAGCCCTGGTCTGGGAAGATCCCACATGCTGCAGAGCAACTAGGCCCCTGAGCCACAACTACTGAGCCTGCGCGTCTGGAGCCTGTGCTCCGCAACAAGAGAGGCCGCGACAATGAGAGGCCCGCACATCGCGATGAAGAGTGGCCCCCGCTTGCCACAACTAGAGAAAGCCCTCGCACGGAAATGAAGACCCAACACAGCCAAAAATAAATAAATAAAGCCAAGCATTTGAAGCCCTTAAAAAAAAAAAAAAGGACGTAGTATTTGAACTGGTCCTTGAAAGATGAACAGTAGAATTTCATCAGAAGTAGAAGGAGGCAGCACACTTTAGGTAAGAAAAATAGAATAAATAAAGGCACAGAAGCCTAATTATATATAACATACTCAGTTAAGAACAATTTCAATATGTATGGAACACTGAAACATAGAAATTAAACACTTAAAACATATGGGGGAGTAGAAGCTGAAAAGTCAGATTTTATCCCATAAGGTTGAGGAGCAGAAAAAGATTTTTAAATAAAAAATAACAGAACCATATTCAATGCAAGTTTTTAAGCATCTCCAATGTGCCATGCATGCAGCTAGGTTCTGGTGCTGGGGATAAAAAGATGAATAAGATATGTTCCCTGCCCTCAAGGACTTACTTGAGACAGATAATAAATTGGTGAACTTTGTGGAGGATGCAGCAGGGAGAGACTGAATGGAGAGAGATTAGTAGGAAGACCAGTGCAATAGTGTCAACTAGACCACATAAGGGCATAACAAAAAAGAGGGTATCATGCAGTAGAAAAGGCATTGGCAAGAAAATCAGATAGAGCTTAGTTCAAACCCCAGATCTGTCAGTGATAAATAGATGACTTTTGGAGCAAGTTGTTTAATTTCTTTGCAGTTTCAGTTTCCTTGTATGTAAAATGCTGATCATAATACATATTTTTTCAGAGTTGTTATTAAGACTAGAAATCATATTCTAAACAATACTCCGTGTTTAGTTCAATACATTTTAGTGATAATTATTAATAAAAGAAGAGAACACAGATATACCAGATATTTAAGAGATCATAAAATAGGACTTAGTGATTGTCGAGAAGGAAGGTGAGGGAGGATTCAAGTGTTATTCAAATGTTTCAGACTAGGTGATGGAGTCACCTGGTCTAGGTTTTACCCCTGTCTAGTTTAAATTTATGCTCTAAGAAATGTGGTATTCCTCTATGGAGGATCTATGCTTTAAAATTTGTTTCTCCATGAAGCCCAATACATTTCCATGTATATTTCCCTACTCAAGTATTATTTATATAACAGTAGGCAGTTTGCCATCAAATAGGAATTCTCTTCAAGATCTTTACTGGTTAATTCCAAATCCAAATGTTTATTTATCCAACTCAATCTTTATATAGGAATTAATCAGAAAACTATTCCATGCATTCTTGATTAGTAGAGGACACTAAGACAGGGTGATTAACTTAATGCAACACAGTCATGAGTCCCTGGAAGCCAGGCTAAATGGAGAATATACTCTTAAATGCCTACATGGATAAAAAAGACAATATTTCAGAGGACTACAGGTTTTTAAAAAAATCTTTATGCATTCTATAAGAGGCTAGAACAGAAAGACTTAAAATATTTCATAAGTTTCTTTTCCCAGTGAATAAGTGGTGCTGATTCCTATAATAACATATTTTATGAACTTCTATTACAACATTCATAGGTGTGGAAATTCATTTTATGCATTATATTTTATTACAGTAGTGTTGGCTAAAATACCACAGTGTTCATAGACAGGAAATGACCAAAAATAAACCAGCTTCACTGCATGCATCCAATGTAAGCAAAGAAAACATTACACCAAGTACTTGCCCATTTCTGGCAAGGGAAAGAAACCTGTAGTATGTCACTTTACTACAGATATGTCCCAAGTACAGTGAACAGTGAAATCATTAATGGGATATACCAAGGTTTTACAGAATTTCTTCTCTTTATGTGCCTGTAATCTTTTCATGGATACTTATTTCCAGGCGTTTAGTTACACACCCACAAGCCAAAGGTCACAGACATTGTAACACAAGAATTAGCCACTTTTTTGGCATTATGAAATACTAAAGACTATAAATGGGATTGTTGAAAATGGAAAATCTTATGAAGCATTAAAAAACAAATTGGAACCCTAAGGAAGAGACTTTGCGGCCCTCTGAAGGTAGCTTTCTACCTTCAGAGAGAGCCAGGCTTATATCATTCCCAAGAGATGAAATTTAATTATATTTTTAAAGACTTACAGAGAATGTAGCTTCTAATATTTAAAATGTTTCACTTTGTGCTTTCAGATAAAAAAGTAGACAGAATGAGCACATGTGTTTGAAACCTCTCCCTCTAAGGCCCTTAAAGTAATTGAAATGTTATACACACACAATAACAAGTAAAAAGGAAAGGGGGAGACAATCTTCAGCAAGAAGTTTCAACAAATTTCTGGAAGCTGGAAGGTGAAGAATTTTGAGTGAGGAAGAAGGACAAAGGAAGCCATAGCTTTGAATATGAACTGGAGACAAGAACAAAGATGACAGCCAAGCTGCCCAGTAGAACTTTGGAAAGGAAAGAACAGAGATATGATGGAAGATGGGAATGAGAAGTGAGGAAGAGGCATTAATTGAAGATCTGCAAAAGTACCCTACTACCTACTCCTCCCACTGCCAATAAAACAGTCAGAGGGGCATTGCAGTTCAGTGGGAAAAGGAAAGAATACTCAATAAACAACACTGGGGCAACTGGTTATTCCTAAGAGGAAAAACAAATTTGACATCAGCCTCAAATTTAAAAATCAATTCCAAGTGTAATAAAGACTAAAATATGATAGGCAAAATTTTAAACCTTTAGGAAGACAAAATGGGAGAATATTTTTATAATCTCAATGTAGTAAAAGATTTTTTCCCTTAAACACAATCCAAATGGGTAAACCATAAAAAAAGAGATAATACATATTGGTATCTTCAAAATATAAATGACATTTAAAGTCAAAGAAATATATGATATTGTTTAGGGGGGAAGCAGACAGTGAAAAGAGGGCCCAGGACCAAACTCAGAGGAATTCTACCATCTAGAGGTTGAGAGGATAGAAGTACTTGAGGATATGAAAGAGACAAATAATCCAAGTAAAAAGCAAAGGCTACTAGTAATATGATGTAAAATAATAAACTGTAAACAATGGTCCAAAAGGAAATAATGAGACTAAATTAGGTCAGGGACATAGAAAGCTTCAACAAGAGTGGATTCCATTCAAAAGACAAAAAAAGAAATTCAAAGAAATTGGAATGTGGTAAAGGCAGCACAAATTTCTTTGTTAAACAAAAACAACACAACAAAACAGGCCATCAGAAACCCCAGATAAAAAGAAATTATGTAAGAAAGGCATGGCTCAAATACGAAGCAATCTGTCCCTGCATTGGCAGGCGGATTCTTAAACACTGTACCACCAGGGAAGCCCTCAAAATTATTTAAAGGCAAAAACATATTTAGCTGCTGCCACATGGGCAAACATAGACAGATCAAAAAGACTGAGAAACAAAAGGCTGGGGAAGAAGATACTTAGGGAAAGAGGGACTTTGAGAAGCTCCTGTGTATTCCAGGGAATCTAGAGGGCAACACTTATGTCCACACTTACGCTCAGAAAAGACCTGAGAGGACCCTAAACAAACACCTCAAACTGTGGAAAGACAAAGACAAAGAGAGATTCCTGAAAGCAACAAGAGAGAAATGACTAGTCTTGTAAAAGGAATTCTCAATAAGAGTAACAGCCAATTTCTAATCAAAAACCAAGCAAGGCAGAAGGCAGTGGGATGACACACCTAAAGTGTTGAAAGAAAAAAAAAACCTGTTAACCAAGAATTCTATATCCAGCAAAACTGTACTTCAAAACTCAGGGAGAAATTAAGACATTTCTAGATAAACAAAAACTGTGAGAGTTCATTGCTAGTACACCTGCCCTTTAAGAAATGCTAAAAGTCCTTTAGATTGAAATGAAAGGACCCTAGACAATAACTCAAAGTCACATGAAGAAATAAAGAATACTGGAAAAGGTAATTACACAGATAAATATAGAAGCTGGTGTTACTGTATTTTTGGTTGGTAACTCCTCTTTTTTCCTATAAGATTTAATAGACAAATGCATAAAATAATAACTATAAATCTATGTTAATGTCCACACAATGTATAAGGATGAAATTTGTGATAACAGCAACATAGAGGGGAGTGGAGCTATATAAGAGCAAAGTGTTTGTATATTATTGCAACTAAGTTGGTATTAATGCAAACTAAAATGTTATACATTAAGATGTTAATTGTAATCCTCAGGGTAACAACTAAAAAAAAAACTACAAAATACAGAGTAAAAGGAATGAGAAGGGAATTAAAATGTTACACTAAAAAATCAAACACAAAAGAAGAAAGTAATGGAGGAATTGATGAACAAAGAAGATATACAAGTAGAAAAAAATAGCAAAATGACTGAAGTAAGACCTTTCTCATTAGGACCTGATAGATTAAATTCTCCAACTAAAAGACAGATATTAGCAGAATGGATTTTAAGAAAATGATTCAACTATATGCTTTCTACAAAATTAAAAGACACAAATAGATTGAAATTGAAAGGAAGGAAAAAGATATTCAAAGCACATGGTAACCAAAAGAGATGTTATATAACAAATTGTCACAGGAGACATGCAAGAGACATAGAAGGACATTTTATATTGATAAAAGGGTCAATTCATCAAGAACACATAAAAATTATAAACATATATGCACTTAACACCCAAAATATATGAAGGAAAAACTGACAGAACTGAAGGGAGAAATAGTTCTACAATAATAGTTGGAGACTTTAATACCCTACTTTCAATAATGGATGGAATATCTAGACAGATCAAAAAGAAATAGAGGACTTGAAGAAGACTATAAAACAACTAGATATAACAGATGTATATAGAAGATTCTACCCAACATTAGAATACGCATTCTTCTTAAGTGCACATGGAACATTCTTCAGGACAGAAGCCACAAAATGAGTCTCAATAAATTCTGAAAGTTTGAACTCACACTATGAAATGAAACTAGAAATCAATAACAGAAGGAAATCTGGAAAATTCACAAGTATGTGGAAATTAAACAATACACTCAACCAATAGGTCAAGGAAGATATATAGCAAGGGAAATTAGAAAAGTATAGCTGATAGAAACTGCAATGTAAAAAGGTGGGAAGAAAGGTAAAAAGGATAGATTCATCTTGCCCACTGCAGATTTCAGAGCTACTATCTATAGCAGAGGGAATAAGAAATAGAGGTTTTATTACACGCTACAAAAGTTATCAATAAAATAATTATAGATATATAGTGTTGGGGGGAGAGAGGTGAATGAGCTGAATCCTCACCTACTACAGCAAAAAGTATATCTAAATCTTATAAATCAAGAAATAGAATGATATACATTCAGAGATTTGATAGAAATGGAGTCAGCAAGATATACTTTAAAAAAAGAGTAGCCCAACCCTAAAAAACAATGAAATAATACCATTTGTAGCAACATGGATGGACCTAGAGATTGTCTTACTGAGTGAAGTCAGACAGAGAAGGACAAATATCATATGATATCGCTTATATGTGGAATCTAAAAAAATGGTACAAATGAACTTATTTGCAAAGCAGAAATACAGTCACAGTCAAAACAAACTTATCATTGCCAGGGCGGAAAGGGGAGGGAGGGATAAATTGGGAGATTGGGATTGACATATACACACTACTAAATATAAAATAGGTAACTAATCAGGACCTACTGTATAGCACAGGGAACTCAATACTCTATAATGGCCTATATGGGAAAAGAATCTAAAAACGAGTGGATATATGTATAACTGATTTAATTTGCTGTACACCTGAAACTAACACAACATTGTAAATCAACTATACTCCAATAAAATTTTTTTAAATAAATAATTAAAAATAAAAAATTTTTAAAAAGAGTAGCCACGTAGGTAAAAGGAAAATCAGGTGAATGTGCTATCAAGAAAGCCAATGCAAAGAGCCTATCAACAATGAGTATTAACTACGTCAACAAGTGTGGAGTGTTCAAGCAAAATAACTTAAAGTTCAAAAAGTCAATCTGGATCCTCTGGTTAAGAGCCCCTCATGTAGGTACAATAAGCTCTTTTAGAAATATTTTTAGAAATATTTCTACCTTTCTGATATAACAGATTTTACAGGCATCAGATAACCACAAACTAAATTGGAAAAAAATTATCTACAACCACTAGAAGTTATAAGTAACTGATTTTGCATTATAGTCTCTACCAATAATTCATTGTCTATCTCTAAAGGTTTATTTATCTGACTTCATATATAAATATCATCTGTGTCTCCTTGATTTAACAGTTTTTAGATCATCAAAAAGGGCCAGACCATGAAAACGTAACTGTGTCTCTATGGCACTCTGAACTTACATCAGTAGAAATTTTTTGCCAGAAACTGTGGACCTCTTTCCTAATGATACATTACGGCTCTCCACATCCTCTGCATTGAACCCACACATCACTTTTCCCATCTCTTCCAAACTCTTCCTTGTGCTCTTGGCTTAAAAAGCCTCTTTGTGGAACTCCTAATAAAAATTCTGAAACTCTTGGCAGTAACTATAAGTCACAATAATTTTCACCAGCAGATACTTCTTCTTTCTCTTGGAAATAACTGTTTGTTTTCGGGACCATAAAAATGAACTCTAAAATTTTAAATTATTTTAGAGGGCCACAAAATTTTTGAACAGAAGTTGCTTAAAAAGTTTAGAGTGTCAAGAAAGTCACATTAATAGCCTAGAGTCCACCTATCAGTCCACCTAATAGTCAGAATCCAACTATCAGAAATAGTTTTGCCAGGTAAAAGAACGAATTAATAAACAAAGACACTCCTACAATCACTGCAGCTGCCAACGCTAGTAAACGTGAACAGTGAACATCTCTGTGACAAGGGCATGGGATGCATGGCTGAGATGGGGAGGAGATAAGGCTGGCCACTGTTGAATACTCTGGCCACTAGTTCCACACCCGTTCTATCATCTGTAACTTCAGTGTCTACAATAATAACGGCAGCTGATCTTCTCTCCTCTCCTCCTCTCATTGATTTCTACTCTTCTCCAACAACCCATTCTCACGGCCACAATGGGTGCCAAATTACTCTTATGTTGTTATTACTTAGATATATTCCACCTCTACAATCTTCAACTTCAAAAACTTAATCTGACCATAAATTCCCACTATTCCAGCCGACTATTAATTCTCTTGCTTTATGTACTTATCTTTAAATTCATTTAGACTGCTAGTCACAGAAATAATAAATTTTCTCCCAATCTCTTGACAATGTTCTACTTTTTAATTCTTTAAAAATAGCCTAGGGGCTTCCCTGGTGGAGCAGTGGTTGAGAGTCTGCCTGCCGATGCAGGGGACACAGGTTCGTGCCCCAGTGCGGAAAGATCGCACATGCCACGGAGTGGCTGGGCCCGTGAGCCATGGCCGATAAGCCTGCGAGTCCGGAGCCTGTGCTCCGCAACAGGAGAGGCCACAATAGTGAGAGGCCTGCGTACCAAAAAAATAAATAAATAAATAAAATAGCCTAGACCCTCTTGGTGCTCCAGCCAGGCATCAGGGCTGTGCCTCTGAGGTGGGAGAGCCAAGTTTAGGACACCAGTCCACAAGAGACCTCCCAGCTCCACGTAATGTCATACGGCGAAAATCTACCAGAGATCTCCATCTGAATGTCAAGACCCAGATCCCTCAACGACCAGCAAGCTACAGTGCTGGACACCCTATGCCAAACAACTAGCAAGACAGGAACACAACCCCATCCATCAGCAGAGAGGCTGCCTAAAATCATAATAAGGCCACAGACACCCAAAAACACACAACAAGACGTGGACCAGCCCATCAGAAAGACAAGATCCCGCCTCATCCACCAGAACACAGGCACTAGTCCCCTCCACCAGGAAGCCTACACAACCAACTGAGCCAACCTTAGCCACTGGCGACAGACACCAAAAACAACGGGAACTACGAACCTGCAGCCTGAAAAAGGAGACCCCAAACACAGTAAGTTAAGCAAAATAAGAAGACAGAGAAAAACACAGCAGATGAGGGAGGAAGGTAAAAACCCACCAGACCAAACAAATGAAGAGGAAATAGGCAGTCTACCTGAAAAAGAATTCAGGAATAATGATAGTAAAGATGATCCAAAATCTTGGAAATAGAATGGAGAAAATACAAGAAACGTTTAACAAGGACCTATAAGAACTAAAGAGCAAACAAACAGTGATGAACAACACAATAAATGAAATTAAAAATTCTCTACAAGGGATCAATAGCAGAATAACTGAGGCAGAAGAACGGTAAAGTGACCTGGAAGATAAAATAGTGGAAATAACTACTGCAGAGCAAAATAAAGAAAAAAGAATGAAAAGAACTGAGGACAGTCTCAGAGACCTCTGGGACAACATTAAACACACCAATATTTGAATTACAGGGGTCCCAGAAGAAGAAGAGAAAAAGAAAGGGACTGAGAAAATATTTGAAGAGATTATAGTTGAAAACTTCCCTAATATGGGAAAAGAGATAGTTAATCAAGTCCAGGAAGCACAGAGAGTCCCATACAGGATAAATCCAAGGAGAAACACACCAAGATACATATTAATCAAACTATCAAAAAATAAATACAAAGAAAAAACATTAAAAGCAGCAAGGGAAAAACAACAAATAACACACAAGGAAATCCCCATAAGGTTAACAGCTGATCTTTCAGCAGAAACTCTGCAAGCCAGAAGGGAGTGGCAGGACATATTTAAAGTGATGAAGGAGAAAAACCTACAACCAAGTTTACTCGACCCAGCAAGGATCTCATTCAGATTTGACAGAGAAATTAAAAAACCTTTACAGACAAAAGCTTTACAGCAAAAGCTAAGAGAATTCAGCATTACCAAACCAGCTTTACAACAAGTGCTAAAGAAACTTCTCTAGGCAGGAAACACAAGAGAAGGAAAAGACCTACAAGAACAAACCCAAAACAATTAAGAAAATGGTAATAGGTACATACATATCGATAATTACCTTAAATGTAAATGGATTAAATGCTCCAACCAAAAGACACAGATTGGCTGAATGTACACAAAAACAAGACCCATATATATGCTGTTTACAAGAGATGCACTTCAGACCTACGGACACATACAGACTGAAACTGAGGGGATGGAAAAAGATATTCCATGCTAATGGAAATCAAAAGAAAGCTGGAGTAGCAATTCTCATATCAGACAAAATAGACTTTAAAATAAAGACTATTACAAGAGACAAAGAAGGACACTACATAATGATCAAGGGATCAATCCAGAAGTAGCTATAACAATTGTAAATATTTATGTACGCAACACAGGAGCACCTCAATACATAAGGCAAATACTAACAGCCATAAAAGGGGAAATCGACAGGAACACAATCATAGTAGGGGACTTTAACACCCCACTTTCACCAATGGACAGATCAACCAAAATGAAAATAAATAAGGCAACACAAGCTTTAAATGATACATTAAATAATATGGACTTAATTGATATTTATAGGACACTCCATCCAAAAACAACAGAATACACATTCTTCTCAAGTGCTCATGGAACATTCTCCAGGATAGATCATATCTTGGGTCACAAATCAAGCCTTGGTAAATTTAAGAAAATTGAAACTGTATCAAGTATCTTTTCTGACCACAATGCTATGAGACTAAATATCAATTACAGGAAAAACATGTGTAAAAAATACAAACACATGGAGGCTAAACAACACTACTCAATAACCAGGAGATCACTGAAGAAATCAAAGAGGAAATCAAAAAAATACCTAGAAACAAATGACAATGAAAATATGACGACCCAAAACCTACGGGATGCAGCAAAAGCATTTCTAAGAGGGAAGTCTATAGCAATACAGTCCTACCTTAAGAAACAGGAAACATCTCAAATAAACAACCTAACCTTACACCTAAAGCAATTAGAGAAAGAAGAACAGAAAATCCAAAAGTTAGCAGAAGGAAAGAAATCATAAAGATCAGATCAGAAATAAATGAAAAAGAAATGAAGCAAACGATAGCAAAGATCAATAAAACTAAAAGCTGGTTCCTTGAGAAGATAAACAAAATTGATAAAACATTAGCCAGACTCATCAAGAAAAAAAGGGAGAAGATTCAAATAAATAGAATTAGAAATGAAAAAGGAGAAGTAACAACAGACACTGCAGAAATACAAAGGTTCATGAGTGATTACTACAAGCAACTCTATGCCAATAAAATGGACAACCTGGAAGAAATGGACACATTCTTAGAAAAGCACAACTTTCTGAGACTGAACGAGGAATAAGCAGAAAATATGAACAGACCAATCCCAAGCACTGAAATTGACACTATGATTAAAAATCTTCCAACAAATAAAAGCCCAGGACCGGATGGCTTAACAGGCGAATTCTATCAAACATTTAGAGAAGAACTAACACCTATGCTTCTCAAACTCTTCCAAAATATAGCAGAGGGACGAACACTCCCAAACTCATTCTACGAGGCCACCATCACCTTGATACCAAAACCAGACAAAGACGTCACAAAGAAAGAAAACTACAGGCCAATATCACTGATGAACATAGATGCAAAAATCTAGCAAACAGAATCCAACAGCATCTTAAAAGGATCATACACCATGATCAAGTGGGGTTTATCCCAGGAATGCACGGATTCTTCAATATACGCAAATCAATCAATGTGATACACCATATTAACAAATTGAAGGAGAAAAACCATACGATCACCTCAATAGATGCAGAGAAAGCTTTCGACAAAATTCAACACCCATTTATGATAGAAACTCTGAAGAAAGTAGGCATAGAGGGGACTTACCTCAACATAATAAAGGCCTTATAGGATAAACCCACAGCCAATATCGTCCTCAATGGTGAAAAACTGAAACCATTTCCACTAAGATCAGGAAGAAGACAAGGTTGCCCACTCTCACCACTCTTATTCAACATAGTTTTGGAAGTTTTAGTCACAGCAATCAGAGAAGAAAAAAAATAAAAGGAATCCAAATCGGAAAAGAAGAAGTAAAGCTGTCACTGTTTGCAGATGACATGATACTATACATAGAAAATCCTAAAGATGCTACCGGAAAACTACTAGAGCTAATCAATGAATCTGGTAAAGTAGCAAGATACAAAATTAATGCACAGAAATCTCTGCCATTCTTATACACTAATGATGAAAAATCTGAAAGTGAAATTAAGAAAACACTCCCATTTACCACTGCAACAAAAAGAAAAAAATACCTAGGAATAAACCTACCTAAGGAGACAAAAGACCTGTATGCAGAAAACTACAAGACACTGATGAAAGAAATTAAAGATGATACAAATAGATGGAGAGATATACCATGTTCTTGGATTGGAAGAACCAACATTGTGAAAATGACTCTACTACCCAAAGCAATCTACAGACTCAATACAATCCCTATCAAACTACCACTGGCATTTTTCACAGAACTAGAACAAAAAATTTCACAATTTATATGGAAACACAAAAGACCCTGAATAGTCAAAGCAATCTTGAGAAAGAAAAACGGAGCTGGAGGAATCAGGCCCCCTGACTTCAGACTATACTACAAAGCTACAGTAATCAAGACAGTATGGTATTGGCACAAAAACAGAAAGATAGATCAATGGAACAGCATAGAAAGCCCAGAGATAAACCCACACACATATGGTCATCTTATCTTTGATAAAGGATACAAGAATCTATAGTGGAGAAAGGACAGCCTCTTCAATAAGTGGTGCTGGAAAAACTGGACAGCTACATGTAGAAAAATGAAATTAGAACACGCCCTAGCAGCATACACAAAAATAAACTCAAAATGGATTAAAGACCTAAATGTAAGGCCAGACACTATCAAACTCTTAGAGGAAAACATAGGCAGAACACTGTATGACAGTTCCAGCAAGATCCTTTTTGACCCACCTCCTAGATAAATGGAAATAAAAACAAAAACAAACAAGTGGGAATTAATGAAACTTAAAAGCTTTTGCACAGCAAAGGAAACCATAAACAAGACGAAAAGAGAACCATCAGAATGGGAGAAAATATTTGCAAATGAAGCAACTGACAAAGGATTGATCTCCAAAATTTATAAGCAGCTCATGCAGCTTAATAACAAAAAAACAAACAACCCAATCCAAAAATGGGCAGAAGACCTATATACACATTTCTCCAAAGAAGATATACAGATTGCCAACAAACACAAGAAAGAATGCTCAACATCATTAATCATTAGAGAAATGCAAATCAAATCTACAATGAGATATCATCTCACACCAGTCAGAATGGCCATCATCAAAAAATCTAGAAACAATAAATGCTGGAGAGGGTGCGAAGAAAAGGGAACCCTCTTGCACTCTTGGTGGGAATGTAAATTGATACAGCCACTACGGAGAACAGTATGGAGGTTTCTTAAAAGAACTACAAATAAAACTACCATACGACCCAGCAATCCCACTACTGGGCATATACCCTGAGAAAACCATAATTCAAAAAGAGTCATGTACCAAAATGTTCATTGCAGCTCTATTTACAATAGCCAGAACATGGAAGCAACCTAAGTGTCCATCAACAGATGAATGGATAAAGAAGATGTGGCACATATATACAATGGAATATTACTCAGCCATAAAAAGAAACGAAATTGAGTTATTTGTGGTGAGGTGGATGGACCTAGAGTCTGTCATACAGAGTGAAGTAAGTCAGAAATAGAAAAAGAAATACCGTATGCTAACACATATATATGGAATGTAAGAAAAAAAAAAGGTCATGAAGAACCTAGGGGTAAGACAGGAATAAAGACACAGACCTACTAGAGCATGGACTTGAGGATATGAGGAGGGGTAGGGGTAGGCTGTGACGAGGTGAGAGAGTGGCATGGACATATATACACTACCAAGTGTAAAGTGGATAGCTAGTGGGAAGCAGCCGCGTACCACAGGGAGATCAGCTAGGTGGTTTGTGACCGCCTAGAGGGGTGAGATAGGGAGGGTGAAGGGAGGGAGACACAGGAGGGAAGAGATATGGGAACATGTGTATATGTATAACTGATTCACTTTATTATAAAGCAGAAACTAACACACCATTGTAAAGCAATTATACTCCAATAAAGATGTTAAAAAAAATCTACAAACAATAAATGCTGGAGAGGGTGTGGAGAAAAGGGAACCCTCTTGCTCTGTTGGTAGGAATGTAAATTGATGCAGCCACTATGGAGAACAGTATGGAGGTTCCTTAAAAAACTAAAAATAAAACTACCATACGACCCAGCAATCCCACTACTGGGCATCTACCCTGAGAAAACCATAATTCAAAAAGAGTCATGTACCAAAATGTTCATTGCAGCTCTATTTACAATAGCCAGAACATGGAAGCAACCTAAGTGTCCATCAACAGACAAATGGATAAAGAAGATGTGGCACATATATATAATGCAATGCTGGCCATAAAAAGAAACAAAATTGAGTTATCTGTAGTGAGGTGGATGGACCTAGCGTCTGTCATATAGAGTGAAGTAAGTCAGAAAGAGAAAAACAAATACCATATGCTAACATATATATATGGAATCTAAAAAAAAAAAAAAAAATGGTCATGAAGAACCTAGGGGCAAGACGAGAATAAAGATGCAGACCTACTAGAGAATGGACTTGACGATACGGGGACGGGGAATGGTAAGCTGGGACAAAGTGAAAGAGTTGCATGGACACATGTACACCCCAAACGTAAAATAGATAGCTAGTGGGAAGCAGCCACATAGCACAGGTAGATCAGCTCGATGCTTTGTGACCACCTAAGGGGTGGGATAGGGACGGTGGGAGGGAGGGAGATGCAAGAGGGAAGAGATATGGGGACATATGTATATGTATAACTGATTCACTTTGTTATAAAGCAGAAACTAACACACCATTGTAAAGTAATTATACTCTAATAAAGACGTTAAAAAAAAAAGAATACAGTGTTTGTTGTCAGGGGCTGGGGGAGGCACCGAGAAATGGGGAGTTGTTTTTAATAGGTATAAAGTTTCTGTTACACTTTAGAGCTCTGCCATAAAATGTGGTGCCTATATTTATTAATACTGCATAGTACACTTAAAAATGTGTTAAGAGGATAGATTTCATAATGTGTTCTTACCATAATAAAAAAGCAATTAATTAAAAAAAAGTAACCTAACCATATGGTCCATCATTTCTTTCGTCATTATACTTGAATTTTTAAATTCTTTATCTTTTTTTTTTTTTTTTTTTTTTGAGGTACGCATGCCTCCCACTGTGGCCTCTCCCGTTGCGGAGCACAGGCTCCGGACGTGCAGGCTCAGCAGCCATGGCTCACGGGCCCAGCCGCTCCGCGGCATGTGGGATCTTCCCGGACCGGGGCACGAACCCATGTCCCCTGCATCAGCAGGCAGACTCTCAACCACTGCGCCACCAGGGAAGTCCCCCTTATCTTTGATCCTTCATCTTGATCCTTCATCTCCTTATTCTTTATAAGACATTTAGCTTCTCTACTTATACACCTTGCTACTCTGTGCTCCTGGAATTCAGACTGTAGTTCAATTCAATTCAGACTGTAGTTGCTACAGTTTCATGGTCTATAACCTCCTTTATTTCCTCAGGATTTTCCTTCAGTAACACAACACTTTCCCAGTTAGCTCCCTAGTATACCTGAAAAGTATGGAGAGATATACCATGATTTTTAAAGTGCTGATTTATTATCTTAAGAATGTTAATCCTACTGAAATAAACAACTTAAATGCCATTTGAATAAGATTCTAACATTTCCATTTAGATTAAATGATTTTAAAGTTCATATGTAAGAACAAGTGTGTAAGAACTGAAACTTTGAAAAGAATAGTGAAAGCGTATTTCCCTTACTAGATATTAAAACTTAGTATAAAATGACAATAATCAAAAGAGTCTGGTATTGGCATTAAGACATAAAAGTAGATTAGTGACATGGAATAGAGAGTCCAGAAGTATATCCAATATTTATGGGAACCTACTAGAACATGAAAATGGCATTCTCATTAAAAAAGACAATAATTTAATTGAGGAATGCTATTAGACAATTAACTAGTCAATTGAAATAAAATCAAGTTACACTCTTACCTAACACCATATATAAAAATAAATTTGATGTATTAAAGGAGTAATTTTAAAACCTTATTAAAATTTTAGGATAAAATTTATAAGATCATTTGGATAAACTTGGTACTAGGAAACCTTCTTAAGGAAGATAAAAAATATATTTTTTAATAAAAGATAAATCAGAAATAGAACTGACTTGTATAGTATTTCATAAATCTAAAGCCCAATGATATAAAGTTTTAATTTTATAAAGTATAGTTCTAGCCAAGTAAAATTACATTTTGACATTTAAAAAATATTAAATAAAGCTCCAGGGCAATATAAGTGATATATCTGTTATACAAATCATTACTTAATTAGAATTTTAATTGTTTCCTTATTTTTCTAGCTAAAAGATCTGAGAAACTCTACCATGTGGATACCCAAGTGAGCTGAAGGAGGTACACTGATCAATATAAATTAATCTTATAACTAAAATTGTAAAAGTATATTTGTCGGGCTTCCCTGGTGGTGCAGTGGTTGAGAGTCCGCCTGCCGATGCAGGGGACACGGGTTCGTGCCCCGGTCCGGGAAGACCCCACCATGCCGCGGAGCGGCTGGGCCCGTGAGCCATGGCCACTGAGCCTGCGCATCCGGAGCCTGTGCTCCGCAACGGGAGAGGCCACGACAGTGAGAGGCCCGCGTACACCAAAAAAAAAAAAAAAAAAAAAGTATATTTGTCTTTAAAATATATGTCAAACTCTTTAACTCCGGTAAACTTCCAAAATATTATTCTAATTCCTCTTAAATGACTTTATCGCATTCTTCATATATGGAAAGCTTAAAGAATACTGGCTGAAAACTTGAAATAAAAGCTATATTATATTTAGTTTGAAATGTGTTTCAGAATTTGGTTTGGTCATTAGATAACTGTGCATCAAGTGAAACAAAACTGCAGTGCATTCTATCTTGGATTTTTAGGTTTTAAATTATATATATATATGTTTTTAAATTATAAATAAACTATGAAAATATATATGCTTTATATTCCTCTTATTTACTTGATTCTAGTATGCCTTCTTGAGAGGAAGAGAAATATGTCAAGTCTAGAAAGCGTCCTGAGATTTGCTCATAAATCAAGGGATATATGTTATCTGACCAATGTGTCATAGAAGAAAGAGGCTGTGAGCCACTGGAATAGACATATTATAGAACAGAACTGGAGTAACTATTCAGATTTTATGCCGAATTGCTTAATACTACTAGTTAAGGAGTAAGGATTTGTGATAGCTACTGGGGAAACAACAGAGGTTAAGACAATCAGGATTCTTTTCCTTGAGAAGCTTACATTCTAGTGGGGAAGACAGTTATGAAACAGCTAATTACCCACTATTTATTTAATTATGGTCATGATAAGTGCTAACAAGGGCAAGTGCAGAGTACTGGGAGAAAAAAAGGTTATCTGATCTAGCCTAGTCTCCGGGAAGTCGTTAGGGAAGGCTTTTCAGGGGAAGTGAGGTTTAAATTTAAGACCTCCAGGCTGAGTGGTAGTTAGCCAGGGTAGGGTGAGGGGCAGGGAGAATACAACTGTTTGTAAGAGAAGGGTTCTGAAGTAGGAAGTAACTGAACTGGAAATCACTGAGGCTGCAGCACAAGAATAAAGTGGCTGATGGTATGGGATAAAATAGGTGAGGTGGGTAGAGGGTCTCATAGGCTATATTAAGTAATCTAGATTTATTCCTATGAAAAATAAGAAACTACTGAAGGGTTTTTAAATTAGGGGTCAGCTTATATTTTCAATATTTCCATCTTAACTTTTAAAACCTACTGCTAATTTCAGTAGGTTTTCTTAAGAAAACTATCTTAAAATAATTATATATCAAATGTTTTCCTGTTTCTGCTCCAAATTCAGTTCTCCAAAGATACTAGTATCTGGAAAGAATACCATTGCATACCCTGTTTCCTCTGGAAATGCAGAGATGGTGCTTCCATCGTTCTGACAGTGGTCCTGAGAGTCTGAATCTTTTCCATCTTGGTTTGTAGCAATATTGGTAATTCGATGTTGTTGCAAGTCCCACTTTCGAGCTACGTTGTTAATTATTAACCTTTTCTTCTCCTATGAAAAAGTTCATTGGGACAAGAATTACATAATGCAATTTTTGTAGCACGAGAGTCCAAGGAGCATATTGTTTGTACTACTTATCACACCTTTAAAAGGAGTCTGTTACTTAAAAGTAGCTACCAAATATGTATTCTAAAACACAGTATAAGTGGCCTTTATTTAACCTATGCAATCAACCATCTCAACGATGCTCTATCATCCTTAACAAATTATATGCAAAACAATAATTACTTCCATTGGAGATAAGAAAATTCACTATTTGAAAGTTTAGTTTGACAGAAATTTATATATTCAAGCATTATGTGAAGTTTTAATTAGACAAAATTATGCCTTTGTGTTTAAACACAGCAAGAAAAAACTAATGATATTTTAATTTTCCTATTCAATAATTATGGCAAATATGGTGGAATACTTTGGGGGGGAAGGGAGGAAGGAGAGAGACTGATCAATGTTCCAAGCTTCACAGCATAAATTACAATGTCTGAAAATTAATAATCATACATAGACTATTAAATGAAATTGTACTAGGTTGAAATATTTCTAGATAACTAATAGCATCCTAGATTATCCATTATCAAAAGTTAATTTTTAAATGGCATATTGATTAAATCAGAGTGCTGAAAATGGACACTTTCCCTTTTCTCTTTACTAAGAGAACAATCATCCAGTGAAAAATCATCTGTGTGATACTGATTCACCTGCTCTCTTTGGAGCCAGTGAAGGCTGTTAGGAAGAGTCTTTGCCCATTCCCTCAGTGCATTCACACATGCAGAATACGTATGTTTAGTTCCACCTCTTCGCCTATCTAAAATTTTAGATGTAGAAATGGCATTGGATAGGAATGAAAAGTGGTGACAAAGCTTAATTAAAACTAAACATTTTAAAAGTTCTATTTCTGCATTTAAAAATGTTTCTAGCATGCGTTCTTTTTTCTATTGCTTGGAATTTCAAATTTGTTTATATAATTAAATGGGTTATACTTAATATGTATATACTTCTGAGCCTTTTTGACATTTTATGTATGTCCTTCTGATCTAAAGCAAGTAGGAATCTGCCATTCTACTATAAATTTTCCCCCCAAATCTATGATAAAAAGGCACCTTACCTTAAAGAATTCTATTTCAGTTATTTGCAGATGACTGGGACAAACCAATTCTTAATCTAAGCAATACAACTATTTTTACTCAGTACCAAGGCTACTTTGAAAGAGGCAGGGGCAGCGAGTAAATGGAGGATGGCTATCATGCTGGCTCCATGCATTTGGTTTTCTGGCTGACTTGGAGTCGGCAAAAATAAATATTCTAAGTGAGGTAGATATAGTGATGCTTAGAAACAGGGCACAAAAGTTTACACCACTGAGTATGCTAACAAATTTATAACAAGATACTCTGAAAACGCAAACACTTTCCTATACCAATCCCAAAGTTAAGCTTTCTTTAATTGGGTTATTAAAATCAGATCAACACCAGGTTGACTAAGAAAATGGATATTTTCATTGAGGCCAAGAAAAGGGAAGACATTTTAAAACAAGAGTGCAGTCCGGGGTCAGGTGGGGATTGCTGGTTGGCCAGGGGGCCAAACAAGGGCTCTAGGTGTCTGTGGAGCAAAAAAAAGAGTAGCAAAAGAAAGCCTAGAGATTCTGTAAGGCAAAAGGGGGTACACCCCAAAAATTTCATGCTCAAAGATCATGGATGCATTTGGCATATATTAGTACAATCACGACTATAGCTAGACGGCAATTTGCCAAGTCTGTGTTAAAGTGACAATTATTTTAGAAGATGCCAACTTTCAGCTTCTGCCACTTGAGTCTATTCTTTATAGTCCAAGCAATACCACACCAGTATATCCCATAACTATCACTTCCATTCATTTCCAAGTTTGAAAAGAAAATAGAAAGATAGAAAAGCGAAAAGGCTGAAGATATAAGTCCATACACTCTTCCTGTCCCTCTATAACCACCCATCCCATTTTCTTAATGATCAATATGTGTTGTCACATGAAACAATCTCTAGTAAATGCTGAGGGTCTTTGATATCATGACCCTGAATCTGAGCTAGAGCTAGAATTCCTGATTTCCTACACTTTTCCTCTTACTAAAAATTTTTAAAATTAAATAACCCTCATAATTAAAGAGCCCTATTTAGCGACTTCAAGAGAAGCATTAGGTATTCTTTGAAGTTTTCACAAATATTTTCCAAACATCTAAAAAACATGTTAGCTAAAAATTGAATGGCATATTTCCAAAAATACTGATGGTTACAAGCAGCTGAATTGGGTATATGATAAAAAATGTTCAGTTCAAAGATGGAGTCAAGTGCAATTTGTTGCCTATACTAGGTTCTACTTACACTGGAAGCGTTAGAATTAAATCACCAATAACAGCAGTGAGAAAATTTTAGCATACTGAGTAACAGTTCTAATTACTTTTGAAGTAGCAGCCTGGAGCTGAGAGGGCTTGGGACCAAGTTTGTTTTGTTTTGTTTTGTTTGTTAATTGTGGAGTAGTTTTCATAGAGTAAAATACACACGTTCAAGTGTACTCTTTGATCAGTTTTGACAAATGTGTATATCTGCTAACTCATAACATTTCCATCACCCCAGTGAGTTCCCTAAGATACAACTTTGTATCCCTATTAGTCATTTTTAAAAATTCGGAATGCCATTTTAATTTTAAAAAGAAAAGCACCTACACAAGACAAGAATGAGTAATGGTAATCAGGGTGATATCCTTAGTTTCAGAACATAGTAGAATCATAATAAGAACTATAACTTTAAGCTGTCTTTATTTATTATACTTTGTTATGTTAATATAAAATATTTTTAAAGAAAACATTTTAAGGAAATTTAACATCTGATATGTTAAATAATTTAAAACCAGTTTAAAAAACCTTTAATTCCTATACTCCTCAAAACCTTTACCACCTCTATATCAGAGAAGCTAATGGAGAAATTTTTTTAATGCAAAAAGCCATCATTTAAAAAAAAAAAACATGTAGCAGAGCTCATTAAAATATATCATTAAAGATGACAGTCTACTACAGTGGTTTCCAAAATGAAATGCACATGCCATGAGGATACACATGGTGATATACTGGTGTGGAAAAAATTATAACTTCTGTTATATTTATTTTTAATCTCTTTTACAATTTCTATCTTTTGCATGTGTTTTATAATGTACATTATATTGTATTTCAGAAGTAAAAGTTTGTTTATAGGTAGTGACTTATAAAAGTTTTAAGGGTGTTTGTTTATTAAAAACACTCTACTGATAGGCATGAAAAATTTACAGTTTGGAAACTACTTTTCTAGCTGATTAGCTAGCTAGCTTCACTGTGTGTGAGTGCATGTGCACATATATGCATGTAGACATCATAGAAAATACCTTAAGCAAAGATTGCTTATGACTTTCTCGCTTCTTCTCTTCCTCTTTTTTGGCTACAACAGATGCCATACGCCTTTCTTCTTCCTAAAAGAAAAATGTAAAAAAGTATTATTAAGTATTTAACCTTTTTTATGCTAAATATCTTCAGTTTTCCAAGTCTGATTTTCTTTGTGAGAGGCATACTACTTGCTAACAGAAAATATGCCCTCAAAGAAAAAGTTAGTATGTTCCTCTTTATTTTCTTCTTCCGTCTTAATTCTAAAAGAAACCTGTACATTCTTAACTCTGCTCCACACTCTTGATGTGAGATAAACCTAACTAATACAAGAAAGAAAAAAGAATGAGAAGAGAAAAAAGAAAGGGGAAGCAGGCTTCTATAATTTTTCTTTGTACTGTAGTTCCACATGGAGAGACTTAACAAACTTGCTATCATGAAGATAAAAAGGATAAAAATTATACTCTTAACAATCTTTATTTAATTTATGGTTGCAAATCAGAGGTTTTTCTTAATGACAAAACAGCTGTGAAAGCTTTTAAAAACTCTCCATTGATATTAATAAATTATTCTCCATTAATATCATTACTTTTACTTTGTTTTTAAGTTGATTTGGCCAGTCTAATTTCTTCCATTCTAAAAACTATGAAATAATATTACTGTAATAACATTATACAGTTTAGAAAAATTTTTTAAAATCAGTCATAATCCTAACACCCTAACTCAAATATTATCATTTCTGTATCACCTTACAATACTTACTATGAGCAAATTTTTAAATGTTGCAATCTGTATACACAATCTGGATCATGTTTTTTTCCCCCTGAATATTGACAAATTTTAATAAAGTAAATTATAACCATTTAAGTTTTAATTTTTATTACCAAAAGATTTGTAGGCATTCAAAATGATGTCACAATTTGAGAAAACAATTTCTTCATAAAAGACAAACCTGAAAATATCTTCAGTGATAGAAAATTTAAAAAGTAATTCAGTACATTTGAAGCAGAACTTTTTAAGAAATAAAAAATTACAAAAACTGATATGAAAAATTTAATGGAGGTGGTTTGAAGAGCAGATTTTATACAGCTGAAGAGAGAATCAGCCAACTGGAAAACAGGTCAGAAGAAATTTTCCTGTATGCTTTCATACTAGCCTATACTTGCCAATCATAGCACTTAACCTGTTTCATTTAAATTATTTCTGGTACTATCTCTCCCCTTTCCTGCAAATAGCTCCACGAAGGTATGGACCAGGTCAGCTCCCCATTACATAGTAGATATTCAATAAACATATATTCAAGGAATGAATTATTGAATGTACATCTCTATACAACTGTTCAATAATTTCCTAAAACTGAAACTACTAAATCAAGTGGTAGACATATTTCTAGGCCTTTTGATATGTTTGCAAATTTCCCTCCATAAATGTAGTACTAATTGACACTTCTACCAGAAGTTAACATTTGATTTAAAATATAATGGATAGTCATAAGAGTTGTTTGTCAAATATTCCTGTGTCTCCCCACATCCTGGCCACATTGTGAGATAGCACTTCATGCCCTTTTGAAGTTAGGTGAGTTCATGTGACTTGCTTTGGCCAATGTCATATGAACAAAAGTGACATGTGTTTACTTCTGAGTGGAACATTTCAGACAATGATGACATAGCTATTCTCTCTCTCACCTCTACTGTAGAATTTGCAAAGCTCCAGAGGTTGGGTACTTTGAAGGCCTTGGTCCTGGAATGAGGACAACACAGAGTAAAGTTCCCAGATCACATACTATGGGCAGACTGACAGTATGAGCATGAAATAAACTTTGTGGATTTAATCCACTGAGGTTAGAGAAGTTGTTACTGTAATATAATCTAGCCTATCCTGATCAGTATATACATTATATTAGAATTAAGGAAGATCAAAGAGATCACAAATAGGTATTCTAGGGTGTGAGCCATTACAAATGCTTCTGAAAACAAAGAAAGGACCTAGACTAAAGAAGTAAATAAAAAATGCACAAAGAGAAACTATCATGGAGTTAAAAAGGAAAGTAGAATGTATCTCCTGTAAAACTCTAATTTTAGAAATGAGGAAATGAATACTCTGAGAAGTTTAGTAAATTATACAAGGTCACACAGCTAGTGACAAAGCCAGGATCAGGGCCAGAAATCATTTGTGAGAAATGCAGTTTGTATTTTTATAATAAGGATATATTTAAATGTGTCTTACTGATTTTAGAGAGATGAAAAAAGTGAGGTCAAAATTTAGAAGCAATCTGCCATATGATTTAGTTGTTTTAAAGGGAATGAAAATTTATGTGATTTTTGATGAATTTAAAGTATATTTTATGGACGGAGACCTTCAAGATGGTGGAGGAGTAAGACATGGAGATCACCTTCCTCCCCACAAATACATCAGAAATACAACTACATGTGGAACAACTCCTACAGAACACCTACTGAATGCTGGCAGAAGACCTCAGACTTCCCAAAAGGCAAGAAACTCCCCAAGTACCTGGGTAGGGCAAAAGTAAAAAGAAAAAACAGAGACAAAAGAATAGGGACAGGACCTGCACCTCTGGGAGGTGGCTGTGAAGGAGGAAAAGTTTCCACACACTGGAAAGCCCCTTCACTGGTGGAGACCCGGGGTGGCCAGGGGGAAGCTTTGGAGCCATGGAGGAGAGCGCAGCAACAGGGGTACAGAGGGCAAAGCGGAGAGATTCCCGCACAGAGGATGGGGGCCAACCAGCACTCACCAGCCTCAGAGGCTTGTCCGCTCACCTGCAGGGGCGTGTGGGGGCTGGGAGCTGAGGCTACGGCTTCAGAGGTCAGATCCCAGGGAGAGGACGGGGTTGCCTGCGTGAACACAGCCTGAAGGGGGCTAGTGTGCCACAGCTAGCTGGGAGGGACTCCGGAAAAATGTCTGGAATTGCCCAAGAGTCAAGAGAGCATTGTTTCGGGGTGTGCTAGGAGAGGGGATTCAGAACAGTGCCTAAACGAGCTCCAGAGATGGGAGCAAGGCACGGCTATCAGCGCGGACACCAGAGACGGGCATGAAATGCGAAGGCTGCTGCTGCAGCCACCAAGAAGCCTGTGTGCAAGCACAGGTCACTATCCACACCTCCCCTCCCAGGAGCCGGTGCAGCCCACCAATGCCAGGGTCCTGTGATCCAGGGACAGCCTCCTCAGCAGAACACATGGCGTGCCTCAGGCTGTTGCAACATCACGCCAGCCTCCGCCACCACAGGCTCGCCCTGCATTCCGTTCCCCAACCACCCCCTGGCCTGAGTGAGCCAGAGCCCCTCATCAGCTGCTACTTTAACCCCGTCCTGTCTAAGAGAAAAACAGATGCCCTCAGGCAACCTACACACAGAGGCAAGGTCAAAACCAAAGCTGAACCCCAGGAGCTGTGAAAACAAAGAAGAGAAAGGGAAATTTCTCCCAACAGCCTCAGGAGCAGCAGATTAAATCTCCACAATCAACTTGATGTACCCTGAATCTGTGGAATACCTGAATAGACAACAAATCATCCTATAATTGAGGGGGTGGACGTTGGGAGCAACTGTAGACTTGGGGTTTGCCTTCTGTATCTAATTTGGCTTTGGTTTTATGTTTTTCTTAGTTTAGTATATAGAGTTTATAATCATTGGTATATTTGTTTATTGATTTGGTTGCTCTCTTCCTCTTTTTTAAATATACATATACATATTTTTTTTCTTTTGCTTTTTCTCTTTTTATGAGTGTGTATGTGTATGCTTCTTTGTGTGATTTTGTCTGTATAGCTCTCCTTTTACCATTTCTCCTAGGATTCTATCTGTCCATTTTTATTTTTTTCCTTCTTTTTTTATTAGTATACTTTTTAGTGCTTGTTATCACTGGTGGATTTGTTTTTCAGTTTGGTTGCTCTCTTCTTTCTTTCTTTCCTTTTTTTTGCTCTTTTCCGTTATTTTTAATTTTTCTTTTATTTTTAATAGTATTTTTTTATTTTAATAACTTTGTTATTTTTTCTTTCTTTCTTATTTTCTCCCTTCTTTTCTGAGCTGTGTGGCTGACAGGGTTTTGGTGCTCCAGCCGGGTGTCAGGCCTGTGCCTCTGAGGTGGGAGAGCCGAGTTCAGGTCATTGGTCCACCAGAGACCTCCTGACTCCACAAAATATCAAATGGAGAATGCTCTCCCAGAGATCTCCATCTCAACACTAAGACCCAGCTCCACTCAACGACCAGCAAGTTACAGTGCTGGACACCCTGTGCCAAATAACTGGCAAGACAGGAACACAACCCCACCCATTAACACAGAGGCTGCCTAAAATCAAAATAAAGTCACAGACACCCCAAAACACAGCACCGGACGTAGTCCTGCTCACCAGAAAGACAAAATCCAGCCTCAACCACTAGAACACAGGCACTAGTCTCCTCCACCAGGAAGCCTACACAAACCGCTGAACCAACCTTAGCCACTGGGGGTAGACACCAAAAACAATGGGAACTATGAACATGCAGCCTGCAAAAAGGAGACCCCAAACACAGTAAGTTAAGCAAGAGGAGAAGACAGAGAAACACACAGCAGATGAAGGAGCAAGGTAAAAACCCAACAGACCAAACAAATGAAGAGGAAATAGGCAGTCTACCTGAAAAAGAATTCAGAGTAATAATAGTAAAGATATCCAAAATCTTGGAAATAGAATGGAGAAAATACAAGAAACGTGTAACAAGGACCTATAAGAACTAAAGAGCAAACAAACAATGATGAACAACACAATAAATGAAATTAAAAATTCTCTACAAGGAATCGATAGCAGAATAACTGAGGCAGAAGGACAGATAAGTGACGTGGATGATAAAATACTGGAAAAAATTACCGCAGAGCAGAATAAAGATAAAAGGATGAAAAGAATTGAGGAGAGTCTCAGAGACGTCTGGGACAACATTAAACACACCAACACATGAATTATAGAGGTCCCAGAAGAAGAGGAGAAAAAGAAAGGGACTGAGAAAATAATTGAAGAGATTAGAGTCGAAAACTTCCCTAATATGGGAAAGGAAATAGTCAATCAAGTCCAGGCAGCACAGAGAGTCCCATACAGGATAAATCCACGCCAAGACACATATTAATCAAACTATGAAACATTAAATACAAAGAAAAAATATTAAAAGCAGAAAGGGAAAAACAACAAATAACATACAAGGGGATCCCCATTAGGTTAACATCTGATCTTTCAGTAGAAACTCTGCAAGCCAGAAGGGCGTGGCAGGACATATTTGATGAAAGGGAAAAACCTACAACCAAGATGCCTCTACCCAGCAAGAATCTCATTTAGATTCGGCAGAAAATTAAAAGCTTTACAGACAAGCAAAGCTAAGAGAATTCAGCACCACTAAAGCAGCTTTACAACAAATGCTAAAGGAACTTCTCTAGGCAAGAAACACAAGAGAAGGAAAAGACCTGCAATAACAAACCCAAAACAATTAAGAAAATGGGAATAGGAACATACATATCGATAATTACCTTAAATGTAAATGGATTAAATGCTCCCACCAAGACAGAGACTGGCTGAATGGATACAGAAACAAGACCCGTATATATGCTGTCTACAAGCGACCCACTTCAGACCTAGCGACACATACAGACTGAAAGTGAGGGGATGGAAAAAGATATTCCATGCAAGTGGAAATCAAAAGATAGCTGAAGTAGCAAATCTCATATCAGACAAAATAGACTTTAAAATAAAGACTATTACAAGAGACAATGAAGAACACTATATAATGATCAAGGGATCAATCCAAGAAGAAGATATAACAATTTTAAATGTTTATGCATTCAACATAGGAGCACCTCAATATGTAAGGCAAATGCTGACAGCCATAAAAGGGGAAGTCGACAGTAACACAATCATAGCAGGGGACTTTAACACTCCACTTTCACCAATGGACAGATCATCCAAAATGAAAATAAATAAGGAAACACATGCTTTAAATGACACATTAAACAAGATGTACTGAATCGATATTTATAGGACATTCCATCCAGAAACAACAGAATACACTTTCTTCTCAAGTGCTCATGGAACATTCTCCAGGATAGATCATATCTTGGGTCACAAATCAAGCCTCAGTAAATTTAAGAAAATTGAAATCGTATCAAGTATCTATTCTGACAACAACACTATGCAACTAGGTATCAATTACAGGGAAAATCTGTAAAAAGTACAAAAACATGGAGGCTAAACAATATGCTACTAAATAACCAAGAGATCACTGAAGAAATCAAAAAATATCTGGAAACAAATGACAATGAAAACATGACGACCCAAAACCTATGGGAAGCAGCAAAAGCAGTTCTAAGAGGGAAGTTTATAGCAATACAATCTTACCTCAGAAAACAAGAAACATCTCAAATAAACAACCTAATCTTACACCTAAAGCAATTAGACAAAGGAGAACAAAATAACCCCAAAGTTAGCAGAAGGAAGGAAATCATAAAGATCAGATCAGAAATAAATGAAAAAGAAATGAAGGAAACAATATTAAAGATCAATAAAACTAAAAGCTTGTTCTTTGAGAAGAGAAACAAAATTGATAAAGCATTAGCCAGACTCAACAGGAAAAAAAGGGAGAAGACTCAAATCAATAGAATTAGAAATAAAAAGGAGAAGTAACAACAGACACTGCAGAAATACAAAGGATCATGAGATCTTACTACAAGCAACTATATGCTAATAAAGTGGGCAACCTGGAAGAAATGGACAAATTCTCAGAGAAGCACAACCTTCTGAGACTGAACCAGGAAGAAAGAGAAAATATAAACCGACCAATCACAAGCACTGAAATTGAGACTGTGATTAGTAATCTTCCAACAAACAAAAGCCCAGGGCCAGATGGCTTCACAGGTGAATTCTATCAAACATTTAGAGAAGAACTAACACCTATGCTTCTCAAACTCTTCCAAATTATAGCAGAGGGAGAAACACTCCCAAATTAATTCTGCGAGGCCACCGTCACCTGGATACCAAAACCAGATAAAGATGTCACAAAGAAAGAAAACTACAGGCCAATATCACTGATGAACATAGGTGCAAAATCCTCAACAAAATACTATCAAAGAGTATCCAACAGCACATTAAAAGGATCATACACCATGATCAAGTGGGGTTTATCTCAGGAATGCAAGGATTCTTCAATATATGCATATCAATCAATGTGATACACCATATTAACAAATTGAAGGAGAAAAACTGTATGATGATCTCATTAGATGCAGAGAAAGCTTTCAACAAAATTCAACACCCATTTATGATAGAAACTCTGAAGAAAGTAGGCATAGAGGGAACTTACCTCAACATAATAAAGGCCACGTGGGACAAACCCACAGCCAACATCGTCCTCAATGGTGAGAAACTGAAACCACTTCCACTACGATCAGGAACAAACAAGGCTGTCCAGTCTCAGCACTATTATTCAACACAGTTTTGGAAGTTTTAGCCACAGCAATCAGAGAAGAAAAAAAATAAAAGGAATCCAAATCGGAAAAGAAGAAGTAAAGTTGTCACTGTTAGCAGATGACATGACAGTATACATAGAGAATCCTAAAGATGCTACCAGAAAACTACTAGAGCTAGTCAATGAATCTGGTAAAGTAGCAGGATACAAAAGTAATGCACAGAAATCTCTTGCATTCCTATACACTAATGATGAAAAATCTGAAAGTGAAATTAAGAAAACACTCCCATTTACCATTGCAACAAAAAGAAAAAAATACCTAGGAATAAACCTCTACCTAGGGAGACAAGAGACCTTTTATGCAGAAAACTATAAGACACTGATGAAAGAAATTAAAGATGATACAAATAGATGGAGAGATATACCATGTTCTTGGATTGGAAGAATCAACATTGTGAAAATGACTCTACTACCCAAAGCAATCTACAGACTCAATACAATCCCTATCAAACTACCACTGGCATTTTTCACAGAACTAGAACAAAAAATTTCACAATTTATATGGAAACACAAAAGACCCTGAATAGTCAAAGCAATCTTGAGAAAGAAAAACGGAGCTGGAGGAATCAGGCCCCCTGACTTCAGACTATACTACAAAGCTACAGTAATCAAGACAGTATGGTATTGGCACAAAAACAGAAAGATAGATCAATGGAACAGCATAGAAAGCCCAGAGATAAACCCACACACATATGGTCATCTTATCTTTGATAAAGGATACAAGAATCTATAGTGGAGAAAGGACAGCCTCTTCAATAAGTGGTGCTGGAAAAACTGGACAGCTACATGTAGAAAAATGAAATTAGAACACGCCCTAGCAGCATACACAAAAATAAACTCAAAATGGATTAAAGACCTAAATGTAAGGCCAGACACTATCAAACTCTTAGAGGAAAACATAGGCAGAACACTGTATGACAGTTCCAGCAAGATCCTTTTTGACCCATCTCCTAGATAAATGGAAATAAAAACAAAAACAAACAAGTGGGAATTAATGAAACTTAAAAGCTTTTGCACAGCAAAGGAAACCATAAACAAGACGAAAAGAGAACCATCAGAATGGGAGAAAATATTTGCAAATGAAGCAACTGACAAAGGATTAATCTCCAATACTTACAAGCAGCTCAAGCAGCTCAATATCAAAAAGAACAAACAACCCAATCCAAAAATGGGCAGAAGACCTAAATAGACATTTCTCCACATGAAGACATACAGATTTCCAACAAACATATGAAAGGGTGCTCAACATCACTAATCATTAGAGAAATACAAATCAAAACTACAATGAGGTATCACTTCACACCAGTCAGAATGGCCATCGTCAAAAAATCTACAAAAAATAAATGCTGGAGAGGGTGCGAAGAAAAGGGAACCCTCTTGCACTCTTGGTGGGAATGTAAATTGATACAGCCACTATGGAGAACAGTATGGAGGTTCCTTAAAAAACTGAAAATAGAACTACCATACGACCCAGCAATCCCACTACTGGGCATATACCCTGAGAAAACCATAATTCAAAAAGAGTCATGTACTACAATGTTCACTGCAGCTCTAGTTACAACAGCTAGGATATGGAAGCAACCTAAGTGCCCTTCGACAGCTGAATGGATAAAGAAGATGTGGCACATATATACAATGGAATATTACTCAGCCATAAAATGAAACGAAATTGAGTTATTTGTAGTGAGGTGGATGGACCTAGAGTCTGTCATACAGAGTAAAGTAAGTCAGAAAGAGAAAAACCAGTATCGTATGCTAACACATATATATGGAATGTAAAAAAAAAAAAAAAAAAAAAAAGGTTCTAAAGAACCTAGGGGCAGGACAGGAATAAACATGCAGATGTAGAGAATGGACTTGAGGAAATGGGGAGGGGGAGGGGGAGGGGTACGCTGGGACAAAGTGAGAGAGTGGCATAGACTTATAAATACTACCAAATGTAAAACAGATAGCTAGTGGGAAGCAGCCACATAGCACAGGGAGATCAGCTTGGTGCTTTGTGACCACCTAGAGGGGTGGGATAGGGACGGTGGGAGGGAGATGCAAGAGGGAGGAGATATGGGGATATATGTATATGTATAGCTGATTCACTTTATTATAAAGCAGAAACTAACACACCATTGTAAAGTAATTATACTGCAATAAAGATTTTAAATAAATAAAATATATTTTACAATTTGGGAAATAGTTATTCTTAATATTTAAAGGCTGAATAGAGGTAATGAGGAAAAATAAACTAAAAATGAAATTCAGAACCTTGATTACTAGCTTTATAAAATAGCTATTAATAAGCATATTAAACTCTTTTGCTCAGTCAATGCTGATTTAGTACCTATTACGTATAACCTGTTTCAGAAAAAAACTTTTTAAAAGAACAAAATATATTGATGTTCAATTGTTGACTCATATATTAAATGTGAACTAGAAACAGATTGGTTACTCAAAGAGCAGTTTAAACAGTACTAGAAACTGTATGGATCACGTACTACACATACTTAAGAGATGATTTCATCAGATTTTCAAAAAGAATTTGAGCATCTATTAAAGGCAGTACGACCTTAAAAGGAAAGCGAAACCTAGGAAAACTGGACATATGCCAAATCAATTCAAATATTGAGTGTTTTTAAAAACTTATATATCTGATGACTATATTTCAGCCCAAATAATTATAGAGTAGCTAAACGTAGAAACAAAAATAAACCTCTAATTGTAAAGATAAGCTATAAGTCTGTTGGTAAGAAGGAAAAAAATTGTAAAATTCTGGCATCTTCATGATAATAGTCCAACTTCTGGCACAAAAGCCACATCCTCTACGTAACAAAAGAAACGGATCTATCTGGGACTAAAAATATACATACACTTTTTTCCTTACTTCAGTTTGTTGTGAAGACCCAATACTGAAATGATTTCTAATTAATTAGGAAGTGCAGTGATTTAATAGGTGTTTAATAACTTAGAATATATTGTTAGCAGCTTATTGAGGCTCAAAAACAATGCATATATTATATGAGAAGACATTTTGCTGCAAATATATAATAGCAGTCCTAATATAGGCAGCAATTTATTATGTGGAATTTTAAAAACAATGGCAATGTGAGGTTTTAACCATATACTTTAGAATAGATAGTTATACAAAACATTGTTTTCCTTGACTACACTAAATATTAAAACAGATCTAAAATTACAGTTTTGTCTAGAAGAGAATGGCCCATATTTTTCATTCAATCTTTTTTTTTTTTTTTACAGAGAAAACTGATTTCCCAGGTCATAGTTAATGTCAGAATGTAGATTAGAAGCCATGTCACCTGACTTCTACTGGCCCATGGATAATAGCTATAGTATACTTTGGTGGGGAGGGGAGCCAGAACAGGCTAGGTTATACTGTCATAACAACTTTAAAACTCACACTAGCTTACAATAAGAAAATTTTATTTCTTGATCATGCAAAGAACACTGCAACTGTTCTCCATGTAGTGGCTAAGTATTCCTGGGTGCTATGACCTGATGGCATGTTCGACTCAATGTATGATTCCACAATGACCACTGCATGGGAGAAAAGCATGGAAAATCTCACTTTAGCTTTTAAATGCTTCTGTCTGAAAATTATGTACATTACTTCTGCTCACATTTCATTGGCCAAAGCAAGCTGCATGACCGTGTTTACTCCAAGGGAAAGGGAAATATCATCTTTCCATCTGTTAAAAAGAGGAGGAGAACCAGAAGGCATAGGGGAGCCTTAGTAATGGCTACCACGACAGGAAACTCACCTCTATCTCAGATAGGCTACTGCATTTTTTGGAGGCAAATTGTAAACAAGTTCATATGAAGCCAACTAAATGTGAGTTTGAGGTGAAAACTTTAGACACTGTGTCCATTTCAGAACTGTGAGAATAGCACCTGCATTCACAAAATACTGCCTTGGAAATAAAAAATTCTGGGAGGCGGAATTTTCTATACAATGGTCCTTCTTCTAGCCCCTCCAAATGTGTCTAGTCTCTCCTTTTCTGGACAGTTGTAAAAATATTTGAAGACTACTGTAATATCTTCTCCTTTGTCAACGAATTGTGCCAGGTTCTCTGGAAATACTTCCAGTTTGTGATCACCCTTCTAAAACTAATAGTTCATGTGTAATTTGACCATTAAAGGAAAAAAGGGGACTATTGTCCATTTTTCTGAATCCTCTATTTCTATAAATGAATATTCTTTAAAACCATATTAACTTCTAACAATCATATCTCATAATTAACTCAATTTGAACTTATCAATTCCAATGCAAGTCTTTTTCAAATATGCTAAGTCTCATTTCCCAAAACACTGCATTTGGCTGAGAATTGTTATGTTTGTTGTTGTGAAGTAAAGTCCAGAATTTTCTATTTCTCTATTTTTTATCTTGCTAAATTCTGCTTATATTTATAGACTAGAAGTCGGCAAACTTTTCCTGTAAAGGGCCAGATGGTAAATATTTTAAGCTTTGTGATCCACATAAAATCCCTATTGCATATTCTTTTTCTTTTTTCACAATGCTTCACAAATATAAAAACCATTCATAGCTTGAGAGCTGTAAAAAGAAAAAAACAGGCTGTGGGATGGATTTGGCCCACAGACTGTAGTTTGCCAAACCTTGTTTTAGATTATTGAGCTACTTTTGGATTCTGATTTGATCAACCAGTACATCAGGATCTCTAACTTTTCCAGTTTGTCATTTACATATTTTTATCAGAATAATATAAATGTTCTCAACTAGTCAACATTCAAAAATGTTGAAGAGAATAAGCTTGAGGAAAAAGCCTCATAGCATGCCAGTACAGATTTCTCTGCAGGCTGGCGTTAATCCATTACTTTCTGTTCCGTAGGTATACCTGAATCACAAATCCACTTAACCATGTTGTCATACAACTTACTCAACACGCTATCATAAAAGACTCTGTCCAATGTTTTGCTTAAATAACAAAACACTGTCTCTCTATAGCACTCTTCTGAGAGGGTCTGTTTGTAATATCTAAAATAGTAACCTAATTTTGTAGGGCACAAATTGTTTTCTGTGAACTAATGCTGCCTCCTGCTGATCAATTCCTTAAGTACTCACAACCCATCTTCTAATAATCCAATTTAGATTTCTTTCATAATCTGCATTTAAGTTTACTGTCACAATATTTTTTCTTTCCATGATAAAAAGACAGATGAGTTCATCTTATCTTTCAGCTACTCTGCTATCCTATACTGCTTCCCAGATATAACTTTCAAAGGCCCAGCAATTTATTCACTACACTTATCCATTGCTCTAGATCGAAGATTGGCAAATTCTACCCCACAGGCCAAATCCAGTATGCCACCTTTTTTTTTGTAAATAAAGTTTTATTGGAACAGATCCATGCTCACTCATTTATGTATTGGCCATGCCTGCTTTCACATCCAATGAGAGAGTTGAATAGTTTTCAACACAGACTCTATAGCCCCCAAACCCTAAAATATTTACTAACAGGCCCTTTACAGATAAAGTTTGCCAGCCTCTGATCTAAATGGGTCTGGACTCAAACTTTTTATTCACCTATCTTAGGTTTTACTTTCACTTTATTAATATTTATTTCTTCTCTTTACTGACTAAAAGCCATTCTTCTTAACAGAGATAACAAAAGCTAAATAGGAATTGAGGCCAGGAAGTCACATTATCTTTTGATATCATATTATCTCTTGCCATTCCTCTGGATCAGACCCCCAGAAGCTCTTACCCTGACTAACCTCCTTGCTTCTCACTTTATCACCCATCCTGTCCTCCACAATTCATCCTCTGGGCTGCTACTCAGATAAACTTTTCAATAGACTAATCCAATTTAAGTATCTTAAAACTCTAAGGATTTCCTATGTTCAACACAAAGATCTAAACTCTTTCCTATGGCATAAAATGCCCTTCATGACCCAGCCCTTGCTGGTCATGCATCCTTTTCCTCTTGCTCTTCTCCCCCATGTACAGTCAGTGCTCAGCCACGTTGAAGTGCTATCAGTTGCCATATTCTCACACCCGTCTGCATGTTGCACGCCTTCTCTCTCCCTGGAACACTTTCCACTGATATATCCTCCTTCTTTGCCCCTCTTCAAGTCTCAAGTCAAGTATTTTCTCCTTTGGAACATTTCCTGTTTCTCCAGTAGACATAGGTGGGCTTTGCTCTTTGATATCATCGTGCCGTGTGTGTGTGTGTGTGTGTGTGTGTGTGTGTGTGTGTGTGTGTGTG